>NC_135242.1:18141861-18453014 GCF_947623445.1 Clavelina lepadiformis
ACAGAATTTATAGCAGGATTTATTTGGCTATAAACAACATTTGTCTTTCTGATTTTATTATGGTATATTCTCACTCAGTTTATAAGTGGTATTAAGTTATTTAATGTTTGTATATATATCGTGCAATGACATTTTATCGCGAGACTGTTATTTACAGATGTCAGTTTTGGAATTCTATGTATATGTTGGAAATGCATTGTAAAACAAACTATTTTAACGCAAAAATGTCGATACATTACACATCATCTGTATATTTGTTTCAATTCTCGTATACGCCGACTATACATGAAAATGAAGTTTTGTGGATTACTAAAAACTTTGTTAGAAAAGTTGCTTCAACATGATGTTGCAAGTTACCCTTGCAATATACCAACTCCATCTTCAAGTTTTACAAAAATATAACCATAACGTTTAAATGCTTTCTTCCATTCGAAACGTTGTTTACATGGATTCCTTGTTTCATGAAGATTATAAAAGAACCAGACCACATACAGAAGAGCACTTGCGCTGCCTGTATTTGAAATAGGCTGATACATAATTTGAGAAGTTTCGATTTTTGGTGTGGCGAAAGCAATCCTACGTCGAGTTTTATGGATTTTTTGGAAGGTAAAACACACCAAGAAGACAATGCGTTTAATTTTAAAAATTTTTTGTAACGTTTAATCCAATTAAAAAAAATTTTTCATAAAATTTACACTTGAAAAAATGATAACTAAAATTGAATAAAGGTCAAAAAAGGCAAATTTTCTAAAATGAAATTATAACATCGACTAAAAGTATAAATTTCACAGATGCCGAGAATATTTCGAACGTTAACTCTGAAAGCAATTTCTGGTTAGTGAGCATAAAAAGCCCATACATGTGGATGCTTAGCCTAAGATCAGTAAATAATCCATTTTGAAATGTTAAGCGGGACACGATTCGCTGTGTTGTTATTATTTTGGGAACAGGCTTTTACGTGGTGGAAGATTCCAAACGTGAGTTTCTGACCATTTTTGACATATAGTGTAGGAGACTAGTTTTACAAAAAAAATTTGCCTCATGTACAACCTGTATTTGTATTTAACAATTTTTTACCTTTAACGTTCCGCTTCCGATAGCATTTTGCAACGTAAAACATTTGTAACAAATCGGAAACCGGAAAAGATTAAAAAAAAGATTGTGAGAGCAATGTATAACAGGATAGTAATACTAGGAAAGCTTTGAGATATTATTGCGATGCGTTAATTGTCATGTTGTTTTCGTTAGAATAAGGTAAAAAAGCCACCATCTCATAGCCGACGACGTTGGTGCGGCCAGTATCCTGAAATTTCCAGAGTTCTCTACAAACGCTTATAGCGGCTGAGAAAAATCCAAGCATTTGTTCAAGATACTGCACTGATTGTAAACATTAACGTATAAGCTGTTTTTTTCGATGTTTCCTGTTGGAATAATTGCAATAATTTCGTGGAGTAAATTTGATCTAAGCGCAGTTCCCGGCTGCCAAACCAGTTGTTTGTCATATTTTTCATTCTTAAGTTGAACCATGTTTATTTAATTTTAATTTTTTAATTTAGCCTGATTCTCTACAAAGATATAACAAACATTTTGCATCATAGCATACAAATATAACATGAACCTTCTCTTGCAGATATTCCACTAATAGAAACTATATATAAAGAAACCAAGTAGCCTACGTATGATGTGATGCATTCTCACAGTGGTAATACATTTGTTCTCGCCGTTAACAGAGTTAGCCGTATAGAACTCCATTACTATTTGACGTTTCAGACGTAGTTGTTTCCCAGCATCACAGGTGGGTTAACACACATGAATTTATTTCCAAAGAACGCCTTATTCAACACAGCGTAACTTGAATTGCAGTAAAAGAGTGAAGATAAACAAGCAGGCGTGCGCCTGTCACGAAAAGACCAAATACAAAAGCGCTGCATAAAAATGCTGTCGCAAGAAAAAGCAGGAAAATCGCCGTATAGGGATAAATAATATAGATATTACACTTACAACCAAAATGTTAAAAGCCATGCAAATCGATGCTGTCACACGTATAGTTTATATTCCTCCATCCAAAAATAAAGATTGCCAGAAATGCTATTTGATATATGTACAAGATAAAATCAAGTGCTTTGTTCTATATGAAAAAACATAAAGCTGCAGCAGATTAGATGCATACCAACAAAGAAAAAGGAAGATATATACAAATGAACAAACCGAATGCAATTGAAGCCGATAAATCTAAAGTGGTACAAAGTTTTAAGTTGCAACCCATAACTTGGATGTTTGTTTACATTGTCAATTGATCACCTTATAGTTTTAATTTCCATTTTTTGGGAAATTTACAAGTTTGATTTTTTACAGTCTTGCTCTTCTTTCATGTTTATAAACTTTTAAAAAAATATAGATAGGCTGCGCCCTTTGTGTCACGCATGAAAATTTGCATTTTTACATCCACAATTGTGATACAACTTAATATGTTGCAGATGTCTTAATTCTTCTCTTCATCTTGATCTTCTGATTTCTTTGATTTCAGAAGTTGCTTGAACATTTTCGGTGCCTCTCTGATTCCACCTTCGAACTTTACGTTGTCAACCGATCTAAGACTTTGCATGTCGTTTTCGAATTGAATCCAGCTTTCGCCAGTAAATTCCGGTTCTTCTTTCAACAGTTTAGCAACAGTGATGACGTAATCACGACAGTTGTTGTGAAGAAGCTGATAGTCGCCCAATTCCACAGATAAAAAGATCTCAATCAACTGTCTAGCTCTTTGCTTTTCTTCTGGTGTTGCTATACTTATTTTCATTAATTTTCCTTTAATCGTTGATTTTTGAGAATTAAAGAAGTCAATTTCAATTTGAGGATTCAGTGGCAACTTTGACAAACAATTAGCTGCGCTTTGAGCCCAGCTCTCGCAGCCAGGTATTTTTCCAAATAAGGAAACTGATCCCACTGAACAATAAAATGGGATACTTTTTAAGCCTGTTTGCAAATTGGCTCCATAGCCAATCGCCAACACTGCCATCTGGTTGAAATAGAGAACTAAGTCTGTATGCTCTATAATGTCATTGTTGACACTCCAAGCAAATTCCATCGATGTGCTACAGGTTATCCAATTATTGATGTTGAAGGTATCGGGTGTTACATCGGACATTCTGGTCTGTTTTCTGGGTTGTTTTTAATAGCAGATATATTGAAAAACCTTATTTCTGTTTACAATTGCTACACCTGTTATAACGCCTAAGGAAGCTAGCAGGCTTTTAACCCTATCCATACCGGACTCGCGACTTTACGATTTTAACTAGGTGTGGCCGACACTGCACACACATTTTCAATCGTTAAATACTCGAAAACTATACGTCGTAAACTGATCGGATTTTTACAGGTTAGTAGCAAAAACATCTGGCTTCCTGTATACATCATATTTGTAAAACTAAAGAAAGTGAATTTAGTGTAAATTAAGTATTTCTAAAAGTGAAACATTTCTAGAAATTTTCTTGTTACGCCGCGCTCCCGCTGTGCGGTAAACCAGCTGACCGCGAGAAGAGAACGCAAGAGAGTAGTTAGTCGAGTTAGTGGTGCCTAAATGAGTAAACGAAAACGATACGCTTCAATGCGGAGAGAGAGCAAAGTTATGAAAATATGACAATATCTCAAAAATTACAAAATCCAACTTTATAAAACAAACATGGACAGATAGCTGAACATTTTTAAGGAAAAGTCACCAAATTTCAAGTTCCTACAGCAAACAATGCAACTGTACGCCACGTTTTGCTTTTGACTGTGTGCATGAGAAGCCACACCGAGTGAAAATACGGTTAAATAATTCTTGTTGGTTAAGCTTAGAGGTGCTACTTGATTACTGCGATCAACCTTTAATACAGCGATTCTGAACTAGTAATGCTGGTATACTTTGAAGATGCTGAAAAATGTATATGGCAGGTATAAATATCAACTTTTTGCTTGTTTTGCTTTTCTACCCGTTGGCTACTATGACTTGTTATAAAATCATTTTACTGTTTTTTGGGGTTATTGTGTATAGGCTCTGTAATATATTAGGCCAATAGACCAAATACTAAATGATCACACAATACGCTTTACTTGCCTTTCTAGTATACTAGTAAGACGTTAACGATTTTTAAAGGGTTGCTTTACTATCCAGACCCGCTACAGAGCTACAAGAATCGAAAAAGGTTAAAAAACTTTGTTCTGAAAGGTTAACGCCGCTCTGTCATCAATTTAGGGCCATTTTTATTTTGACCTAAAAAAATTTTTTTTTGACTTTATTTTTATCAAATTTTGACTTTATTTTGACCTAACGAAATTGCTTATTTGTAGAGGCCACAGTTCTTCCTCCAGTTACCCAAACATAATATTTTGTCGATTTCAGACCCAAACGTAATATTTTGTCGAAAAGTCAAGGTGTTTTATGGATTATAAAAAGTGCGTCGTGTTTTTTGGCAATAGATTTAGGTAGCTTGTGTTATTTTGTCCTTGTGAAAAGGACACTTTGCCTCGATTTTCTCCGCATGGTAAATTCTAATAAACAGCAAATTAAACAGGGAATGCTTGTTGTTGCTCCAATCCAGCTGGATGGCGTTTACTTTTCCTGTGGCTTTCAACAAAATACTTTTTATCGCACTTCACTATAACCTCGCAAAAATTGCACCTTAAATCACCCCCAGGAGTTGCATTAAATTCATCAGAAAAATCTCGACAAATCTGTCTAACTTTTGCTGAAGACGATTTAGCTTGCTTAGGCATTTTTGTATTACAGAATGTCAGTAGGCTATTCCTAAAATCCAAACTGTTGATCTTCGAAAATACCACGTTTATGAAGAGGAAGTGTTTTATAAGAATTATTTAAATACGTAACAATCAATAAACAATGGACAATTTGCGATAAAAGTTACTGCTGATCCAAGTGGGCATTGTGACGTATTTCCTGCTTTTATGGGTTAATATGGTTTAATTGTGTCGCAGTTCCTGATTTACAATGCTTCCACGAGGATTTTTACAAGAATTACTCTCAAGAAACACAAAAACTTTGTAAAAAGCCATATTTTGACAAATTTTGACTTTATTGAAAATTTTGACTTTATTGTAAATTTTGACTTTATTTTGACCTATAAACTTCTTAGAAACAATCCCCTAGGTGCTGAAAACAACTTTGTTCTTTGATTCGTGGTCAGACGAGGTCCTTAAAAATTTTTGACTTTATTGACTTTTGCGGGCCCTAGTCATCATCCATAACTGAGGTATAAGAAATAACAAGCATATGTATAAATTACCGAACATTACATTATCTCAAATCATTCAATATCGATCGCTGTGCTTTGATTTTTATAAACTTTTCTATTCATTCCGCATAAAGCCATCCTTTCCTTGAGTATACGTACCGAATTTCATGCATCATAAATGCATCTTTATACACAGTATAAGGTCCGAATCGACGAAAATTCAGACTCAAAACTTGTATATAAGCAGTTTAAAATGTATTTGGCTTTTTTAACAAAACTAACGCTAATACAGTTTTCCTATGGCCTTTGAAATATCTTGCTATCGTTTAGTGCAATCTGCAAAATAAAATGAAACCCACATTTTGAATTTGCGTGGGAATGAATGAGTCTGGAATTCTGGTTCTGCAAGCCATTTACTCAAAGTGCTCTTAAAAATAAATGCTTAAACGAGAAGAAAAGGAGAAGAATTGCGCATTTCTCTTTCCGTTAAGTTGCCATTAGCATTCAAATGTATCAACTTTTAACGAACAAGACAAATCGGCTGAACCTGATGCTATTTCCTTCTCGCTCACTATTACGCTTAATCGACTACGCTCTGGGAATCAACCACAATCAGACCACATGTTTGTTGCCATGGATTTCGATGTTCTTTTTAAAATATTACGTCGCTAATATATCTGGAGTGAGATTAGACATTGTATTGAGTAACGAAGTATGTCACGATATCTCGGTTGCCAGGCGACGAAGGAGACCCACAAATATGCTGTTGCTCAATTTCACTTTGTTATCAACCACATTATTAAATACACTTCTATTTAAAAGGGTTGATGCTAAATTGGAACACAGACACCAACTTTTAAGTGTATTATTTTGGAAAGACAAGCTTTCTACACACACCCACATGAAGACTTGAATGGAAAGGAATTAGGACATAATAGTTGTTAAATATTCGAACATGAAGGGGGCGTACATATACATATCATACCTTGCAACTCAAAAGACGCTTTCCGGTAGGGTCGGGTACTAAACAAAATCACCTGTCGGGTATATCTTTTTCGATATCGAATAAGGTACATACGACTAAGGTTATATAAGTCACGGTTTTCATACGTCACAGCGAAGGCCATAATGATTCCCAACCTTTCAAATATACTGCCTCGATAATCTCAATTTTTCACCTCTACAAATCATTTTTTGCTATTTCGTTTTGACAAGTAATTGACTCATTAATTCAAACGTTTCACAACTTGCTCTCTTTTCCCAAAATACGATTTTACAATTTTTCTCTCAGAAGATCGACCTCCCAGGTTAGAAACCACTGGCCTATAGGCAATGAAATACGATATTATGGTTTCTTTAACGATTGTTGTTTGTGAAATCCATTTTAAATGCTGTTTGTAATCTTTGTAAGTCCGAATACCTTGTGCCAGTTAAATGGGAAATACCCAGCTTGCCAGATTTTGAAAAGTTTGCAATACCCGGCCGAGTTTTCCCGATTATTCGATTTGTCCCGACACTCAAATATCCGCCTTTTGCAGGTACTTCCCCGTTTTGAAAAGAACCTAATCTAATTTTGTCTCACAATGCCGCAATATCGAAAAATAACACAAAAAAATTAAATACAAGAAAATATCCAAATGTGATTAATCATTTTTGTTTCAGAAACTTTCATACAAGGATGACTCTTGCCATAGGGAAACTTGACACCCTGGCCAGTCTGCCACTGATTTTATTAGATACTTTGATATTATTAGATAGTTCGCTGGCGTTTGCTTGAACTGTACACACTTTTGTCCTTGCACAGTGTCACAATGAATAAACCAACGTTTTGTACAACAAATGAAAATATTAGCTGTAGTGTATTGAAGTGTTATCTTTATTGTATTGTTTTATGATGTCTATGTTTACATCCGGGTTAATTCAGTTATATAGAATCGTGTTTGTGACTAGCGTGCGGATTATGTTATAGAATACGAATGGAATACAAAAGTAATACAAAACACGACATTTGGCGACGAGGATGGGATAAAGTAAATGATCGCGATCTGCTTAGGAAGGTCGAGTTTACTAGATGAATAAGTCGTGTGTTAGCTAAGTACTGCACGTAGTGAAAATAGCCTAGCCTTGGAATGGCTGAAGAAAACGGTCAACAGCAGTCTGGACAGCAAAATGGAATCCTTGCTAATCCTCACAGGAACGGTGACGCGGAAGTTGTTGCCAGAAACCTGAGGACGATTTCGTGCGATATGAGGTCGTTAAAGGTATTTGATGTTCAGGGAGACCCACACAGTCTGTCTCAAAGATGGAGAAAGTGGACCAGATCGTTTAATCTTTACGTCAATGGAGTTGGAGTCACTGATGATGTGCAGAAAAGGTCACTATTGCTGCACACGGCAGGAGAAGAAGTACAGGAGCTATATTATTCGCTTGTGAACGAGCAGAATGCCATAAACCAGACATATGAGGAAACGGTGAATGTGCTTACGGAACAATTTATTCCCAGAGCTAATGTTCCATTCGAAAGACATGTGTTTCATCAACTGGTACAGAACAGTAACGAAACAGTTGATCAGTATGTATGCAGATTGAGACAACGCGCTGCTACTTGTGAATTTCAAAATGCGGCCGAACGCATAAGAGACCAGGTGGTTGATAAATGCTACTCTAGGGAGTTGCAAAGAAAATTCCTTGAACAGCAAACGTTAACTTTGGCTGATGTGCTGAGGATAGCCAAAGCCCACGAAGCAGTGATTGCCCGGACTAAAATTATGTCAAGCACTCCAGACTCGGTTCAGGTCAATGCAGTGACAGGATCGAGGAGAAACCAAATGAGATCTTCAAACAAGGAAGGAAAGGAATGCTTTGCTTGTGGTCGAAAAGGTCATTTTAAAGGTGATGCTCAATGCTCGGCTAAAGGTAAAACTTGCAACAAGTGTGGAAAAGTAGGACACTTCGGGATGAAATGTCGATCTGGGCCAATTGGTCAGCGGTCGCCTGGGCATGGCAGAGCCAGAGGGCCAGGAAGAGGTAGACCAAGGACACATGCTGTGGAAGAAGAAGAAAAAGAAATCCATCGAACATTTAGCATAAAGTCAAGTAGACAAAAGGGATTTGTGACTTTATCTGTTGGGGGAGTTAAAATGGATATCCTAGTTGACTCCGGATCATCATGCAATCTGCTAAGCAGTGATACATGGGAATGGTTGAAGAAGTCAAAGGTGAAAATAATCAAGAAGACACCAGGGTCTAAGAAGAAGCTGTTTGGCTATGGGAATGACAAGCCACTGCCAATAAGAGGAACATTTGAAGCTGTTGCCACATCGGATGCCTCAGGTAACAAATGTGAGGCAGAATTTGTTGTAGTGAATTGTGACGGAACTTCACTATTGGGAAAAAAATCAGCAGAAGAATTAGGTCTGCTCCATGTTGGCCCATTTCCACAAGTCGTCAGCAATGTGGATGAAGATATAGTGAGGCAACACAAAAAGTTGTTTACTGGAATTGGTTTACTAAAGGACTACAAACTCAATTTGCACATTGATGAATCAGTAAGACCAGTTGCGCAGCCAGTGAGAAGAGTACCTTTTCAACTGAGAGACAAGGTAGAAGAAAAGCTGGATGAGTTGCTCCAAGCTGACATAATAGAAGCTGTGCCAGAAGGTCCGACTACATGGATTTCACCTTTAGTGGTTATACCAAAGCCAGATGGTGATATAAGGATTTGTGTAGATATGCGTAGAGCAAATGAAGCCATCGTTCGAGAACGCCATCCAATTCCAACTGTGGAAGAGTTGTTGCTGGAACTCAACGGAAGTACTGTGTTCAGTAAATTAGATTTAAAATGGGGGTTTCACCAGTTATTGCTGGATGAAGATTCAAGACATGTTACCACATTTGTGACACATCAAGGTTTGTACCGATACAAAAGACTGATGTTTGGTTTGAACTCTGCGCCGGAGAAGTACCAGAAGATCATCAGAGACGTTCTGAAGAACTGTATCGGAGTAGCAAATATTGCAGATGATGTAATTGTTCACGGACAGAACAGAGAAGAGCATGATAGAAGGCTCTCTGCTGTTCTTGACAAGCTTGAAGAAGCTGGTTTGACGCTGAATCAAAAGAAGTGTGAATTCAGGCTACCGAGGTTAACTTTCTTTGGGCATGATCTAAGCAAGAAAGGAGTCAGCCCTAGTGAAGAGAAAGTAGCTGCCATTCAAAATGCAGAGCCGCCGAAGACTGCAACAGAAGCGAGATCATTCATGGGACTTGTACAATTTTCTGCCAGATTCATTCCAGACTTAGCATCAATTGCTAGGCCGATCTATGACGTGACAAAGAAAGACACAAAGTTCATATGGGGCAGCAAACAACATGATGCTTTCGAGAAGCTCAAGAAGCTGATGACAAAAGCTGAAACTTTGGCATACTTCAGGAATAATTGCAAGACGAGAGTGATAGCAGATGCATCGCCAGTGGGTTTAGGATCAGTGTTAACCCAAGAGCAAGATGGTGAATGGAGAATCATATCGTATGCATCCAGGAGTTTGTCAGACGTGGAACGTCGATACAGTCAAACTGAGAAAGAAGCCTTAGCTTTAGTATGGGCTTGCGAACGATTTAACTTGTACATTTTTGGAAAAGAGTTTGAACTGGAAACTGATCATAAGCCATTGGAGTACATATTCTCCAGGAAATCCAAGACTTCAGCACGGGTCGAAAGATGGGTGCTGAGACTTCAAGGATATGATTTCAACGTCGTGTACAGGCCAGGGAAGACAAACATTGCAGATGCTTTGTCAAGGTTGAACTCAAGGATATGCAGAGATAAAGGAGACTCGTATGATTTTGTGAGATCAGTGGTGATCAATAGTACACCGAATGCTTTGACACCTAAAGAAATAGAAGAAGAGTCTGCCAATGACGCGGAACTTGCTGAAATAAGAAGAAATGTCAGAGTAGGAGACTGGTCCAAATGCACTAACACAAGTTACTTGCATGTGAAAGACGAATTGTGTATTTGTGGACAACTGTTACTGAGAGGAACACGAATCGTAATACCGAGAGCGTTACGAAAACAAGTGTTAAATTTGGCTCATGAAGGACATCAGGGAATCGTGAAAACCAAGAACAGACTTCGCACAAAAGTTTGGTGGCCAAAGATTGATAAAGAAGCAGAAGAGCTGTGTAAGAAGTGTCATGGATGCCAAGTGACAAGCAGAGTAAGCAAACCAGAACCTATTGCTAGAACCTTGCCTCCAAGTGGACCTTGGCAAGATTGTGCCGCTGATATACTAGGACCATTGCCTAGTGGAGAGAATATTCTAGTTGTCGTCGACTACTACAGTAGGTATTATGAAATTGCGGTGATGAAAACAATTACAAGTTCAAAGGTAATTGAAGCTATGATACCAATGTTTGCGAGATTTGGGTATCCATTTTCATTGCGGACCGACAATGGACCACAATTTTTTTCAGAAGAATTTGAGAATTTTCTGAAAGAGTATGGAATCAATCATGTGAAGACTACACCGTTGTGGCCTCAAGCAAACGGAGAGGTGGAACGACAGAACCACACACTGATGAAATCAATCCGTATTGCACAACTGGAGAAAAAGGACTGGAAGTTAGAGATCAACAAGTTTTTGACAGCTTACCGGTCAACGCCACAGGTTACAACAGGAGCCACTCCGTACTACATGATGTTTGGACGAGAGATGAAGACAAAGTTACCAGAGCTACGACCTGATCCAGATCTTTTGGATGAGGAGATTCGTGATGCCGACTGGGAGAACAAAATCAAAGGGAAAATGTACACTGACCAAAAGAGAAAAGCAGTTAATTCTGAATTTAAAGTGGGTGACGAAGTGCTAGTAAAGGGTCAGAAAAGCAACAAGATGTCAACAACATACGACCCAAACCCACACAAAGTGGTCAGTGATAACAAAGGAGAAATAACAGTACAAAATCAGGAAGGAGTTGAAATAACACGCAATTCTACTTTCCTGAAACACTATAATCGTGATAATAATGTGTCTGAAAAGGGTGATACTGATATACCTGTTAGTGAAAATGATGTATTGGGTGAGAAATTACCCGAGGAAAAGTTAAATAACAGTCCGAGAGTTGTACGAAGTAGACCAAGTCGTACTATTAACAAGCCTGTGAAATACCGTGATTATATATGTTCTTGAACAGTAATTGTATATAATGCTGTATCTGTGTAAGTGTTACTATGTAAAGTTAATAGCAATTGTGAAGACGATGTACATAAACTAAAGTAGGTCCTGCCAAATTGTGATAGATGCAATTGTGAACTAACTAGACTTTTACCTGAAATTATGTAACATACTACTATTACCTATGGGAAAGTTATTGTGCCTTTTGAACAAAATTGCAGTGTGTAGATTGTTGAAACTATTTGACTTGCCTTCAACGTGTAATAACCACTGTTTATAAACAAAGCTTGCCAAACTGAGTTTTCGCAGTAATTAGTATTTGGTTGGAACTGTGTTTAGCAGTATTTATGTTGCATGCTTGTTGTGGTGCTGTAGATGTATTTCTGTGAGATTTTCAGTATTCTTTTCAAGTGTAATCTTTCTGTGAGCTACAGTTGTGTTTCTTCAAGCATGTCTGCTAAAATGTCGATACAAAGTTTTCAGTGTGATAATGGCAAAATTCCTCTTCAGTGATATTGTTGCAATAACATATTAGTGTCTTGTTTATTTGGGGTTAGTTTTAATCTGAAGAAGGGGGAGATGTAGTGTATTGAAGTGTTATCTTTATTGTATTGTCTTATGATGTCTATGTTTACATCCGGGTTAATTCAGTTATATAGAATCGTGTTTGTGACTAGCGTGCGGATTATGTTATAGAATACGAATGGAATACAAAAGTAATACAAAACACGACATTAGCCTCGTTAATACTTAATTATACGCCAAACATTGTGTACGTAAAAGGAGCAGTTGGTAAAATGAGCCAGTCAGTGGTAATTGTTCCTTTAGAGCTAGGGCCAGGCTAGTTGTCTTTTTTGAAACCCCACAAGGGCAAAGCAAAGTCATCACAACAAGTTAGGCAAAACCATTACCTGATCAACATCAAAGTAGTTGGTATAGTCTCTGCAAAGCACGTTGTGTTCGCGATTTAAAATTTTATAAACACAGCATGTTTTTTTACATACAGAAAACGAAATTAGAACGTTATTTCAGAAACGTTTTTGTCAGAAAGGGTCCATTTGCGATACGTAACTTATGTAATTACTGTGGTTTCCCCTCGTGTGTGTTCACGAAGAATGTTAACCAAACTTTACAAAGTTTTACTTTCATAAAAACTTTATTAACCAAGTTAGATAATACATGAAGCTGATAATATCTATATATGTCAAGCAAATTTATTCACATGCGATCACTTTCTTTTTCAAAAGTATATCATTTACTATATCGTTCCACGTAAAGAAATCAAACATCAGCAAACCAACGACTTTAAGAAAACATAAATATAATAAAGTAAAGACATAAATCGAACATCTCAAGAAAACCGTTTTGCGGTAGCCTACATTCCTCGTAACCACCGAACGTTAAGTTGTTATTTTTCTGAGCAATCGATTTTCAAAACGGCATAATGCATAGTAATGTACAGTCAAGACATTGAGTCCAGTTACATCCTTTTGTGAATTGTTTTGACAAGAAGGAAACCGTAGAAGTACTTTATGCAACAAACCACAAGCGTCTTCACTTTATTTGAAAAAAATTAAAAAGTACAAATATTTTTACAAGAGTTATAGTCAGAAAATCTCAAAAATGATGTATTCTAAAATAAATCATATGAAATCAAGTTATTTAGATAGTTTAAAGTTGCAGTTTAGTGGGTTAACTGTAACATAAATTTCGATGCCTTTGCATGTAGCCTACAAAGAAATATACTTTTTTTACTCTTTAGACTTTAGAGTGTTAGGAAAGAAAGCTTTCAAATACTCTATGGAATATCCCGGGCGCTTCTCTAATTCCTCCTTCAAACCTCAGTTGATCAATCGATCTAAGACTTTGCATCTCACTTTCAAATTGAAACCAACTGTCTTCAGTAAACTCCGTTTCTTCTTTCAATAGTTTGGCAACAGCTATGACAAAATCACGACAGTTGTTGTGCAGAAGCTGGTAATCGCCCAAGTCCATGGTTAAGATTATCTCCATTAATTGCTTAGCTCTTTGTTTTCCTTCCGAGGTTGAAATATTCATTTTCATCAGTTTTCCTTTTATGATGAAACTTTTAGAATCAAATAAGCCAACTCCGATTTCGGCATTCAGTGGCAACTTTGACAACAACTGGGCTGTAACGTTTGCACCGGTTTCAAAACTTGGGCATTGTCGAAACAGTGCAGCAGATACGGCTGAACTGAGAAATGGAATGATCTTCAATCCCTTTCGAGGATTTGCTCCATAACCAACTACTAAAACTGCCATTCCATTGAAAACAAAACCAAGTCCGTATGTTCCATCATATCATTGTAGAAACTCCAGGCAAAATCCATTGACAAGCTGCAGGTTATCCAGTTATTAACATTGTAAGTATCAGGAGTTTCGTTCGACATTCTGCCTTATGTATCCTTAATTTCAGCCTTTTTAATGTAGATATTGGATATATAGCAACATACAATGACACTATTGCGAATTTATGTTCAGCGTATATTGTTGTATAGTGTAGTTCTGTTAATCACATTTGCAAATATTTGCTGAAGTTGAAGCTTTGTTGAATGTTGGTAATTTGTAAACATGATTTTTAAAGTCCCAATAAAAATAAAAATTAAAACTTACGGATATAAATTCAGCTGTTGCATTTGCATCCACCTATAACGTTTTCTGGTTTAAATTATTTCTTTCCATTCTTTCTTATTTTGTTAAGTATAGACTACTAAGCATATCTCATAAGATGTAGATACATCCTCATAAGTCTTATAAGGTATACCGATGCCTTGGTCGCTCAAGCTCATTTCAAGCAGTCTGTAATGCAAGCGTCTCAGTTCGTTATTTGTCTGTTCAACCATACGTGTTCTGTTATTCGGTCACTTTGGTTGATTCGATGACGTTGCACTCACACAAACAAAATTGTTTTAACTAATAGTTTTTGCGTTTTGAACAAAAGTCCTTTAACTTTCGAAATACTCGAGTATTAATATAGGAACGTTTTTAAGAACCTTGGGACTCTTCTAACTTTGACGTAGCAATGTGATTTCAAACTGCTCCGTTGAAAACTAATGTCAAATTCCTTTCATGTACTGTAAAGTCTTTGTTCACACTACAAACAAAACTGGTTGTGCCGCAAGTTGATCAGCCATCAACAAAAAAGCACTGGCGTGGTAAAAAGGCGAAAAATTACAAAAAACATGTTCAATTGGCTCATGTATAATATGAATCTTTGTACATTTCGTTTAGAATGTCCGTACATTGCAATCAATAAAATACATTTTGGGTTTTATTGGTTTAACTTTTCATAAAAGGCAGAAAAGAAAGAAAATCATTGCCAACACAGGGTCTAGAACCCAAAATACATCACACACACTTTATTGTTAATTTTCTAAAAACACGTTTTAGATTAAAAACAACGACAAACATTAAAAAGGGATTCTTCCAATAATTCTTCCAATAAAAATTTCCAATTATTTTGAATCGAAGTTATAGAATGGCTATTCATACAGTTTTCCTGAGAAATTGTCAACCTTATCAGTACATATAACGTTTTCACAAAAACGTTCCCTTACTATTACACAGTTTTGCAACCAACAAAATGGAAAAACCCCATACCTTGTAGAATCGACAAAAAAGCATGCAGTTAACGTTGCTTTTGATACTTTTCGACCAAATACGTCATGACGTAGGCCTATATGTGAACAAAATGATGGCACAAACACAACTGAGAACGTACGTCTTTTCGTAGGTTATAGGCCTAAGAAGTGTGTAGGCGTTATGTTACTTGCGCGATATTACCATTTGAAACGTTTGTCAGTTAGAGATTGCATTCTATTTTATTGCAATTTATTTACGGTCTGAATATGTTTGTTAAATGTTCCATGCATGGGTATAGAGCTTTGTATGCAATGTCTGTCTGGTGTACACTAGTGTATTTAGCGTCTGGTCAGCCATGTTCATCATGGGAGTTGTTTAGAGATAACACTGACCCTGGGTACAAATCTTGCGGTTTTTCGTTTGGCGTGAGATCACGAACATCGGTTTGTCCGAGCAGAAATTATAGCATTAAGATCGATAGAATCCTTATCAAGCCAAATGACGTCAACTGGGCTTGTGATTCGTACAGTGGACTGGAAGGGTGTACTGAAGCGTCCTGCACAAATTCTCAACAAACGGTTACCGTTACTTGTACATTCAGAATTACTGGAGACAGTCAGACCTGTACTTTCTCGTATGTAAACAAGTGCAATGCCTTTCAGTGGTCAGATTGGGAGCAAGTAAAAGGTTGTGTTGATACGGGCCAAACGCGATATGAACGACGATGCAGAGAATGTGATGGTAGGACAGTAAATCAATGGCTTTGTTTTGGAGACGATGTGCAGGAGGAGAGTTGCATTCCTTCCTGGAGGGAATGGAATCGAGATGGACCCTGCATAACCAGCAATTGCTCTTCCAACGGAAAGCGCATATCAACCAGACGGTGTGTTTTTGATAACGGCACTGAATCACTCGACGTATCGCTGTGTTCAAATGGCACAGATACAATTGAGGAAGATTGTTACAGCCCCAACGTTACCTGCTTGGCGTCGTGGAGTGAGTGGAGTCCTAACGGAGACTGTCAAAGGAAAAATTGTAGCATCCAAGAAGGAGTTCGTACAGTGAAGCGAAAATGCATTTATGAAAATGGGACTGAAGTAGCAAATACAAGTTTGTGCTCAAATGAGTCCTCACAAATGCAGCAAGTTTGCCACCTCTATAGAACCCTTGATTGCACCACACACCATGCAGCTGAAGCTACTGTGACAGATACAACATACGCAAGAACCACAAGCGACCGACAAAATTCATCGCCAAATGTCGAAATTAATGTAATTATCGCCTTAGTTATTGCATTATTGCTGGTGTTGGCTATGTCTTACGTTGCCATGCAGAAATGGAAGTCGCAAAAGAAGATGAGATTGCCACTTATCAATAATCAATTTCAAGTGAATTTTCAACCAGCAGTTTCACCCGAAAATTGGGAGAGTGTTATGGAAAACTACGGGTATGAAGTGGCAATTCAGAATAACCAGGCCCCAGTTTACGATGAAATAAGATCTAGGACTCGACAACAGCATGAGGTAGCATACAGCATGGCAAATGACAACGGTGATGTTAATTCTTATACGACCATGCAGCCTACCTCAATAAGTGGCAGGGCCGAATATGAATTTGCAAGAAACAATGAGCCTGGCCATCTCTATACCACAATGGATTCACAGCTGGAATCCTAACATTAAAATTTTAAAAATAAATTCAATTATATGTCAATAACGAATATTTTAACGCATTGATTATTTTTGCATCCCTGTATAGTAACATTATCTTTATCATACATGTCTTGCTTTATCATACGAAATCGTGTAAATATTGAATATATAATACTGTTCTTTTCTTTTAATACTGTATATATATATACATACATAAATTTTGGTCCATTTTGTCCACCGAGAAAGTGTGTAGGCTACATACGGGGTGCGTATATGGGTGGATAAGCCATGGCCTTTCCAATCTCGACCCAGGCTTCAATCTGCAGAACCCCTGACTTCTATAATCTTCATCCAGGCTTCATTTTATACGAGCCGTGACCTTTCCAATCTCGACCCAGGCTTCTGAAATTGAAGCCTGGCTTGCAGGTCATAAATGGATCACTTCCCCGCCTCAGATAAGCAGTGCTGAAGGTCTCATTGCGCATGTACCAAGATGATGAATTATATTTTTCAAGCGCTGCGTACAGGCCTATTCTTTTTGTATTTTTACTTTAGACCTATACATTAAAAAAGTGCAAAGCAATGGATTGTGAATGATAAAAACATCTAGCACCACACTTAGTTATTTTAGCACGTTAATTTATGGATTTAATGCTTTTAAAAGAAATACGCGCATTTGAAATAAATTTATTAGTGACGAAAAATCAATTATGAATTATCATTTATGTATGCTTAACTTGCTTCGATTGCTTATTTGGGGGTTGCCAAAAAGGATGTTGTTTAATTTTTGTTGTGTAATTCTTTTGATTCATTCAATTATTTTTTCGCTATGGTTAGATGCTAAAATGTCACAAAGACCGCGTAGGCGTCTAGCGATAAAAAATTAAAAATGTTGTGCTGAGAAGTCGGTCATCTGCGCTCCAGCCTGTTCCTGGGGCTGAGCTCGGATACTTGAATCCAGAGAAGTCTCCACAGTAGTTTTCGTACCGATTCCACCCAGTAGATCCAAGACAAGCGTAGGATGGATAGCGTGAAGTGGGCTTATTACGCACACCAGGGCACAAAGCATATGCATCAAGGAAGGTGCTGATAGCGCGAAACTATTACAGAAAATTGTTTTAAACACTTTGTTGGTCAAGGTTTGTAAAATGTTGTGAAGCAGTCATTCAAACCGCGAAAATACCAACTAACAACCGCATGAAATCTAAGAAAATGAACTTATTTCAAGTTTTCTCAACCCAGCAAGAAAACGTAACAAAAACACGATTTCGCTTCATCAACTAAATTTCAAGTCACATTGTGCAACATTTGTCAGAGATGTCAGAACGCAATACTATAAGCTAGGTTACTCCATGCAATGAAACCTTTTAGAAATCCTATTCTACCTAAGTCGTCGTAAACCGATAGGTTTCTGTTCTGAAACTATAGCAACTGTCGGCTATTACAAAATTCTTTTTGTAAAGGCCAAACACTATACAAAAGCTTTTGTATAGCTATTAACGAAAGACTAAATTTTACAAGCAATGACAAAGGTGAATACCTGAATGTATCCAGGCTCCAAACTAGATTGTATATTTGGTGGAAAATGTGACAACACTTCGCTGCTAAGACCAACATCAAACACAACTGGTACCGAAGGGCCACTGTCAGATGGATAACTGTATACTCCGGATGTTAAAGGAAAATGATCTGCAAAAAGACTGCGCAAATTGCCACCATATTGAGACAGAAAGCCGTCAGTGGTTCGATATTTGAAGTAAGCCGAGCTGCTGTAAGTCCGACTTGAAACTTGGTTTGGAACCTGCCATATCATAATGTTTTTGGCTTCCACTTGAAAGTAAGCCGGACTTTTATAGTCACGTGTAGTGGCAGTTTCTACACTACCAAAGGTAATATTGTTTGCCCAGCTGCCATCCCCATGAGCATTTTGTGGGTTGTTTCCGCGTTCGCTTGACCATTTATCCCCGGCTGTGCATCTTCCACTTACGTCGTTGTCGTGAATGGAAGCAACCAATGTCCACCCCCCACCATCTGTGGTCATGTCACAATACCCGTCGTATTCGGTACCGCTTTCATCCACGAGGGTATATGACCCGTCTTGCTGGACATCAGGGTTCTCTTGTTTTACTCTTTGACAGGTTTTTCCAACGGTTACGGTACTAGACTGCGTGTCACCTACAACAAACACAACTCGTCATATTTCTTTGCGTAGACTAGAAATCTCAAGCACTTCAACAAAAATCTGTCATTATATTTATATATAAAATCTTGCTTTAATTTATCTCCAAGATAAATGCATATAACTTGCTTTATAAGCAAAGCAGAATTACAAGATCACAAACTATATGCAACAAGATTATACACCAACACATATACTGCCTGCACAGTTTTCGATCTGACGTTCAAGTCGTTCCAAACGACGACATATTTCACCAATGGATGTGTCACAGCCGCACGTAGAACTCCCGTCACTTTCATGCTGACAAGTAGAGAAGGAACAATTTGTAAGAGCAAGAAGAAAAACGATAAACAGCTTCATTGTACTGCTTTGATTAAAACTGCTTGCCTGACAGATCTTAACAAATTTTTAACTTTAAAATCGTAATCATTTTTTCCCTTCAGTCCTTTGCCTCGAGCAAGATTGCGAGCATGTTGGTAATCAGGCTGTTTTGCTGGTCTGAACCGGTTAAGCAAGTATAAATGTTTTCGAAAGCATGGTTTTGAGCTCTTTATTCTTTAAATGCATAATTATAAGTAACAAACAAACTGAGTAAAAAAGTACAAAGTGAGATAAAGTGCCAAACACACTCTATTACGTTCTATCTATTCTATAGCCTATAATTTTCGAAGAAAACTTTTTTCAAAATAGGCATCATTGCTGGAATGTTAAAAAATACTAAACGTATAATTGCTAGAAATAATAATCTTCATTTTGATTTCCATGGCAAAGCGATGAAGCTGTTACAGCATTTTTAATAATTTCAGGCGAGCATCTTATTGCTCCTTCAAATTTCAAATCGTCAATTGATCTAAGCTTCAACATTTTCTCCTGAAAGTCATTCCAGCTACCAACAGTAAATTCCGGCTCGTCTCGAAGAAGTGTGGCTATTCGTATAACGTAATCACGGCAATTGTTCAATAGAAGTTGATAATCCCCCATTTCTATGCTTGTGATTATCGCAATCAGTTGACGAGCTCGCAATTTCTCGAAGCCCTTATTAATACCAAGCTTCATGAAAATGCCTCGAATGGTTGACTTCTTGGAGTTAAAAATGTCACAATACATTCCGCTGTTCAGCGGCAATTTTGCAACCAGTTTCGCGGAAACCCGTGAGTAGCCAGACGAATTTGAAATTTGTTCGAAAGCTGCAGTTGAAACACACGAAGAGTAAAAGATACATTTTCGAATACCATTACCGGACAAGTCAGCTCCGTATTCCAACGTAAAAACTGGAAGACTATTGAAAATGAGCACGACGGCAGAATGCTCTAAAATGTGGTGATTAGTGCACCACGCAAATTCCATTTCGTTGCTTGCGTTAATCCATCTATCAACACAACACGTGTCTATGGTCGTGGACATACTTCGGTTATACCAGTTTCTTAAACAAATATCTCAGCTAAAAGTAGTCTATAAGCCTTCGCAAAGATAGTTTCTTTAGCCAAAAGCTTCTAATCTTGTACCACAGAACACTGTCATTTGCTCATAAATGACGGCAAATGAAAAATTTAAATTCCTTCAGGCTACACAAACCATTTTAACGTTAAGCATGGCGTCTGTCGAAATTAACCTAATGCTGAACTAATAACACTGGCGTCCAACTATCTAAACATGACGTAAAGTGACTTGTTTTGAACTTATCGTAAAACTTCAATGCTGTTTTTTTATTGATTAACAGATTGAAGGCTCAAGGTGAAACGGGTTTGTTCCCTGCTAGTTTAGTAAGAACTTCACACAACTTACCTCGAACTCTTACAACTTAACAAAGAAAATAACCTGCTGACGTCAGTAACAATAACAAACTGATGCAAGCCACGAAAAGTTACGTGTGGGGTTACTGCGCGGCCAGTACTCGCAAGGTTCAGCACGTTTATAATGTTACATAACAAAGGAATAAATGGGCTGAAACAAGAATGAAAATTTTTCTAAAAGTGGACTATACTAGTGTTACGTAAAACGCATGGTTACTCAATTCCATTGAACTAAAATATTTCGATCTACGCTGCGTGTAAAAAAACGAAACCGACTAAAAATCAGTCATTGTCGTCTTACCAGAAAAGGTGTTCTTTATGCAACAACATGTTTGTTGAATAGTACTGTACTGAGGTTAAAAAGGTTACATTAGGGTTTTTAGAGCGCTTTTTGAATTGGATTAATTTACATAAGGAAACGCTCTTTCAACTAAGTTGATTTCTACGTTTTTACAGCATTTACAACAAGCAATCACATTTTAAAACTTCCTGAAATGTCTACATTCTCCTAAATCTAATTTAAACTGTGTTACTAAAAGCTCACTTGACAGGGATTTGAAACAAATATCGTAGAAATTGTACTGTACTTTAAGCCAAAAGAAAGCAGGTTTTCTTCGTATCTCACCAAAACGGTTTGAGCAATTTTCCAAAAGCTCACTGCTAAAATCACGGCAGCCATGTTTACTCACTGAAGAGTAAACAACCTTTCGCTATTTTCCAGACGTTTTCAGTTTTTTTCACCGAATAATTTCCTTAGTCTACTTTAAATAATAGGCTAACTGTATGAAGAACTGAAATCGGTTGGTGCCCACAAAGCTGTGCGCCAGTAGCCTACACAGCAGACGACCGACGCACAAGTATCAACTGACATGAAATCAACCAGATGACAATACTTCAGTGATGTAACCAAAATGCAAGGAGTTGGAAAAGAAATTGTTGATGAAACATTTTAAAGCAGAAAATGCAATCGCAACCACTTGCTCTCTTTACGCGATAAAAGGCAGAAGGGCCGCTGACAGCAATCCAAGCAGGTTCACAGCAAATTCTAAGAAAAATAAACCACCTTCGTTTGTTGGTGGCAGATGTTTTGAAAAGTAGATCTACTTTGGGACAAGAAAATGTCAAGTTACCCCTAATTACGAGAAACACAATGGATTATTGGTGTAAATATTTGAATTCCAATTTTTATTACAGGGCATACGATATACACCATACAGACATCAAAGCCAACACAGCAGCTTCTTCTGTAAGCAGTAAATCACTGGTAAGACTAACACGAGCATTTAGCTAATTTTGTTGAACCAGCTGCAAGACTTCTAACTAATTTCAAACTGTAACAGCATAAACATGACGTAATGGTGACGTCTTGATGTTTACTCGACGTATTCGAACGGCTCAGGTGGTTCGGGTTCATCCAACTCATCAGATTCTTCCTTCTTGGGACCAGATGCTGAGGTGACATGGAAAAAAATCATGTTCACTTAAGTTTATTACTCATAGATGTTCATTAAGAGCACGAGGTCAAATGTGAATAATGGATGCAAATGCTAAAAAGATCTTTATAAGAATTTACCCAAAACCGGTTCAAGCAGGTCCTCCGGTTCACCAGACTTCTTATCTTTCAACAGGATTATTCCCCCAGTGGACAGCTAAACAAACATGACCAATGACCACATCAGGTCAGTTACAACTAACAGGTAGGTAGTTTTTTTATTCCCGTTACTTGTTGAGTGATAAATATACCTGATTCTAAACTTCGACAGATTGATGCCGTCTGATGTACTTACTGGTTTTAAAGGTGCGTATCTACTGTCTTCAGGCATGCTAACCACCTTCAGTTGAGGTTGAATTGCCCGACAAGGGTTTTTTACCATTTCAAAAGGTGGTTCCTCTTTGTCCTTGGCTGCCTCCTTATCTTTAGCTTCACTTTTCTTGGTATCCGAACTAGTGGAAGGTTGAACGGTCTGCAAAATAAAGTAACATCAAACAACTAACAAACTAATATCAAATCACGATTCGACAGTTGAAGTTTTGCCGTGTTTTTACATGTTTCAGTTTCAACATTTCGCTTAGCCTTAAACGATGAACATTTTAGATACAGTTGATATCAGCACAGGAAAAGAACCTGATTAGTTTCCATTGCTTCAGGCTTTGAGGCACTCTTCTTAGCTTCAACTTTTTTTTCATTTTCATCCTGAAACAAAAAGTTTAACCGATATAGTTAATCCAGTGCCATACACGCAAGTTCTGTTGAAACGACATAATTTAAGTTACTTTTGTTTAAATTCTGAACTTAATGCCAATGAATAATGATAATGCTTGGAAATTATGGTCACCAGATACCGAAACAACCTTTCCAACTAATGCAGAATTCGCGCAACAAGCGATTAAAATAAGCAGATTACATTGACGGATATATTAACAAAATATTGCATGTTATAGCAGTAGCGAAAGTGTCATGCAGCCCACTCCCGGGCGTGAATGAGTTACACACTTTATGTCATCACTAAAAGTAAAAACATGCCGCACAGTCCACGTAAAACAGTACGAAATAGAAGGATGTAGGAAAGCACACACAGTAAAAGTGTTTACAGTCATGTACGTAGGTGTCACTTCATATAGTAATTTCAAGACAAAGACGCCATACATCATTGCATTAGCGAAAAATTCCAACTTCAAACAACAGTTGCTTACCACTTCCATTTTTTCCTCCACCGTGCTTGGGCGTGACGCAGAAGTTGATGTAGAAGCTTTGCGTTTTTCTTTCTTTATCTCTTTCGCTTTAGCCTTAGCAGTGGTTGATAGCACAGCAGTTTCCACTTTCTCCGCTTCTCTGCCTTTCTTCTCTTCGAGCAGAGCTGGGTAAGCGTACACACTTGGCTTGGCGTTTGACCGAAACTCAACTTTCGGCATCTGCAAGTACGTAAAAAATAAGTCGCTAGATGGAACAGTTGTTACGCAGAAAACTTCATCGGGTGTGTGGAGAAAATAAGAAATACGTCAAATTTACCCAATTACCCCAATTTAAAAAAAATAGAGAAAAAAATTGTTAATAACCAATTTTTAAACATCCAAAAAGTTGATTTGATATACTGTAGATCTGGCATCCCACTTTGACATTTCCGTTTCAAACTTAATCGGAAACTAAAGCAAAAAATAGGATTCGCAAGACAGTCAAACAAGAAAAAACAACTTCACAGGTTCTAAAATGTTAAATTCCAACCACTGTCGCGTCCGTCAAATTTTAACAACAAAGTAACGAGCATGGCGAGTCTAAACATCCAGTCTAGCTCGATGCGCAGTCGCGGCCAGCGCCTGCCCAAGCGAGGCAGCTAATTAGATAACTACATTAAGTAAGGAGAAAGCACTCACTTTCAAATCGGCGTTGAGTCCGATAATGGCCGACGGGGTGAAAGTGAGAGACAGGAAGTGAGAAAGCGGGAACCAGAACCAAAACTGACAGAAGACCAACATCCCGACGACTGAGGACATGTTCACATGACCGGTGCGTGATTGCAAAGAGAGAGTGACGTTACGGCCACCTACAAATTGGATATGATGAAGTCGCAAAAATATAAGCAAAAGGCACCCAACAAGCTGTCGTGGCCTTTCAATTTTAATTTTCTATCTTGACCAGTGAGGTTGTTTCTCAATAAACACTTCCAAAGAGGTTTTCAACCCTTTCGAAGTTTGAAATTAAGAAGGGCATGCAGTCGGGAGCAGACAGTTGGGTTAACTTTAACCAGGAGTAAACTCGGATAAAACACCTTGCGCTGCACGCAATACAGTGCCGGTACGGTATTTGCACACGGTCTATACACCAGTGTCAACCTTTGAGGAAACGATTCATGAAGACAAGCTGGCCTTCTTGATTGACGAAAACAATTTTATTAGCATTGGTATACTCTAATAAATCTTCTGCCACGAGGCAATGACCGAACGGTAACTTACTGCCAGATATTACACTACCGCTCATGACCCAGCATTAGACGCTAGTAGCTCGTGTGACGTAAACTTGACGTAGTTTAATCTGAGATTAAGTAAATCCGACTTTTTACATTCCAGCGTAAGTAAAAAAGGCCAAGACTAACTCTGAGTCTATAAAATGGGAGTTTTGCAAGCGAACTAACCTTCAAAATCTCGTGCAACTGTATTTACGTAACCTACCGGCATCAATGATTCCCTGGGCAAGTATAGCTCCAAATTTCGCCATGACGTCATCGTGCTTATCGTTGACCACTTTCCGGTAAATTTCTTTGAAAGTTTTCACCTGAAAGACATCAATGTGTTTGATGAAAAATAACTAAAACGCAATTATTAAAATGGGATGTAAATTAAAAATACGTAAAATAGAAAGTAAGCTGAAGTTTTTCGTTAAGTTTCATCCTGCAATTATTACCCAGAATCATACAGACGATATACTGTACTTGACAGTTCTACAAAACCATTCACTTTACAAAGAAAGTTTAAATCTATATTGCCATTGTTGTGTTAATTTAACATGGTTAGTATTCAGCGACAAACCAGCCATACTGCTACTCGCATGAGGTTATGTATACAATGCTTTGGTCGTTACAGGCGTAATAGTTTCAAACAGTCCATACAAAACACGATCAGAGGATACCCAGCGCACCTTCAATAAAACTGTTATAGGAAAATCGTGATCTTACTTATATCCGGTGACCAATTGATTCTACAATTTTGACTTTAAATAAAAGTGTTATAAGAGGTAACAAAGATAAGACTTGTTTAAAATCCTTAGGAAAACGACAGAGACAATTTGGAAACTTGTATAGATATGATTACGGTAGGTTATGTTCTTCACAAACTATATTTTTGCCAAATTAGAAAATCTTTTACGTAAAATGATTCTAGTTTTGAGCCACAGAAAACAACGTAACAATAGCCAGATTAGAATTGAAATAGCTCATTATATCACATTCTGTGTACGTATTTACCACATAGCATTTCTCTTACTATTTTATTTTATAAAGAAATTGCGTGAGACATGATATAAAGGGGATGTCATCAGTAAGTTAAAAAAATAGGAAAGTTTTGCGGTCGTAGTATGAAAAAAACGAAAAAGAGACTTGAAGAAATCTCAAACTGCAATTTTTTCTCTCAACCCGACTACTTATTTTTATCCATATCGGTGTCGAATTAACCCTACAATGATGAATCGTGTCGACGATACTTTCTATATTTGGCTAAAATAACCTGTGGTCATATTTTGGTTGTATTTATGGCAAAAGCTTTTGGGGAAATCATATTTATTACTTACTGTTAAAGTGTTTGTGCTGTTATTTTAAACCTTTGGCTTTACATGTGGGAGGGTGCATTCTATGCATATGGTAATGCCAATTAACTTTTAGAGGTATGCGGGGAATCATAGAGCGGGAGTCAATTACGCAACTAAAGTAGTTTCAGAATCAAGCGCAGTGGGATTGCAAATTATGGTTTTCAATCGCATTCCCACCCAAATTAGGAAGACATTTTGCAGTGCAAGAAATGCTTGCAATTGTTTTACAGCCAGTAGCAACAGCAGCAAGCATAGGGACTATTCGTTTACCTTATGCTATCGACAGCCAAGGTTGCCAGTTTTAAAACGTTCTTGTACATCAATTCAACTGAGCGCAGAGATTTATTCCATCCCGGCAGAGTTTGTTTGGCAGAAAATAACTTCGCGTGACCTCCAAGGTTTCACAAAATAACTTACATACAACAGTTCAGCGTCATGAATTGAATCGTTTAAACGTTTAAAGTGCCCAATGTGGTCCTAAATTTAGCGTTAACAATGTCGTCGAATGACGCCAGTTGGTGCTTGAAAAGTGGAGAAAACGTCGAAGACATGCAGCGCGCATAGCACTTCATAGGGCTTAGCAATCTTAGTTCGTTTTTTAATCCCCAGAGCAAACAAAAATTAAATCCCACACACACCGCAAGCACGAATAAGACGTCCCAAACCTTGATAGTGAGTTTCAGGAAGTTAGTGAAACAAAGCAAAATACGACGGATGATATCTATTATATAAACCTCGTGCGGGTGTTACTGGAAATAGGCTTCCGCAAATACTAAAGTTACTTGGCACGAGCCTCCATTTGACGTCACTATGTCAACGCAAAAATAACAAAGGAGGAAACACAATGGCATCAAACAAAGTCGCTTGTGGTCAAGATGTCTTTGTGAGTGTGGGACAACGCCAAACGCGTAGGCCAACCCAACCTGAAGCGATCACGAAAAACGGAACAAGTGAAAAAGTTGGTTATCGCGACAAACTCTTGACTAAATCAACTCCGAGTGCGGGCACTGTTTCTGTTTTCATGAGTAATTGCCATTGAATCTTGAACGGGATCTTCCCACGTCCGCGCAGGTTAACTAAGGCAGAGAGGGCTTGAAAGCTCTTCCGACTTGATGTTGTCATAGTGACGTTTATTATTATGATGTAACAATTGCGTGCGGAGAAAGTAGAAACATTGCCTAAGCCCTAAAGAGTCACTAGACGTCTAATGAAACGCTGTTTATGGTATGGGAAGGGGTTTACCGCAAACCAAGAAAAAAGTTAAATATTGGAAGTGTCAAACAAAGCCTATGTGTGTATGCAAGATCGTCCTTCGTACATCTCTATTTGTCCGTCAAACACACCCCCATTTTCCAAAAGTCTATCGGAATAAAATCTAGTTTAAACAAAGTATAACAATACGCCTATGAACGATTCCTAACTTTCACAGTGACGCATGCACACGTCATAACATGTACTTGTACGGTCATAGAATTGGAACTAAGATGCAAAAAAAGAAATTTTCCTGGCGGTTATTATTCAAAAGGTTTGTACAGACTGCGTAGGTATTAGATTTTTCGTCGATGACTATTCTGTTTTCAATTATTGGGTAGGGCAGGTGAGAGTTTGCAGGTGCAAATGTTCAGTTGCTGCAATTCCAAGAACAAATCTGCAAACTGAAGGCAGTATTACCACCTGCCGTAGGTCGGTACAGTTGTGTAATATTTTAGCAAATTGTTGCTACGTGTGCGTGCTACTGAGTTCGCGAAACTGCAAACACATTTTCTTCAACAGCATGGAATGAAGCTAAAAAACATGTTTGTCGGGCGACATAATGTATAGCTACATATTTTTAGAGTTTAAAATCGATTACGCAAAGTCTATTATCTAATACTGCATTACCTAAACCTGTGAAACAAATAAAACAAAAAGAATACCAGGAAAGCTAGGAGTTAAGCAAGCGATGACGCTTTAATTCGGAGGAGGCAGTAGCACGTCTAAAGCAAACATATCAATATTTGCCGATTAACTTACCAAAAAGCAAACGTTCAGCAGAAAATAGCGATCTTACGCCGAACAACAAACGTAATTGCGACACTTTGTTTACGCATACTCTTACTGTAACTGCATTGGTTGATTCGAAATACGCATTGTAGGTAGTTACTGGAAAATTAACGTTAGGTTCCGTTGTTACAAATAAACGACTTTTACTAACTCGGAAGTCTTTGATGAATTCAGTAAACCAAGGATGCAAATACCTTAGGACAGGAGGCTTCGGTGTGCTGTATGGTGATCATAGCAGATGCAATTAGAGCGCCTTGCCTAACGTAGTTGACAGAATCACTGGTTAGAGGCTCAAGCAAGCCAAGTGCGTCCTGCAGGACCAAAAAACACAGGTTTAGGTGTTGGCTTTTATACCGAGTTATTCTAGACAAGCGTTAGTAGATTGGACCTGCAAGGTGAAATCCAAGGCTGGTATCAAACCAATCCAACTGAACGCGCATTTGCCACGTTTGTCTCTCAAAACCATTTCAAACTAAGCCTAACTGAATATCGAGAAATCTTCACCTTGTTTCCAGTGCCAGCACACGATATTCCCAGCGCCATGGCGGATCCGTACCTGACATGCGGGTTGTAGCTCTCCGAAAGTAGAGACACGACGCTCGGACATTGTTCTGGAGTCCTGTAAAATAATTTAGAGAGTTAACGATGGGAAAGTGAAAAATATTTACATAGTGTTAATTTGTATCTTGTACAAGGCCTATATCTAATAGCTAATGTTATCTTAGCTTTATGGCGGCAATTAGCATATGACACAAAAGTTTTGTGGTATATATGTTATAGTATCATAGCATAGCCATAGGCCATAGAGAAGGGTGCAAACAATTCGTACAGATGAAAAGAAAGTGACAGCTTAGATTCAAATGCGTGTTGCTTACATCGAATGCAGCGTTTATTATTTCGTTTCTGAGAATTTTGATAAAATTTGACACCGATTATTTGAAACCCCGTATATTTAAGCAGGCGATTATAAGCAAGATTCATGTTGCTGTTGTTATTTATTAGTTAAATTTATTTATAATTTTATTTACATTATTATTATTATCATTTCAATTATTGTCAATTTCTTTCAATATTAACTGCATAGCATTGGCATGTCGCAATGCGACCGCCAAAGTACAACACAGTACAAATGGCAGGGGGTATGGAGAAAAGACTACTCCATTATCAGTGAAATAAGTATACCACCACAAATCGGTGAGGCATGGTTGTAAACAAAACTCTGCCGAAAAAGAAAAACAGTTTCGAACGACTTGGGTTATACCCAGAAAGTAGGGAAAATGATTTTCACTCATCCAAAAGGTTTGGTTGAATAAAGCAGGAAATGGGAGAGGAAGACGAGGAAATTAAAAGAGCGTTTTTGGATGACGTGCAATGCATTAACACAAGCAATCAATATACCTCTTTTCGCTCAATTTTATTACGACAGGGAGTGCACATGAAGTAAAAGGTATTTTTGCCAACTGTTGTTTATCCGTTTCACATATCCACATTTGGCTTGTTTTCGCCTGGGAAGCTTAATTAATTTTCAAATCTACATTCAAATTTTAGCAGGTGACTTGTCATTATATACCTGATTAAATAAAAACTTGAGAAAATCCCTGGATGTTCGCCCTGTGTCCAGGTTTTGCGTAGTTCGCGAAAATAAATTAGGTTACAGAAAGGTTACTAGCCCGATAATACGTATTCGATATAAAAAAAAAGTGAAGAAAATCACAATAAAAGCTATAGCCTAGATACAAAAATTTCTAAACGTCACTGAAACAATCGACTAGAGATTTGCTTTGGATATGTAGGACTCGTAGTGGTTTATTTTCAGTAAAACGTATTTAAAAATTAGATTACATGACGTCAACGCGAAAAGGTGTGTTATTATCATTCTTAACCATCAAATAGATTTGTTTTAAACAACAAACCATGTATGGTACAACATTAAAATAATAACACTTAAATAGTTCAACTGAAATCCATGGCTGTGTTTCGAGCGATGAAAAGGAAAGGCGCAATTATATGCAGATGCAGAATGCCTAAAAGCAGGTGTTGAGCTGTGGCAATGAGAAAAACACCGTCTTTGAACACTGCGGGAACAATCGACCCTGTGGCCTAATGGATAAGGCGTCAGCCTCCGGAGCTGAAGATTGTGGGTTCGAGTCCCATCAGGGTCGCTACTTTTTTTGTATATGGTTTGGCTTCCATAGAAATGGTAAAAAGTTTCATGCAGTTTAAATTTGTGCCAGGTGGTATTACGAACGTTTTATAACTTGGTGTACAGAATTTCTTGCGAGTAGAAAGTCTGCCAATAAATCACCAGAAAAAATCGTGTGTTTGAAGCGAGTTTTTGCAGTTTCTTTTAAACCTAACTTGAATTTTATAAAGACTTTTTCCATACCCATTAACCACCTATCTTTAACAACAGGCTGGGTGACCTACAACAGTGAAATGGTCACTTCCAAGTAAAAATACTTTTTAGCCTACTGCAAATAAAAGCAGTTACAAATTCGTCAGTCTGCCTTACAAACCAACTGGGGAACGCTTTCTTCAAAGCAACTAAAGAAAATAAGTGTTGCAATTTGTCACTTTGTGCAATAGATTTTCCATCCAAACACTGAAATTGAAACTAAATTTAGTTAGGTGCAGATATAAGCGTCTTTGATTTTCGGTCAAAACAATGTTGACTCGATTTGCTTAGCTTAAGAAAATTAAATGTGATTACTACGAAATCGCATTAAAAATAATTCCATGATTCGTGTTTTGTGCATGATTTCACTCAGTATAATGCTGCTGAGAAGGCATTTAAATGACGGCCCATCAAAATCTTGGCTTGGAAGTTCTGACCTGAATGAACAGGCAAAAGCAAATCGAGGTTTAAACTAAGTTAATCTTCCGGCAATCAGTGATGACTCACACTTACTCAAGTGAAGACAAGTTGCAATACATTTAACATTTTCAACAAGTAATTCACTGAAAACGCAATATTTTGATTTTCGAAAAAAGAAATCGGTTAAATTTCAAAGTCTTCTCTTGTGTGTCACAAGAGTTCAGATCATAGGCGTACATAACAGAGCTGGACAAATTAACCCAGAAAGCATTGTTAGTTGGCTAGTTAGTCTCCGAGGGACTACGCAAACCGCTCGTAATCAGAATACAGTGGGACCTCGTTAATCCGGACCCCGAACAACCGGAATCCCCGCTATCCGACACAAAACTGCCGGGAACGGATTTCTTTCCATGCATTTTACCCCTTTAATCCGGAAACCCCACTGTCCGACTCCGACACAAAAGTTTTGGAACAAATGTGCTAAATCAATAGCAATAAAATTCGATAAACCGGATTATTAACAGTTAAGCGAAAATGATTCACGATTGTCCTAATACACTATGTACACTGGGTAGTTAGTTGACGAAACAATAGCCAATTATCTACGCATAATAACGTTGCGGTCTTTAATGATTCAAAAGTACAGTACTGTACAGCATTGCGCTTTGTAAAAAATTTTAGCCGCACAGCTTTTTAGTCATACTATGAAATACTCTACAGTATTTTAGAAACGAAAAAATAAATTGTTCATCAACAGTAACAAACAACGCTTCCGCGGTCGCAAAAAAATACGTACATTACATCGGTTGAGTGCGGCAATCTATTGAAGACATACTGCTGCAACTCAATCGTGCTATCAGCTTTTGATATCGCATTGCGCAAAGATTGGAAACAGGTCAAAGAAAGTTCAAGACTGCTGGTCCCGCCGGAATGCTTCGCCATGCAAGAGCGGTTGTCAAACCGATTTGCGGCCGAATGTTCGTCACTTGGAGAGCATTCGTCTTTAATACGGTGGTTCTGGGGTTCGACACTGGGTCGGATCATACAAAAAATATAATTTTATTTTAGTTGCTGTCCAGCCAGAAAGTCGGTACTTAGAATTGGAGTAAGGTGCATACTGCGTTTTGTACACGGTGCTGCATTTGCAAGATTGATTGATTTTTTACTTTCCGATAATCCGGATACCCCGCTAAACCGACATTTTTTGACGAAACGAAGTGGTCCGGATTAACGAGGTCTCACTGTAGTCCGGAAATATCGGTTAAATATTCGCGGTGCCACAATCACAATATTTTATTAAATACTGAAACTGCGACAAGATAACAGCAATGTCGCAAAAGGCTTCAAGGCGAAAACTTCGTGGTATCCAACTGAATTGTTAACAAACAATGTACACAACAGGGATGCACTTTCCTACAGTGTTTAGCGTGCCATTGCCTGGTACAAACACGTATCACGTTTCGCGAGACAAAAGTTTATCTGATTTCTATTGACGTTACGTGTGATGACGTATATTGGCAAAACGATGTGCGTAAAACGATATAGGCTAATAAATAACGTGATTTTAGTTGCACCAAGTAAGGTAAAACAAATTTCCGTCTGGTACATAGTATTAGCGACAAATTTTTGTTTCGGTTGTAAGATGTCATGTGTAGATTTTTGGATACCATGAATGACGAGTCCGTACCTGCAGGACTTCACTTTGCGAAGTACCACAGTAGTCAGAACACGTACCTACCTGCAAAGGACCAACCCAACAAAGACGCAAAAATGATGATGCGTGGCAAATATTAGCGTATTTAGGGGGGGGGGAATTGGGCCACGACCCCCACACGAACCCAATTTTTTGGGGTCAGAGGCATTTTTATGTCTTCGTTCTCCTCCTTCATTGCATTTACTTGTTTACGACCACTAATCTACTATCACCTATAGGAAAACATATAAAAGACGGCAATACTGCGTTTCAAAATCCTTGCATAAGGCGTTTCAAATTGTACACTATAAATTGGCAACTATTGTATGTCTAAATATGAGAATGCAGTTCATTTTAAAGCGTTTTTTGAGACGAAACAACCCGAAATGTTTGCGCTTCGCATATTTTGGGTGGGATGGACAAAAGCGGGATTTTGAGATAGGGCTTTTAAAAACTTCTGTCTTTTCCCCTTCAACACAATTCTAAATACGCCATTGGTAACACACAATGTACATTTCCTGAATTCCCCTGTCCAAACCAATACGTTTCTGAAGTATACAGTAGCTCTATCAACAACCTAAACTAAACCAAGAGCGGTTGAACTGAAATATAGGTTCATCGTAATCTACATAACCAGCGAGTTGCGTTAATGAACGTCAATGATTTTTGTACAATTGAGCAAATAATAGCGTTATGTATCACGCGGTATAATATATTACCAACACTCACAAATAAAGAATCTAAAAGCACAAGACAAACGTCTTAAAAATGATAGTTTTAAAATTACTCATTACAAAAAAGTCTGTTGTAGACAATTTTGTTTGGTTGAAGGTTGTGCTGGTGAAAACATTCCAACACGATGACTGTTGGTTATAGCAAGGCTGGGATACCGAACCCACATGACACCCCCTAGGGATACGTTTAGGCGGTCTAGGGTTACCTATACGCAACGGGGGAGAATTTTGTGGTACATTACAGGCCAGGTGAAAACAAACAGGGCAAAGAAACTACGAACAATCCTTGATAAAGTAACAGTTAGTTTGGATTATGTTAGGCCACGCAACACTTCGATATGACATACTTCAAGTTGGAAAAACAAGCATGATAAGTTTTGCTTGACGCGCGAAATGACATTATACTCGTTTCACACTGAAAAAACAGGACATGATTGACGATATTTTTCATATAAAGTTTCGACAAAATCACACCATACACACAACTTTGCATATTAGCGAGCTTGGTACGATAAATTAATTATTTACGATACCAACAACACTTTAAGGGCAATTCCTTTGTGTACCATGGACAACAAAAAAGTTAATGTATTCGCTGATCGCAGACAAGTCTTTTTTCTCCAAATGGGAGAAAAAGGCCGCGTTGACACAACATGATCGACAAATCTAAGCGTGGCGCGACAGTTTCGACTTGAGCTCAGGGCAAGATAGACGCTGAGTCTGTGGCTAACATCTTTGGTAAATGCATGTTTATTACGATTGAATTGTTTTACAGATATGGGAGATCGGTGAATTCAGCTGACTGAAATCGTCGATACGAATTACTGTTTGAAACTGTTAATTTTGAAACCATATCATATAAGAACTACGCAGAGTACAGTGGATTACCCAGAGAGTGAATCCTCGCAAAAATTTGGAAATTTTACAGAAGAAAATTAATTGAGCATTACGATGCGACTTCTGATCGACAAGAACTCAGCGTTAGCCGCCAAGCTGAGTGACAATGCGACGGCGGGTAGCCTTGAACTTAACCACAGCAGTTTGCCACTAAACATTAGCCAAGGACAGCAAGGTAAATACTTATCTCAAAAAATTTGCCGCAACAGTGTTTCTATTTTTAATCCAAGCCGAATTTTCTTTATTTTTCATAATTCTTCATACTTTTTAGACCTTCCCCTTAATTGGGGAGCGTTGGGGATCATTCCAATCATAATTCTGGTCGCCATGGGCAACGTGTTGGTCATAATGGCGGTCATTCTTGACCGAAAATTGCGTAGCGCGACCAACTGCTTTCTAACATCCCTGGCCGTAGCCGATCTGCTAGTGGCACTAACTGTGATGCCGCCAAGCCTAGCAATGATCATTAACAGTAAGTTGAGTGCAGTAATGTTTGTAACTTGGTAGATACCGATTCGACATAGGGGTGGTGTGGCCACCAACACAACGAAGCTTATATGGACTCAAAAAATTACGTCGGTTACTTTGTTACATCGTGGTTTACCACCTAGCTATATCACACTTTAGGTGGGGAATAATGGTATCTAGTTTGCAAAACAAGACCCGATATGGGCGGTCGAGATAAAAATGCAGTCGTTTTTATTGTTCACCGCCCATATACACAGAGTGACAATCAAGGGAGTTATTAAATGTAACAATAGTTAAACCATGGTGAAGTAAAAATCCACCAGAACGTAAAAAAATTTAGAAAATGAAAACGAAGTATTCGACAAAGGGATTACCACGAATCCTACAGAATGAACTTTAAGGTTTGCGTTAAAAGCACGTATTGTTTAAACGTTTACCGAGACGCCGCAGGTCAAAATTCCGCTTGTCAAACGCAGACCGAAATATCAGAGAAATAAGTCGGGAAAACTTACCAAGCGTTTTTCAGCGCACATAAAAGTCCTGTAATTCATATTTGGCCACAAGTTTAGTGTTCAAACAAAAAGCTGACATGATCGAATCCTGCGGTTTAAATATCAAAGGCACATCAGGTTATGGTGAAAGCACACATTCGACCTCTGCAAGTCGCAAAGGGATACCGGACCTGGTTCGATCTTTCAGTAAATCGGTGAAAAGGCGGCGTGCTTATGTACACAAGGACGTATTGTGGTGGCGTTCAAGTTGTCACAAGGTAACGCAAAGCAAAGCAAGAGCGAAATATGCCGTTTATTCAATGTTTTCTAAGCTATACCTATTTTCAAAAATTTGTCGTTTCCAGATGTAATTTGCAATTTTCGTAACATTTCGCTAAATTACATTGAATATGTTAACAGCATTCTTCTGCATTTTGACCATTTTAAAATAATATTACCATATGAAAAACGACAATTTCTTTCGAGCGCCAAGTCCAGTTTTCAAAACCTCAGTGAATTAATAAACAACAAATAAACGAAATAAAAACGAAGTTTCAATACGTTCTCTTCTTTCAATACAAAACTTAATTACAAAATATTTGGGATTACAAGTCGGTCCATGTAATTTGCTTTCATAAACACGACTGATATTACCAAAGATAATCGAGTTTTGGCCAAGCTTCGTGATGCGCTAATGTCAGTTATGATAAGATTGGATCAGACGGTCGGTAAGGGTCGGTGCGTTTGTCTAATACAAGGTTGAAAACAACGTCGCGCAAGCAACCGAATATGGTGCACTGTATGATGTGCGCTGCTAAAAATTTGTCGATATTGCTAGATTTTCCATTATAGTTCTTTCTCCTTTCCAAACGGAGAAATACGGCGTGATATTGTCGTAAAACCCTTGAGCCAATTATGTTTAATCTTGTTTATTTATTCCAGACTATGTTTGGCCGTTTAGTGAAGGATTGTGTGGAATCTGGTCGATGTTGGACGTCTTTTTCAGCACTTCATCTATCCTGCATCTCTGCATGATCTCCCTGGACAGGTACATGGCCCTCGCCCGGCCCTTCGATCACAGAAGACAGGGCCAGAACGGTCGGAAGCTAAATGGGTATCATTTCTCGAAAGAGGATGGCTCTAAAGCTTTGAAGAGAGTAGGAAGCCGAATACTGCTGGTGTGGACGGTGGCATTCGGTGAGTAAAGATTGGTTATCACATTGTTATTTTGACATCTTAGATAAATTGTCGAAAACATAGATTTGTATTGAGTAACATGCCCGTATACTGTAGTTAAAATTATAGTTCATAAATATTGCTATCGTTTCAGGAATTGCTGTTCCACTGCCGATCATCGGAAGACGAGATAGAGAGAATCTATTCGTGGGCGACATGTGTGCTATCAACGTTCCCGAATTTGCTATTTACGGATCATTAGTGGCATTTTTCCTGCCACTGGTCATCATGTTTATTATGTACACATTGACTATACGAACGTTACAAAAGCAAGCTCGCCTAGTTTCATCAATGCTGGTATACAACGGGAAAACCTCTCCTTCGTACGCGGGAAGACGTTCCGCTGGACGCCGCCAAAATAATTATCAAACATCAATCTCGCGCAGCAACGATTCGAAGAAGTCCTGGAAACCGGCTGGGCATTTTATTTCGGACGACGAGAGCGTGTCCATGACAGACAGCCTCAGGCCAAAGTTAGTATCCAGACAATCGTCCACAGAGTCATGTAAAACGTGCGGATGTAAGTTTGAGACAGAAAAAGAAAAAACTACTTGTTTATCGAAATTGCGGATCACCAAAGCACTCCGACGAATTCAATCCGTTGTCGGACTCGGACGAGTTTTTGGAAGATGTTGGATCTATTCCAACTCCGGAAAGAAACAAACGTAAGACGATAAACTTGTAAATTACGATAACTTCAACTTGTCAATACTACTGCTAAAAAAGTGTGTGCTTAATTACTGCACAAAAATTACCATAACGTTTAGTTCAAAATAAGAAGATATGTTTGTTAGCAAACAAGGCGCGGTACCGTGATTCATGGCATATTTTTAACTTTCGCAGGTGCACTTGCAACAATGCGGCGAAGAGCATTAACGGTAGTCCCACAGAACGTAAAGGAAAGATTTTTGCAAAGAAGTACTCGTCGTCGGTGAGACGAATTTCAACTTCTTTCAAAAACAGAGCAATGGCGAGCATCACGAATGAACAAAGAGCATCAAAGGTGCTGTACAAAAATTACAATCCCATTGATTTTTACATCTATATTCGTTGGGGGTATTAACTATACTATTAGAAACTTGGTGTAAATTAATTTTTCACTATTCAGGTTCTGGGTCTCATTTTCGTGCTTTTCTGCGTTTTCTGGTGTCCCTTCTTCATTACGAACGTACTGAGCAGACTATGCACATCATGCGACCAGGATCTCATGGGAGAATGTATGAACTGGTAAGTAGAAGCACTTGGTGTGACACCTTTATCAAAACAACATTATAACAGAATCGATTTTAGTTTTCTTGACCAAACGCTTCCATAGCTGACTATCAACCCGACAACAGCGGTTTGATATCACGCAACTACCTGCGACCGTACAAAAACAAGCGGCCCTTCGCTGCGATTGGGGTTACATAGGTTACATACATATTACATAGGTCTTGCATTTTTTGACGCCAAGTTTTTGCGTCGTGACCATGACAATAATAACAGATAGTGCATTTGACCAGATCGCTGTTCAACTTGATTGACAATGAAAGACACGTAGAGGAAAGTCGGTACGTGTACCCAATGCGAGGACATTCTTTAGGTTTAGGAAGTAGTAAACAAGTTGTAGATACGGATCATTAGGACGTTCTTAGGCCTTAAAAACATGCCCACAATAATTGACAACGCTAACAGAACACCAGAGACGTCGCTAATATTTAAATTAAAATTCCCTGATGTAATGGTTGGGGTAATTTAAGATCTTGTTTATGTCCAGGTTCGTGTGGGTGGGCTATGTTTCATCAGGTGTCAATCCGTGCGTATACACCTTGTTCAGTCGTCGATTCCGGAACACCTTCTTCAAACTCCTCCAAGGTCGATGGTCCGAGGTGAAACAACGACCGTTGAGGCGAACCTACTCCAGCCGAGAGAATCCCTCCGTAACATCTGTACGCAGCCTCGTAAGTTCCGGGCATAGAAGATCGTCAAAGTCATCCATAAGGTTGCAGCCTGTGAACTTTAAGGAAACACAAACAGACTTTGAAGATCAGGGAAATATGGAGGAAGAGGAAGCTTGGCTCAACGTTGTTAAAGCAGCAAGAAACATGAGAGAAGAGAAACTGCAAAACTTGCCAAGAATTTCATCCAATGATTTTGTTTGTGGAAGTTCAATTCGAAGCTCCTGGCACGTTACCAATCTGGAGATCAAAACTCACAGGATACAGAGTGCCTGCTCCATGAGGAAACTTTCCAGACAGAGCAACCCGATATCAGGCGTTCAGAAAATGGTTTCAAAACGCAGCAAGAGACCGCATTCAGAAAGCGATCTTAACTCGAAACAAGACTGCATAGAGCTGATAACGTTGGTTCCTGCCATTTCTGAAGCAGGTAAATATATAAAAATTTGCCGTGACCAATATTGGAGCACATCCTGAATAAAAATATCTATATTCTATAATATAAATTCACAAGAATCTATGTCCAACTATAAACTTAACTGACTGAGTGAAATGATTTTTATTTTTAGTAGAATTATCATCTACTCATGATAAAACATGGCTCGCCAAGGAAGAAGATTTCTCCGATCTTTCAGCTTCTTCTTCATCCTCGTCTTTGGACAGAGTTTGGTCTGATGGGCAAAGCTCAAGCGAAAGCTACCAGAGAGCAAATGTTGCAAATGACAACAATGCGTTCAGCGGAGATGAGATTTCACGTGAGGACTTGGATCATGAAGAAGCGGGCCATGAAGAGCAAGAAAATGAATCACCAATAAACAATTTCAAACTAAAGGAAGTGGAAAATATTCGGCTTGAAAATAATAAAAACACACCAAATGAACCGAACGGGCATGTCGAAATTTGTCTGAAGGAACGCGTTGCGTTCATAAAGAAACGCGGAAAGGTCGCAAGAAAAGATAGCGGGATGGGTGCATCATTTGATTATTTGCCTCGTGGTGCAATTGCAACTTAACCTGCAGCACAACCTCAAACATTGAATGCCGCAATATTCATGATGCACAAACAAATTCCACCTAACATCGGGCCAGTTCGTTGAAAATAATATACCTAGTCACAATTGCGGAACATTGAGGATTCGTTGGAACATTTATTTTGCACGTCGTTCAGTTTCTTCACACTACTTTTATTGTTGATCAATATGACTCTTTCTGCACCGTTACTTTATTGTTTTACTCTTTATCAAAGGTGTTATGAGAAGCATGTTGAAAGATGTAACAATTTCCTTCTACAAGGTTATCTTTCCGTTTTGTTTCTGTTTGTTTTATTTCTACTGTAGGTTTATTTTCTTGCAATGCACTGTAACATTGATGCGCCATTATTGCCGCCATTCTGATAAAATTCGTTGTAGCAAATTTCGTTTTTATTAAACAGATTAAGTGGCGTATTGCTATCGCTGAACATCTTATCAAAACAGACAGCGGTCGTCTACCAGATCCAATTTAGTCTGCGCATTAAGCACAGGTTGACGGGATCGGTTACAATCCGGTTGTATTTATGGTATTGCTAGGCGGATCTTGGAGAGCGACCATACACGTGCAACCTCGTACAAGAAAAAGTAAAAAACATGGAAAATCCACAACTAATAAGCTTTCGTACATGATACAAGATTATGATACCGCCCGCATCCACGTTAGACTAAGAAAATAATAAATCCCGTCGTAATTCTCCTGTGAGCTGCAAACTGCCACTGTAGGCAAACGCATTATCAGCAAACGTTACACAATTAGTTGAACGATCTTCTACTTCAAGATCATACTGTGAAAAAAACTAGTAAATGTAACACACAATTACAAAAAGTTTATGAAATATGCGTTACATGGATCGAAAAAAAGGTTTCAAACAACGATTAATTCATGCTGTAAGACCAATCGGTGATAATAATGATCAAGCATTGCGCAACGCTTTGCTTTCATAGTCGCTATGCTTTTGGAAGGCTATTAAGGCATCAACTGGAGATTATTGAGTTAAGGCAAGCTAACGCTTATTGAACGTTTCACGGCGTAATCGCATTTGTAACGATCGGACGAATGCTGGTTCTTTAATTTTTTCAAATGGGGTCACCGATTGGGGTTAACAAGAACGTAACGCTTCCTTATGTCATTATCGAGCAAGACCTTCTAAAGAGCCTCTTGAATAGAGTGAGACGGTTGATTTACTTGTTAATTACATTCGAATTTCTCTTTTGGAATTGCAAATCTCAAGTGATACTTTACTGTACAAAACTTTAAGCAAACTCTGTCCAGCAATAATCTACCCTTTCACGTAGCTTTATTGCGAATAAAATGAACAAATTAAAAATAGGTATAAAAACATTAACAGTAACCAGATAGACAACATTCAATCACCATCTGTGGACACAAGAGGTTTTTAACTATTTACCATGATAGCCATAAACCTGTCTTACAAAAGTTCATAGACGGTTATGAGATCACTTTTACGAGAAGTAAAATTTTTACAACATTGGAGTTTGTTTATAAGGGTCGCCCTTGTTGAGCTGCAAACAAAATTGACCTTCTCTAGCGGTGATCTCTCGTATACGGGGATTAGGCTGCAAATATTTCATTGCTTGAATTGACGTGGAAAGCAAACGCAGTTGATAAACTCGCAGGGATGATAAATACCTTTCAGCTGCATAAAGATCAAAGCCTCAACATGCAATGCCAGTCACTTTGCGTGTTCTGGATTACGTCACAAACTACGTAAGCATAAAAATTAAATTTTAAAACGGTTTAATTCGTGGCTTGCAGGAATGCTTGCTGCATACACACACCACTACAGTAACCATGTGAACACGAAGGACCTTCAAAATGAACACGACTTCAACAAGAGCAATTACAAAGCTATGAAACTAGGTTTCATATCTCGGAGTCTCCTTATGGCCTTCAGTAAATTCGCAACAAAATTACATCGCCAGGTTAGCAGCTTAATCGCGGTTAAGTTTAAAATGTAAACGCCACAGCGCATGTTCGTCAAAGCCGACCGCAGTTAATGATTAATGACAAAGAAATATGAAGCATTGAGACGTTTCTAAGTTAAAGTTTTAGAACAATATTCCCCACCAAGTTTGGCTTCAAACTTTAGCTGATACCGCTATACAATGAGTTCAAGCAAACTGACACACATACAGTATACACAGCAAGTCAGCAGTGCGTGGCATAATAGACGCCTAGAGCGTTTCGCAAATGGAAAAGTAGATACAATCTAGGAAAAAAGATGTACAACTACTATGGCTGAGTATTTAGATACATACGACTGTACAAAAAACAGAAGGGTTTGCGAAAGGGTAATTGTTTCAGTCTAAGTTTTAAACTTCGACAATGAGTCAACTTTATATTGAGATAAAATCGTTCCAGCCACAGTAATGGCATTTGTTTAGCGCCACGTCACCCGGTATCTTATTTCGACATAATGACAAAATAAAAGCCGGGAAACTACGATGACTAGATTAAAAACCAAATTATCTACTGACCCATGCCAGTGTTTAAACACAAGAGACATTTTACGTCTACATTGTATACGCTTTGTTCTGAGATAAACTAAAATACCCTAAGAAATTAACGGTAAAACTATGCAAATTGGCAAAAATTTCTATTGAAGTATTATGCTTAGACGATATTCTGTATTTTATCCGAAAGTTTGAACACTTTTGGTTCTGTGACTTTTATACAGTATTACTTTGCAAAAAATTCTACAAAAGTTTCAACTTAAGCGAAATATCACCTAACCTAAACCAACTAATTAGAGCAAACCTATATGATAAAAAGATAATGCGGTGGATCTGACATATGCAACCAGCCAACCTAGGCCAGACTACCGAAATAAGACAAGAAACGAACTTCCAACAAAATGTGTAAGGATAGGACCATGAAAGAGCAACTCAGAAAGTTACTTCACAAAAGTGAATGCTAACTACAACATCGCGGGTAGGAAACCTGCGTATGAAGAAGGCAAATAAGGGTCACAAGCGAAATAAGTTGTGGTAAAGTGGTCTTTCGCGTCAATTTTACAGACATGGATGACGCGTGGAGCAGAAGATTTTTCGAAAACAGTGACAAGTTAAATCTGGAAAGATTCTTTTACAGAGTTCACAAATCGAACATGACAACCCACAAACAAACGCATCAAACACGCGCGGAATGTATCACGGATTTGATGAAAAGCGAAGATGCATACAGTCCATAAATGTCGCTTTACGTAAGCCAATCATTTCTCCACAGCGGTTACTATAAGCCACCATACACACTACACACAGCCTTAACGACGTACCAGGAAAAAAGCTTACGCTGTAAAAATGTAAAATCGTAAAAAAACGCCCACAATGAACGGTTACGGTGTCGGCGTCAACTATTAAGCTTTAAGGGTGTTTGTCCTTTCTGCTTGTCAGTAAATGCCGGAACACAACATAAAACATGGCACAAGCTTCCCATTAATGTCATCTAAGCGCGTAAACATGGTGTTAAGTTTAATGTTAGGTAAAATTACGCTAGCAAGTTGGGTAACAAGGTGCCTGTAGTAAGGTCTATATAACGTGTTTATAGTGTAAATTTGCAAAATGTATACCACATAACAGAAGATATCTTAACTTAATTCTATTTATAAAATTATATATTTCAAGAAATAAAATATCGATTCTAATCGTATAATATCTCATTTTTTTCACGTTACATAACAACCCACACCAGCACTGAAACACAGTTCTAAGTAGCACGTAAGTAGTGAAACACTGCAATGTGCAAAAAAATTCCTATGATGTAAGAATACAAATCAGCAACTGGAAATTTATTTAGTTAGTCACCTGAACAGTATGAATCCCAGTGATTCAACCGCTGCGCGTCTTACATCGTTGTTCACGTCTGACACCTAGCGAGAGAATAATATGTTATAAATATGCGGCAGGCCATTAGAAATCTATCATCAAAAACTCGTTTCAACTTTTCTATTACAAATCAACCCAAACTTTAAGTCGGACATGTTGCAGTTCTTTAAAATAAAGCATGTTCACAGATGCATTAGCGGACGCGCAAATATTAACGATATTTCTCCGTTTATTTGTTGTAGTTAACTTACAGCAACATGCAACAGTTTCCTATTTGCCTTGTTGCTTCCAGACCCCACATAGGCCATGGCTATGGTATACATCGCACATCGACGTAATATTGGGTCTTTGTCCTTCATTAGGTTGTCTATGAGCGTATCAGCTTCTTCCATGTGTCCATACATAACCTAACAAAAATTTAACGTTTACAAAAACTTCTTCTACATAAATAGGTAAATTTGTAAACTTTTGTTATACAAATTTTTATTGTGAACTTGTGGTGTTTTTACTAAACATTGTCTCCATTTTCAAGTCTAAAATCTATTTACACAATACCAGTCAAGAAACATAATCATGTACCAAAGCAATGCCAACTGCGAGCCCCCTTATGATTTTCTCATGTTGTGTTTCTTGGGCATAAGATACCATATCTTCTAAAGCTTGTTCAGAGTTTGAACCTGCAGCCAAATGAATAGACTAGTTGTATTTGTTTGTCATGCTAACTGATAAACAGACAAAGCATTACAACTTGCCTAACATGACCAAGCCCATAGCAAGTCCTGCTGCTTCACCAGTAACAGCATCATCCTGGTACAGGTTGTTTTTCAGCAGTTCGTAGATACCTGGCATTGAAAAGATTACCATATTAGAAATTTCAAATGTCTTTTGCATTTTCAATTGACAGTCAACTAATGGATAAGTTAGTTGTCCACAAAGAGGCTTTTGATTTAAGCAATTGCAGCATTTCGTCTAGTAGAAGACTTACTATGATTCGCAGTCCCCATTGCTGCAAGACCCAATCCTAGGCACCCACCATGCCTGACAATCTGAAATAACAAAATGATGGCAAAATCAGCTCTATTTATTCATTATATATTGTTGTTAGAGATGAAAATCGGGGTTTCAATTCGAGCTATGTGTATGAGTGTCAACTTTCAGCAACACACATAAACTATAATGATAAAACACATATAATAAATGTTATATGTTTGATAAAATACTTGATCAGTTTCGAAGGGCAAAATAATACCTCGTTGGATGCAGAATTAAGCTGATTGTGGAGATAGTCAGCTACACTTTTAATACCATGATTGGCATGGATCAAGCCTAGAGCAAACAAGCCACCACCCTCTTGATAAGCGCTTCCACTAGTTGTGTCTTTTGGTAAGTATGTTGACATTAAGTTCAAGGAATCCTATAAGAAAGATGAGTTAAGCTTAAATAAAACACCAAGACTGAAAAATCCAATAAACTCAGCACTAAAACTTTTCATAAATTTTTATCACTATCAAAACACCTGGTCTTGAATAAAAAACGCAAGTATATAAATATATTGCACAATGACAAAAAGAAAAAAGTTTTTTATCAAGAGCTGCTGTTACTTTATGAGGTAAGCATTACTCAATTAGTTGGTACTAGATTTAAAACATTGCATTGCATTAATTACAGCATACTTTTTCATGGCCTTTATGAATGACACCAAGGCTGGCAGTTGCTGAAAACTTGGCCCAGTTTGTGGCACGAGACAGCCAGTCTAAGTTGTCCCTATAAAGTCAGTGTTAGTTAAGACCAAAAATTAAACATGCAATACGTATGATTACTTGAAAATTGGATAAACTTAAACTGATCAGGTAAACTGAGAAAAACAGAAGTACAGTAAATATTCTCTATCAAACACAGCCATACTGACCTCAGAAAGGTGTCAATTGTTGTACCACAGTGCATAAAACTGTTCGAAATTACACATGCATTATGGCAGACCGAGTTTCTGACCTGAATTATTGCCACATTAAAGTCATAAATATCTACTATTAACAAATCTTCTTTCAACACACTTTAATTAGTTGACTTTAACTAAGTCACTTTACATTTTAGTTAATCAATAAACAAATATTCAGAAACCTGGTCTTTGGTGTTTTTCAGCGTTAATATGTCAGCGTGGTTATTTCTGATCAAAAATTGTAAGTAAAGCTCAATGCTCTTTTCACCATCAAGGATTGATGAGAGACAATCAATCCGTTTCTTCATCTCCTTATCTTCTTCTGACATATCAGCTTTGGCTGGTGTCTGTATGATGTGATTATCATGTGTAATTACTGTAACTATATATATAACCCCTAATAAACATCTTAATTACATACACAGTACAACAATCATAATACCAAAAAGCATGTCACATAATTTATATCACAAAAACACATTTGTAATCGATGATTAAAAGAAATTACAAATTAAGCCTGAAATTTGAGTACAGTATTACAAGTTTTACGTTTAGCAGTAAATTATTTGTCACACAACCAGCTGCAAAAGTAATACACTATGCCTACATATCCTTACTTCTTCAGTAGCTGTACTTTCACCTTCAGCTGTCTGTGGGAGAGCAGAGGATGGCGCTTCGGTTGGAGCAGAGCTAGCTTTAAGAGCTTGTACAACATCAGAAAGAAAGTGTTGTGTTGCGCTATCATATAAATCAAAGGCTATCTGATACGCCAAAGAGAGTTGATCCTATGAAGTAATAAAGCATTAACAAGTTAAGGTAAAGTAAATTTAAAACGGCATTTGAAGTATCAAGTAACATATTTACTAGTCATTACTATAACCACACCGATGAAAACATTAGCTATGAGAAACCCATTGAAAATATTCTTACATGATCAAAATAATAACACTTGATGTAACATACAATCTTCTGTGTATGTTATAAACTAGGGGTGTGCAAAACAATGGCCCACGAGCCGCATAGAGCCCACCAAAGTGTATTGCGTGGCTCGCACAGAATTTCAGTGAAGCTTGACATCATACCAAATCATGCCAAATTTTACTCAACTTTGACTAGTCATCAGTAAATTTTATTACGATGACCTAAATTCTCTCTTCAGTAGTAACAGAAGCCCTAGCATTGTATGTGAAATATATATAAAGCAGTAATTATTGCTAACATAGAAACTGATAATTTCTGTGTACTTTTCCTTTTTTTTGCCACAGACATTTTTTGTTCAAAGTACCAATGAAAACTTTTTAAGATTGCAGGTGAATTCATGTAGGCTACCAATTATGACATCACATACTCTTAGACCTGGTACTAGTGCGCCAGCAGAAATAGAGTTCAACCCCCATGTAGCCCTAGGGTCAAAAAGTTTGCCCACTCGTGTTATACATGGTATAAATCAATTGAAAATTAACTATTATATGTTTCTTCAAAAAGGAACCTTACCTTATCACCACTGATTAATTTTCTAAGTATTTCTGACACTGATCCTGCGTCATTTAGGTATATCAAGCACTGACAGATATTGATGTAGTCGGGTTGTGATGATACAGTGGTGTCAGCTAAATCGAGGTGTGAATGCAATCGTACAAGAAGACGAAGAATATCTTCACGCAAACCTTTATGTTGCAGAAGACGAATGCACAATGTTGTGCAGTAGGATAGTATCTCACTCAAATTTGGCTGTAAGAATAAAAGTATCTGCTTGTCAGCTTAGATTAAGGTAAAAACTAACCGAATATCAACTTTAAACATGAATCTTTATGTTGTCATTTAATATTGCTCAATGCAGATAGAACAAAGAACAATGGCAAAAGGAAAGGTTATTTAAGTTTAAGAATTCCATTTTGAACTAGATTAGAATATTAGTTTTTAGTAGTAAAAAAGCAAAGCAAGAAGTTTAAATACCGTTAGCCGAATAGCCTTCTCCAACACATCCATCCTGCGAGTTTCAATTGCTATACCAATTGCTTGCTTGTACTGACCAGCTTCCAGGCAATTATCAAACATCCTATCCACAATTGCTTCAAGTCTTCCATCTATATCAGGTTTCATATCACCAGATGCTTTGGCATCATGTGCTTCTTGCCTAAGCTTTGTGTAATGATCAATACATTTACCTGCAACAGAACTAAGATTAAATAACTAGTATTAACAAGCATTCTTCAGACTATGAAGTAGTACAAATGGTAATACAGTATTAGCAACCACCAAAAAGCCGGAAATATAAATACTGCATGAAGCAACAAAATGATGAGCGGTTTTAAAGTGAGGCAAAATTATTCTTCCCGATTAAAAAAAGAAAATGACCTACATATTGTTGTCACAACATATTCAGAGCTCTCCTTGACATTAAATGCCTTTCCAGCACAGAGAGCATAACTCAAAGAATCTACATATGACCCAAGGTAATAGTAAAGTTTTGAAGCAAGGAGTGCTGACATCTCTCGATGTTGAAAAGATTCATCCTCATACAAAACTTCACTGCAAGGAATAAAAGCATTTGTTAAAATTTGTAATAGTAACTTGTTGAAGAATTTATTAGCACATTGTAGAATCATACATCTTTTCAACATGGTCAGATATTTCTGGCCAAAACTCCGGAACTATATCATTCAGTCGATTGAGTGCATAAATTTTGAGATCATCTTCTGGCTCATCAAGAAGAGAAATTACACCAGCTAAAACACATGACAAGTTTCTGCACATTAAACAAGATAAATACTGCATGTTGACTATTCAATAAAAATTAAAATCCGGCTTAACAAAGGTTACAGATTGGTAGAGTAATACAAAAAAAACATCATACAAAAATAAAAAAGCGTATTATCTTAGGTTATGTACCTGCTGATGTAATATGCATTGCTATAGTACCAAATGTTATCTACTAACCGTTACTAGCTAAAAAACAGTTTTAAATAATCTTTGCCGTGAAATCTAAGGAATTATAAAAGTACAAAAGTAAGAAGCAATCAACACAAAAATTTTTCAAAATGCCATAAGGAAAATTGTATACCACTTCTGTAAACTATACCATAAAGTATCAGCAGGCCTAATACTTACTACTGTATTCTGTACTAGTATAAATATTTGAACGGGGGCATAATTTGTCACACCTTTTTTAATTCAAGTTTACTTGCAGGCTAATTAGATTGTTGCAATATTTTACAAGACTAATAAGTTATATTAGTATTTATGAGACTTTTCTCAGTACGAGGGTGAAGATTATGGGCTCGGGTTCCAAATAGCGACTGTCAGAACAGCGACTGTCAATAGAGCGACCACACGACAGCGATTCATTTAAAACAGCGACTGTCAATAGAGCGACTACACGACAGCGATTCATCAAAAACAGCGACTGCCACAACAGCGACCTCACTTCTTTTATTAAATCCAAGGCTTACGCGCACACGCACTCTTTCACTCCCTCCACACATACCTTCCATCCCCCACACCTCTCTACACACGTATGCACGCACAAACAGGCAAACACTGCGTAGTGAAAGATTAAAACCAAAAGGGACTTTAAAACAACATTTTATTTGGACTATCCATAGAAGTCACATGATTTAAAAAGAAATAGGCTAGTCAAGCCAAACAACAGAAAGTCGTCAAGCCTTGCAATAAAATTCAGGGTCTAGAAAAAGATTGAAACCAAAAGGGACTTTAAAACAACCAAAAGTCTTGCAATAAAAATCAAGCCACGTTTATTTCTAAATTGTGAGCAAGGGCTCGAAGGAACTGCCGCAGATCATACTGGCCTCGATTTTGCTGTACAACAGTGATTCGTGTGTTCATTGTCACGTATCTTTTCATTCGCTGAGTCAGGTCTCTGCCTTGTAGTAGCTGGGTTCGGTTTGCCCGTTGTAGGGCTTCCTCCCGTCTTAAAGCTTCGATGAATCGAAAGATGGAAGGATGATGAGTTTCCGTTGATCCCTGAAACGCATTGTGCCAACTCTCTAGCTGGTTGTTGGTTCGTGGCAGTCCCGCATCTTGTCTGGCTTTCACACTCCACATATGTACGGGAAACAATGGCTGTCGTCTGTCTCCCCGTCTGTTTCTTCGGCCCACGTAGTTGTCTTCGAAGTAATTTACGAGAGGCATTACTTCTGCTGGGTAGTCTGCCACCAATTCATCAAAGGCATCGCTCACTTCATCCACTGGTAGAAAGGCAAGAGCAAGGAGCATTTTCAGTGCCATCCAAATATTGTCGTCTTGCACATATAACCGTTGCAGTCCGTTTTCCTGAATCTTTCTCCAGAGCGATTGTCCCAAGTGAAAGTAACAGCCGTAGATGTGCGTTTGAGGAAATGCTTCAATGAGCGCAGCTTTGGAAGCTAGTTCAAAGTCGATCCGTACACTTCTTGGAGCGAGTCCAGGTTTCAGTGATTTGATTTCAGTCCACATTTGAGAGTATGTTACTTGTTGCTTATTTGGGAGTAAAACAAAAATGCAGGGAAGCACATTGTTTCGTATCATAGCATGCACAGTGTATACTTGATAAAAAAGGGATGGTGACACTTTGAATGTACCATCACACATCCAGTGTTCGGAATCGTGTAAGGTTTGAAGAAACTGATCTGTGCTGAAAATAAGCATCCGATGAACATCTCCAGGCCCACTGTCATAGAGCAGGAAGCCACGCTGGTCTGTTGTTTGTCTCAACATATCAGGTATGAACAGTTCTCCTACATTAACAGGAGCTGGGGGGTTGTTGTCTGTTGCTTTCCTTTTCCGTCTGATGGTTTGACGCAGATTTGTGGAAGAGCCAACAGCTGCTGCAACTTCTTCATTAACTTCGGTCAATGCATCCTGCACGATTCTTCGTGGTGGATCCCGTGTTCTTACTGCAGCTGTTTTTACACTGTTTTCAACTCTCCTGGCTGCCACTTCCGTAGGGTTTGGTGGATGCGTGTGGACGCCACTGCTCACTGGGGGTTGTTGTTGCTCACGATACTGAAGGCTTGTCATTAGGCGACCTTTACAACCTGTTTTAGCACATCTCCAATTGATTGTATTTAACTTTGTTTTGTCTTTCCTGTACAAAAAGCCTTCATAACTTATCATGTCACTTCCTTTTCTTGAAATTATAAAATCCATTGGGGCAAATTTTTCAAACGACCTTAAAATTAATGTGACACGTCATAGTGTTGCCTTCCATTTATAAATGCCTCATTCGACTCAGTGAATTCAACTCAGTGAACACGAGTTAAGTCTAGGCTTACCATACGTCCCGTTTTAGCCAGGACAGTCCCGCTTTTAAAGGCTTTGTCCCGACGTCCCGATCAGTCAACTAAAAGTCCCGCTTTGGCATTTACTGAGCGAGCATTGCCCCACACTACACGAATATTAGCATGATGTGATTGGTTTGTTTAGCCAATTTGCTGAAAAGCAATACCCGATGCGTGTTCTTGTTTCGTTGTGTTAAATGTGAAAGTAATTGTTACATCATTGTAGCGGGTAATTGGTCCAGTGGTGAGTTGATTGTTAGCGCATTCGCTTGTTCACTGTTCAGTAATAGTAGGCTAGGAGGAGGAGGAGATGATCTTTTTGCAGTTAGGTTATTGAAAGAACTTATTTCGTACGGTTCCGGTACTTGTTTGCATTTTCTTTCGCTTTTCAATCAAAAAAATATGGTAAGCCTAGTTAAGTCGCTATCATAACAGTCGCTGTTTTAATGCGGTCGGCATTTATACAATCGCTGTTTGGAATGTCGCTCACTTGATTACGTCGCTATTATGAAGTCGCCATTATGACAGTCGCTGTTTTGACAGTCACTATCCGGCCTGGATGCCAAGATTATGATACCATACCAAACGCAATCACATTGACCCTAACTGTCACGACTAGGGTTAGTTCGGATATCAATAATTTTTACTATCCGGATAACGGATATATCCGTATATTTGGAATTTATCTAACCGGTTAACCGGTTAGATAACTGCTAAGTGAAACAATCGATTTCACGAGGTTTGCATGAAAAATGGATTGTAAAATCATTACACAGTTTTATTGCAGATCTACGCACACGCGCAGTACGAGCGAATACGAGAAAAATCACGCAAATTTAATGTTCACTGCTTCTGCAACGCCCTCCTTATAAAGCACAATGCATCATTCATTATGCTTTCTTTGTGACGTGATACTAAATTTCACTCGTGCATTTTACGAGTACCGTAGTTGAAAGTATAAGACAGGGGTGGACAAACTGCGGCTTTCCGGCATGTTTTTTGTGGCTCTTCTAGTCGAATCGTAAAATTTCAAAGAAATTGTATAGGCTACCAAGACTACCGTTTATGAACGTTTCTCTCTTTTTCTTTTCCTTATTTAGGCCAGCATTCATGACAAGTTGTTAATTATTCAAATTTAATGATATTTTTCGATTGAGGAATGCAGATATGGAAAAATTAAACGATATAACTATTTATGACGTCATAAGTTCTTATGACTTGGCTCGTCAGTAAAAATTTAACAACCAAAGCGGCTCTCGGGTTCAAAAAGGTTGCCCACCCCTGGTATAAGACAATAGAAGTGTGAAAAAAGGTTTAATTGCGCTCAGCGGGAGTCAGCCTCTACGTAACAAAGAATGTTCAAACTTATTAAAAAGTGTAAAACGCATTAGCAACGATACTCTTTTAACCGGTTAACCGGCAGATTTATATCCGGATATCAGATAGAAAAAAAACCTGCGGTTAACCGGTTAACCGCTATCCGGATAATCCAACCCTAGTCACGACGCATTACATGCGATAGGTTGTTTGGCATACTCATAATGCATATGCTTTATGATAACTGCAATCTCTAAAAAGGAGATACAGTACAATGTGATTGTGCTTTTTTGTTAAAACAAGAGAAAAACGAAAGAGCAAAGTGAATTTGTAATTGCCATGCTTTCAACATGGTTGCGCCAAGACATGTATTTGCTCCGTGCCATGACGACGTTAAGATGAATTCATGCTGCTTGACTGTAGGTCACTCTGTAGACCTTCAACAGAATGTAACCTGGTCCGACTGAAAAGTATGGCAGTTTTCGACACAAAATTATGCATGTCAAGACAACAATTTTGGTGTGGCAGTGTACACTGAAGCTTTAATGCTTTGTTTATTTATTACAAGTTAGTGTTCAAATACGCTAATTTGTCTTGTTTGTTTGTTATCAATCGGGGATGATCAAGTTTAAGTTGGTTATGCATGTTGTAAAGTTTTGCAAGCGCCACACTTTCCACTTTGGAGAATAACTGAATGAAGTTCTTTCTATGTGTATATGGATGAAAATTTCAAGTTGTCGCAAGGAAACTTGAAGCTGCCACTGTTCTTGGTCCAGTTGAACTTCAAAGTGATAAGCAGAAAGGTATGAAAATCCTAAAATAAGTTAAACCTCAATCGAAGATATACAGTGATGTGTCAGAAAGTATAATATAAAGTTGGTTGGCTAGCTAGGGTAACACTAGCAGTCTAGCACTAGCCCGACCACCAAAACCATCGTTCACGTAAAGTCTGGAAGTAGACTAGTTTTGTCACGGTCTAATCCACAGGCTGGTAAGCTTAGCGGAAAGTGTGGCAGTTGTACGCAAGAGATTTATCAATGTGCACTCCAAGTTTTTAATCTTTACAATAAATAGAGAAAAAAGTGTCTGTAAATAAACAAAGAATTGAGGCTTCGGTGAACGTCACCACCCCAAAATTTGCGTCTCTGCATGCACGATTTCTCGTCGAAAACTGCCATAATTTACCGTCTGGAGTTTAATCTGGGAGTACTGGGTTGAGTTAATCCAACTTTCTGCACATGACCCTGCCACCCCTAGCCAGAAACTTTGCAGTGTAGGCCTATAGCCTAGGCCTATCTGGTCTATATCAATCAATCATTTCATTACTTGTTAAAAGCACATTGGGAATGAGAAAATCAATAGCACATTAATGAACGGAAAAGAAGCAAAAATGTGGAAAGCAAAGTTGTAATGACTCAAATCAGTATCACTTTGGTGTCACAAAACCAAGCAAATTTTCAAACATTTTAAATGTTTTTTGTTGACGGAAACAGTATTTTTGCTTTCCGTATCAGTGTGTTATATGGCATGGTTTCAGATAGGCTATAATGACATATGATACCATACGGTTACCATATTCTCATCACACAAAAGGAGGACACGTAATGCTACCAAAAAATCATGAAAAATTGTGACGATATTATACTGTTTTGTTTACGGAAACCGCCTTCATGAAACGTGACATAACAATTGTGCATGTCTATATTATGTGAGTCAGTCGCAGTCATTCAATCAATTCGTGTATTAAGTTATTAGCTGCAACATATTTGCAGCAGCGACAGCTTTATGCTGTAGCTGCTGAGCCAATGTTTTATTTAAATGTAATCGTTCAAAGAAGCTTCAATATAATCAGAATATACAGTTGTCATTCTTGTGCAACCAATTGTTGCATACAACTTGAAGAATTTCAGTTTCAAGATAGACAAATTTGTCATCATCTTCAAGACAATTAGCGTTAAGGTGAACAATTAATTCTAAGATTAAGAAAAGCATACAACGACCTTTGAGACTCATATATCTTCGAGCGCAATAAACAATTCTACTAACAAACATTGTAGTGAAATGGGTTAACCTTACAGGTTAAAGTACAATAAACAACCATTTCATTACAAAATCTTTAATTTTTCATTTATCTACTTGCGTTTCTTAGAACTGCAGCTGTAATTAAAGAAGAAATAAAGCAAAATATGAAATTTGGGGTCTAGTATACCAGTGTACAACCACAGGATGTCTTTGTATACTAGACCCCAGCTACCTTAATTGTGACGTCATTTGGTTTTGCACTTCTATACTAAACCCGACATTTGTTCTGCTCTATCTTTCAAAACTAATGTATCAAGCAAACATCATTCATACTCTTTGAGCAATTGTAACAAAGCGTTTGTGACAACACAATGTTTCTGATCGTGCCACATGCTGGGACACTAAAGCCTGCCTTGGCGCCAACAAAGGTTTACACTTTCTGAATGCTTTTCAAGTTCAATATAAACCACAAAATATCTAAAAAACAAAACATGCATCTAGATTTCTTGGCCAGGTGCTGCCAATTCGAATTAAAACAACCAGTATGAAAGGACATTTTGGGATTTTAGCGCGTCTTCGGTCGGACAATTTAATTGTCTTGAAAAAAGAGGACAAATCTTCCAAAAGGAGGGCGTATAGCAACCCTATGGTACCGGTATCAACTAGCGTATCCATTGACTTTACTATTCTAGTCACTTCTTCCAAAAGATTCCATTTGACTTTGTTAAATTAAAACTCATGTAGGCTGGGCTGAAGAGTGTAGACTGTAGACCAAAGATGGGCAAACAGCGGCTCGCCAACATGTTTTTAGTGACTCTTCTAGCTGAATAGTAGTACCCATTATTGTTCATTATCCATGCATTGTTTACCGTATTTGTATTGACACTACTGATTTTGCGGCTCGCTGGTGTCTGTAATTTTCCACAAGTGACTCTTTCATTGAACAAGTTTGCCCACCTCTGGTGTAGGCCTTAAAGTTTAAGGCTTAAACTCTGTTAATGGTGAAAATGAGAAAAACCCTGAGAAACTCATTGATTTTGTAAGATTTCTATGTCGGTACAGTGAATCAGCTGAAAATATTTTCATAACGTTTGGCAAGTTTGTTCTAAACTCTAAAGTGTATGGTCATTGGCAGTAAGCAGCTGAGTATCACGAATTTGGAAAACCAAGAGTTTGGGTTAACGGATAGTCGACTTAACGTAAAAAATCTTCGCGCTCTAAAACAGTGGAGATCTGCTGGGAGTCCGTGAAGCATTATTAGGGGTCCGCGGAAACTGAGTGCTCCCGAAACCGTGTCGGACGGACTGTCCGGCGTAGTTGCTAGCTGACAATTGTACGGTGAAATCTGATATTCAACCCCTTGCAGGTGCAAAATAAGCTGACAAACGTCTTACCTCTTCTTCGTATTTTTTTCTCTTTAACGTAACAATTTACATCAAACATGTTACAAGTGAACTTGCGATGTGTTTTGGCCCTAATTATTAGATATTAATTACCAAACTACTAAAAGTGTTTTCGCAATGGTTTGCTTAATAAGCGTTATACTGGTTATAGTTCATTCATTTAGTTGAACAAGACCGATCGACCGAACAGGAATCCTCTGACTGAAGTGTATGTCAATTGGCGTCGACTTTTAAGTTTAGATAAAACATCATCAGATTGGCAAGTGGTTGTTATTGTTATCATCTCAGAAGGTCTACATAAGACCACAAGAAAGAATATATACCAAATAAGCGTTGCATCTATCTACGTGGTCTACATAGTAATGTGTATGGCAAATACCTTGAAAATGATGCCGTAGGTAAAACAGTTGGGATACAAAGTCACAGCTGGGATACAATGTTGCTCTCGCTCTGGTTCCCGTAGCACAACGATAATTTCTGATAAATTAATTTCACTCGTGATTCACTCTTTTCAAAAGATCAGCGATACAGCGCTTGAATACCTTTCCTATTATTGGGCTGCCATAAATGCAATACGCATTTTTATATTATGCAAAACAACATTTTTTAATTTTAGCCTATATCATGTAGGAGTCCGCGACTTCGGAAAAATGCTAAACGGTTTGGTAGAAACAAGAATCGGATAAAACCAAAGTGCCACAGCTCATATTGTTATATAGATAGATACCGGAATATAGGAAAACATAATTTTCCCAATGCCGTAAAGTCGATTGACAGAATTTTGAGTGCGCTAATACTTCCAATCATCGGCATTGTGGGTGACGTCAGTCACATTATAGCCTATATGCCGATGCACCAGTCAATATATTTATAAACAGCGGTATTTGTTACCAAACGGCACGCAGTATATTCAAATTAAATTTGGGGTATTTGTGCTTCAAGCGTTGCACTAGCTTAATCCGGCCCTGGGTACATGTTTATCCATCGGTTTACTTCCGCAGAATTGCTTGAACTTAAATAAATAAGTGTGATAAATTACGACTTCTGGAAGCTTACCATAGTTTATTTCATATTCCTGGCAGAGCTGGATAACTTTGACAAAATGATCTAAAAAACTGAAGTTGATGTAAATATAAGTAAAACTAGCTGTAAAACATGATGCACTGATAAATATCCGTATAAAGCACATGATTTTTTTATTCTTAAGCGCAAAAGAACTGCGACAAAGAAAACCCATGTAACATGCAATACCATGACTGCATAATTGCAATAAAATAAAAGTTGACAGTGTCATTTGAGAACGATCGATGATCCTATACTCCCATGTACTTGTCCGTGAAGGTATCAAGTAAATCACATGTCTGGAGCGCTTGAACCACATCCAACACTTCTATTTGCTCAGACAGAACACGTTGAATCCGGTTTTCGCCATCTCTCCTGAAAAATAAAAATAACAACAAAGTTTAGCTCAATTCTGATACTTTTATACACATTATATACACACAGTTACATAGCCAACGTCGGCTGCAAGTAGTGTATGATCTACACACAAAAGCATAATTTTCGAAGAAGTGCCGCTTGTGGCCAAAACATTGTTACAATAACAAATCTACCTTGTTAACGATGACGCCAAGGACTCTCTCATTAGGCCACTGACGAACAATTCCATCGCTTTCATTAATACAATCTGACTTAACGGACCATCGATATCACTAGCTATCGGTGCGGGATCAAACTTGACTTCAATCTACCAGGAAGTATTAAACATGAAGCAACTAATAACAGGTACAACACACAACAACGTATGGCGAAGCAACTTAAAAATTACCTGGTTCGCTATTTCGTCAATCGCTCTGATCTCTTTAGCAGAGTGGACGCAGCATTTGGCGTTCTTGTTAGTGGGAAAAGCGTCAGTCGGTTCTTCTTTGATCGCCTCGAACTTAGTCGGAGGAGTTACAGAGATAATATCAATTTCATCAGCATCACTTTCTCTGCTCCAAAAACATATGAATGCACAGGTTAAACAATAAACATACAATAGATACACTACGCAGCCGTTGCGCCATGTTTGGTTCCCAGCGAAAAAGTTGCCTACACTGGATTACCTGATGGGTGTGACTTTAGCACAATCGAACTGTAAACTTTTCGTGAGTTTTTCATGACATGACAGCGAGGGTGTTGGATACTTTACTAAAGGTGGAGCTTCTTCTTTCGCACTATCTTCCGCATCTTCTACGTACTCTAAAGGAACGAAATTTGTCACCCGAAGTAACCTGATGGAAATTGATCTTCCGATTGCGCCAATAGTGAAACTTTCCAAGTATTTCGAACAACATTTTAAATATCATTAAGGTTTAAATTGCCTTTAGCTTACCATCAGTAAAAACCGAATATCCCCTTGTCAAACACCAGTTGATTATGAAGCGTTTCGAAGGTACTGGGGTTTTTATTTCTGTTGTTGACACTTCCTTCACGTATGTAAGGACCCGATGGATCAAAGACGCCCGTTGTCGCTATTCATCGACATACGAAAGTACAAAACCAATAACATTAACAACGTAATTATGAACCGATTAGGGGTGGGAAGTCGGTACTTTGACAGTGCTGATGGCAACGGTACCAGGCAAAAAATATACCCATGGTATGGGTATTGATACTATTTCAAAAAAATAGTTCTCGGTAGTAGTACTAAGCAGTGCTTTCTCGGTACTGGTGATTTTTTGTATAACAGATCTTACCGCAAGGTGCAAGTGCAGTTTTTGCCCCTGCTATGGCTCAAAGATTATGGCTACGTTACAGCCAACAACAAAAGTTGGTGTAGATGAAACCCCTTTGGTGTTGATAAGAAAAGCTTGTGAAATTTTAAATAATATTTTATTTCACTTAAATATAAAGGTTTTAAACGCTTTCCAGACAACTAATGCAAGTGTTTGGCGGCAAAACGTGTTTTCGGTTTGAGAAATATGACAGCCTCACACACAAGCGTTAATCGCAGATAAATTAAACAAGAGAGTACCTTGAACTAACGACGTATCACTAAGAGTGAACTTACGTAATAACACTTTTGTTTAATGTATTTTAAGCATATCAAGGATTTGTAACACTGTAACAGTGCGTATCAATTAAATAGGAATTTTATTCACTGAAATCGGTCATCTTTGCCATAGATTACGCAATATGCTTTAATTCGTTGGTTTCAATAAACACAAAGGGTTGTTCATTTGTTATTGCAGATTAGACTTAAATTGTGCTAGAACGAATAAGATACAACAACTTGAAAAACTTCAACAAAGGCCTGTACCAAATGCTGCACAACACAGTGTAAATTTTTTTTTAAGTGAAATGACCGTCGCAAGCACATTACAATAAAAATTGCAAAAAATCGTTTGTTTCAGCATCAAATAAGTTAGTATGAAATCTACAAAGTTTATGATCATCAGCCTCAACACCTACTAATTTTTATTCCAGGACATTTAAGAACAATCTATTACGTCACATGCGGTCATCTTCTGGACTCTAGAGCAGGGCTACTCAACTATTTTTAGCAAAGGTCCAGTTACAAAAGTTCAAAATTTGCTTAGGTCCGTTATAACTCTCATGAAATAATTTACAGTCATGCAAATGTATTAAAATACGTTATATAAAACAATCTAATTCTCTGGATAGGTGTTAATTTAGTTTTAAAATCTTTGGATTTTTAACACAACACATGAAACACGGTATATACAAAATCCGTTAAAGCGGTATTAGCAAAAGCAATAAGCGAAATTTATTTATTGTTCTGTTAGTCACAACTAGTGGGAGAATTGGCGTTACTTATTTCTTGCTAGTTCTTTAAATCTTGGTTCTAAATTAGCGAGAGCGAGTGGTGAAGGGTTTCATTGGTCATACAGATGCGAAATTTATTCTTTATGAAGTTCATGTTTGAAAACGCTGACTCGCAGCTGTGCATTGTGACGTCAACAAGGCTTACTTGAAATTGTACTATTGTCTGCTCATTTTTTGTTTTTGCAAATCAACAATAATGGATTTGGTTTTGTTAAAAAACTCGTGTCTTTTAGGAAGTCACAAATATCATTGTGACTTCATTGATTGCCCCGATTGACAAACGACCTATTAACAAAAACCACTAGACTAGTTTGAGCTACCACTTACACACTTGCTGATTAATTGAATAAGCAGGAATAAAAAAAAACTAATGATGAACGATTTCATTTGCGTAAATGCTGAGACAGATAAGGTCCGGATTCAACACTGAAAAGGTCCGCATTCGGACCGCGGTCCGCCAGTTGAGTAGCCCTGCTCTAGAGTAACCTGAAGTTGGACGTGTATGGTAAAAGATCTGCTTATAGCCACAGTGTTGGGTTTTACTTCGAACGCCCGTCGTTCGTTGAACATTTGTATAATTCAAGCATATTCAGTACATGCTAGTTAAATAACGTTTTTATTCTTTTATTTTGAAATAATTCCATCAGTAATTTACTCAAACAATTAATGGTTAATCTGACGTGTTGACTTGTATGCAAAATATGTCAAAGTTTTGGTTTTTCTCAAATAACTTTTTTCCTAGAGCAAAAATACAGTTAAAAGGTATTGAGTGGTTATAGGAAACCAGCCATTCCGCATCTTTTGACACTTTGATTATGATCGTAGCTCAATCGGGTACCAAGATATCGCCAATTCAGATAAATGCGCCCTTACCGAAACTTCAACAAGGGGGTGCAAGCTCAAAATGACGTCATAAATCCAAAAAAGTTTACATTCTTTCATTGTGCCCAAAATACAGCCTAGGGAGACCACAAGCTTTTTTTAATTCCAAAATGGTGAAAAAATGAAACATCCTAATGTAGCGGCTTTACCTCAGCTGCTCTTTGTTTTCCAATATTCCATTCAAGAAAATCCGATTCGGTTTCGGCACAAAATGGATAATTAGTAATATTTCGACCTTTTCGTACCAATGGTACACAGCGAGCCGCCAACGGCAAAGCGTCTTTTACCAAGTCGTTGATTTTTCGCCTGAGTATTTTGTTTCCGATTGCCTGAAATTTAAGTCCAAAAATATGAGATAATTCCAGCTAACTGAAGTAACAATACTATTGCATCATTTTTTATGCAGATTTGAGACTTTCGTATAATGACCTTATGCAATGGGACGCTTTCGGACGCATTAGTTTTGCCATGCTGCATTGGAAAAGAAGAACTTGATGAGCCCTCCGAGCCATTAGCCAATGTGTCTGTAGAAAGTTTAGAATAAAAACTGATGAAAATAAATCTTAAAAAAGGACTGTGGCAATGCTTCAGGATGGGTTTACTTTCATACAAAACAGCTTGCTAACACAATTACAACCGCCGATGCATACCCCAAAATAGTCAAATGGTAGTGGAGAAATTTCAGTTTGAGCAAAAAACAGCTATCATTATAATCATTATCCAATCACCAAGCATCGAAATTCTTGCTGGACCGCAAGAGACCACTCCACAATCCACATGACCCAACCGTTACGTTATCTTTTTAAAGAAGTAACGCTTGGTTCGTGCAAGTCTCAAATGGTGTTGGTACAAGCGTTAAAAAGCAAGGGCACTGCAGTAATGTAAATTACTTCCGCCTTTGGCTATGGTTAAAAAAGCTTTTTGAAGGTCATCTGAGCCTTCCAACTTCACCAATTACCTTTTGAAGAACTGGTTGTAGAAGTAGATACTGAGGTAGAAGCTTCTGTTTCTTTCATACGATCAGCGCTCACCAGTGCAAGTTGTTTTTTACCCTGCACCAAGTACATGACGGTTTAATTCATTGACCTGCGTTTTGGCTAGTTATTATGTGTTAAAGCTTGTGTTTTTTTAAAGCAGAGCGATAAAACGGTAATAATTTTAAAGATACATTGTAATATGAATTTCAGAAAAGCATAATATTTCAGGCCACAAAACGTGTTTAGTAAGGTTTGGAAGAATGACCAGCAAAATGTGAGGCGAATACGACGGTTAATAAGGGTTAGAGAAAGCGGAAGATTAGAAGACAGACTTGGATTGGCTTACCGCCAGTATGCAATCTAAATCTACGGCTTTCCCAGGTAAACTTGCGGTAGCCGTAATGTTAGTGATACGTAGTTATTAATCTTTGAGACAACACGTACATTATCTTGTACCTGTTCATTAGTAACAGTCGTCAAAACAAACTGCTGGTTATTGTTTTTCTTCGTCGTAGGCAAATTAGCATGTAGTCCTGAAGACAAGACACAAACTTAAGTTCAAAGACGCAGTTCATCATTTACACGACATAGATTAAAAATAAAACATTGCCTGTGGGCTTTTCTATCTTGATCTGCATGGGTTTGTTGATGCTGACTGCACCACCAAGCAAAGCAGATTGAAGTGCCATTAATGACAACAATTGTTGCTGAGATAACGCCTTTTTTTGAGTTGAATTCCCTTCGGTTGACAATGCCTAAAAATTTCAACTTAATTTATGCAATAAGTTTTGATTTTTCAGAAACACAACTCTGAAACACGTTTAAATGCGTAAATGGTTTGAGTTAAAGTGACTTGGCTGTCTTTTTCTTCGGTTCATTGTCTTCTTACCGTTTCGGTTGGTTTTGGTCCGTCATTTACAGCAGGATTTTGACTCACAACGACCAGCCCTTGTTTTGTATTCTTGAGAATGTAAGACTTGTGTATAGCTGGAGACTTTATAGGCTTCCCCGGCAAGGATTCAGGTACGGCAGGTGGGTTTAGAACTGACGAGGTATTTGCTTGTTGCACTGAATCGGCCATGACCGAACCGTTGACTTGGTTTGAAACAGTAACCGCTGGAGAGTTGCGCATGACAGGTACATTTGGTATTTGGGCAGAAATTGGCAGTGTGGTGACAGAGGGGGCAGTGCTTGAGGAAGCTGACTGAGATGAAATGTTCTTCACAATACTGCTGAGAGGTACAGCTATTTTTGTGGTAACTGGAGAACCTATAAGAGCAGCACCATTGCTTAGTTTTCTTCTTTTGTCTGGGATCATGCTCAACACTACAGCACCGGAGGATGATGATGGCACATAGCTGGCAGCACGTTTGCGCCCAAGAACAATGGGACCGGGGTTTGAAAGTTGGGCGTTGTTCATCAGAAGTGGCTTCAGAATTGTCACGCTAGATTTTCCACCAGTGGGCGCCTTTAATTCTGTATTTGAAACTTCTATCAATGAATCTGACCTCGGCCGAACCACAACAAATTTGGATGGCGTATTGCCTGATGTATTAGGAGACGTCAATACACCAGTGGTGTTAGGCAATTCGGATTTAGAATTTTTTAAATATACAATTTTCTTTCCATGGACTGAAGATGAGGCAATGATGTTGCCATCCGCAGAGAAGGAACGCAACCGCGCACTAGCAGACTGGTTGCCAGTGTTACTGGGACTCAAAATAATGCATTTTTTGGTCTGTGTCGAAAAAGATGGATTAATCACCGTAAGAACCGGTTTTGTTTTCTCAGCGGGTTCAGTTGGAGAGTTATTATTACTTTCTAATAAAGGTGGTGTGGATATTTTGTTCAGCACGCCATTATCTGCAGTACTGTTGTTTGTTGTAGAGTTTGTAGTAAGACTTGATGGAGTAGATTTCAATTTAGAAACTTCACTGTTTTCACCGGCAGAAATCCTTGACATAAACAAATGAAATAAGATTTCAAACTACTTCAGAAACCTACCTATCTTGATCAAAAGGTACGATGTCAAAATATATAAACTTACTTGTTATCTTTAATAATTTCCATAATATCTTCCTCTTTCTCTTCTGCAGTTGATAATGTCGTAGCCTCTGCAAAACAACTTCTAAAAATAACATTGCAAGTATATAACACAGCAGGTTGCTAGCATTTGCCACTGGCAAACAGATGGAAAAATATGGAAATTTTTTAACACAAAATTGCAAGAAATAAGAATGAACAAAGAATGAACAATGAACAAAGAATGTTAACATTTATTGTGACGCATGCCTTTCTCTGTAATAATACGAACTTCGTGGTTACCTGATGCTGTTGCGTCATTTGCAGTTTTACTACTATCCTGAGTTTCTTCATTTTGATTTGGTTCAATTCTTTCAATGCTATCATCAAGCAACTTTACAGGTAGTGCTTCCTTAAAGAATAATCATATTTTACCATTCTAATATTTTACAAGTTGCAAATAACATGGAAGATTTTAATCCTTCACTGGGATCATTCGCAGAATAATGAAGTACTTTAGGACTGCCTGGTGCAGCAAGTTCTGGACTGGTGATGTTGCAACTGTCTCCTTTTCTCCTTCGTCTCCGCTTGTCTGGCGAGGCAGCTGGAGGTTCACTGACATCAGCTTCATTCTCTTCATCAACAACCATTTCCTCCTCAGTTTCATTCCGAGCTGGCATCATGCTTTCATTGTCTACGCCATTTGACAATTTCTCCATTTGCTTTTTTTCGATTATAACTTTACTTTCAACCATTTCAGCAACGTCTAAAGAAAAAGATGACTTTCATCGGTATGCACACGCACATGATGTAACAGTAGTTGTATTTAGCTTGAATGACTAAAGTTTTTAGTATTACCATTTCGAGGATTACTGGTTGCAGTGGGTGTGTCAGTGGATCCTGTTTGATCTAGTTCAGTGTTTTCTTTCTAAATCCACAGATAAGAAACACAATTTAATACAGTACAGATACCATACGAACTATATTCACTAACATTCTTTCATATTTCTTGTAGTGAGCTCTACTGACTCTAAAAATGCCTTTTTAGCACTTTCGAATTCCTGTTCTTCCAAGAAAAAGGTCAAAATGTGAGCATAAAACGCCAGAACACATACACAATGCAAAAGCTTAAATTTCTAATGCATTTTGCATGTTACTGGTTGTTGGTAGTAAAACTGTGACTTTTTTAATAATGTATATGTTAGATGTTAGGGTAACTTTCATTACTTTCACCCAAAAATAACACAGCCTCCATTCAACACCCACCATCCATCAGGAAGAAAGAGCATTACAACATTATGTGTTACATCAAGTAGAAATATCTAATAATAATCATTTCAACTTTGTATTTACTGCGCTCAAGTTGATCTAATCGACTTCGAATGTAATTCCAATTAGAGAGATCTTCTGTCACAAAAATTATCAACCGACAGCAAAAACAAAGTCTACCGCTAAATTAGTCAATACAACAATTTATTACCATCATACACTTTATGGTTGCTGACGTTGCTGTCATGTAATGTTAGTTTATCAGCACATGTGCTCATGCATATACAATCAAACAGTTGTCAGAACCTGAAATTCAATAAAACTTTCGTGCATTTGTAAAGGCCTGCTATTAGTTTTCAAGCACAAAAACAGAAGCGATTAAAGTTTTTGCTTGAGTCATCAAAAATATTTAAATCTAAATAAAGTACAAAGAATCAAATTTAAAACTTATTTCTCCTTTTGTGGTAAAAATTAATTATTTTACCTCTAGAAACTGTAACATTTTTACACGAAATAATCTCATTTTGTCATATTACTCTTTCACATAATAGTTTTATGCAACTTCAGTAATAGTAATTCAGTAGTAGTAATTAATAACAGTAATTCTTTTAAATGTTAAGCATTGTTTTTTTCCGTAAATTAACCAAATATAAAACAATGTTAAATTTTGTGATGGGTTTTGTGATGCGATAATTTTGTCCTGAAAAGGCTCATTTTTGAATTGTCTGTAAAAAAGATTGGGTATTCTTAACCCTTTCGGTCTAGTTTTATTGGTCATTTGTTTGTATAACAACCAACATTCCCATGAAAGGTTGTTTATTGCCCTGAGTTAAGAAATGGCTGAGTTTCATTTTATACTCATTAATTACCAAACCGGATTTTTAACACAAAATTAGGGATGATGAAAAAATGGAAAAATGCTAACAATGGCATTTCAAAGTCATTAGTGTTGACTGGTCACTACAAAAATATACAAGAATAAAAGTAGGCCTTCGAAAAAAGTTTTTTCACCCAACTCTACTGTACAATTATTGTGGACAATAAGAGAATCACTTACGTCATTTGCTGAGTCATCTTGATTTCGTTCATCGTTTTTAAGATCATCTGCTTGAACCTCATTACCTTCTTCTGTATTCATTGCTTCATGGCATGGTTGAGCATATGCGACATCCGGTTCACTGAGAAGATTTTCAATTTTCAAACCAACAGTTGATTGTTCAAGTTCAATGTCACAAACAGTTTCTGCACCCAAAGTCTGCAAGCCGGTGTAGGTTCTGTGCATGAGAAAGAAATTGGAATAAAAACGTCAAAATAAAAAAAATATCAGACAAAATCATGTTACAAAAATTGACTTCGAAAGCTACAAAAATCCTTATTTGCTTTTTAGTTTTTCACCTGTCTAATCGGAGTTGGTGAATGATATCAATCCTTCTGTTCCGAGGGTCACAAAAGTGCAGTTGAACCCGAATAGGAAACTCACCCCAACCTCTTCTGGTAAGATGAAATGGGGCTTCTGTCACTTCAACAAGATCATTGGGTCGATAGCTTGGATGTAGAAAAAACCACACCTAAAATTCAAACCAAGAACTATCTCAATTAATACCGATAAAATCATTTTCATAACAAACTTATTTGTAATAACTGTGTAGAAAGACTTCAACGGCATTAGACCAGTAATTTATATGATGATATACGTTTCATATCATTATAATAATTGTAATGCAAGTGATGATTTTGGAAAATAAGGAAATGTTGTTCTTTTAAACTGTCATACTACCGATATTTAAAAATTAAACCCCTGAAACTGTAACTCCAAAAGTACAAACAAAATGGCAGAAGTATTACACCTTCCTAACAAAGTGATCAATTCTAGGCTCATCCTCTCCACCACGAACATACACCATCCATTTATGAGTGGATCGGTCATTCCCCTCTCGCTTGTCGGGTGGTATGTATTTTGAAATATTGCCAACTACCACCCTTTTCTTGATCCGATGACGACCACTAAGCAGATAACTCCACGTAAGACCAAACCTCAAACTTATAGTGCATCCATCAGTAATTGCTTATACTTGATACAGAATTAAAAGCAAGGCACAATATGATATTACAAATTACAATACCCAAAGGAACAGTTCTTCTCTTGCCTTGCTATCTTATTTAAAAAAACTATAAAACAATTAAATTTCAATGCAAAACAACTTATACAAACTCAACTAACTTACCCCAGCTTGTCAGCTGTGCTTGTGTATGGAGGAGATTTAGCAAGTGAGGTGATGTCCTGATCATCTTCCGTTTTCTCATCTTCATTTTCTTTTTGAATCTCTTCTCGTACACAAACTTCTGTCACTGACTCTACAACCAAGTCAAAGATCATTTGAAAAAAACTAATGTTAGTACTAGTAGATTTAGAAGAGTTTGTAGTCAAACTCTGTTGCAAATATGATGAATGGGAGTAAAGTTTTCTTGACCTTAATTCTTGAATATATATCCCAAGATCTCAGTTTGTCAAGTTTTAAGTAACATCATACTGTTTGAACAACAGTGTTGTTTAATTACTCTCGCTTGTGTACATTGTAAAATTTTTTTCTTTCGCAAACATACCAACAGTTACCAGCATATGCTTTCTAGATACAAGTATACAACGATGGCTATAGCATATAGCAGTTTCAAAACGCTATAATTGAGTTAACAATATAGAAACCTCTGTCAGTCATGGAATTATTGATTTCAAATGAAAGCATGGTTGAAACATATTGAGATTTATGAACAAACAGTTGATGTCAGAAAGCCGCAGTATTTAGAGTATTGCCAGAACCCAGAGACACAGTATTTGAAAAAGCATACTTAAATAATTATATAATCTCTGAAGGCACTTACGTAATTCATGAGGTTTATTGATTGCAACAGAATTAGTTTGATCTTGTTCAGCAGGTACGTTTGAGGTAGTGAGTGCTTGTTCTGGTGGAGCATTTTTACTTAAAACGGAGGTAACAGCTTTTCTAAGAACATTCTAGAAAATATAACACAAATTAAGTAACCTGATGAGCAGTTCGAAGTACAGTGATCTCCCAAAATTCTATGCAACTTGAAGCTGGGAAACTGGTACAAACTTATCTGGAAGGTGTGTACTTGTACAAAAGTTAACTTGATTATATGTTCTGTTATAGCTATAAAACCAATAACATTAATAGTAACAACTTAAAAACCGGAATTGTACTCTTAAAATGCATTAAGTAGATGTCTTATAGGCTACACGTAAGGAATTGTTTGGGAAACAGTACTGTAACAGAACCTACCAGTGACAAACGCTGAAAAGTCTGTTGTTTATATTTGGCAAAAGTAAAGATGATATTTTTTTGGACAATGCCATTGAAAATGGGTAAGTCCTGTTGATGGTGAAAAAATGTGCGCAACCATTAAGGCATAAACACTACACACATACCCTAGAATTTGAACTAATGTACTTAGCTCTCATTCAAAAAAGAAAGTAGGACTAGCTTTGAGATAAGATGTGAACAGTGCACATACACAACTTTGGCCATTATGGCACTTTTTTATGAGATGTGTCCCGTCGAGCTAAACGTTTATCACTTAATGGAATGCGTTTATGAGATTTTCCATCGTACCATAGTATCCCATGGATTAAGCTTTTAAGTCTACAATCTACACTGCCAAGTAACTTGTCGCGTTGTGATGCAAGTCGTACAGTAATTGTATTAAATGTAAAAAGTTACAAAATAAAAAATCTGTAACTAACCCGATATAAAATCAATTCAAGTCCATACTGTACTGTTTTTTTTTGTGTTAACATGTTCAATTATAATGTGGTCGTTTTTAAAGACCTTTTTTTACAATGTAATAGGCGTAAGGAGCATTACAATTATACGCTGTAGTACCAATCTTCGATCTCTAAAATTGATACCGGAATAACCGGGCGTGTTCTAATAATAAATTCACGTCTGCAACCGAATTAAAACTAGACTTCAATGTAAGAAAATAATCGATTGCATTCACGCTAAATCCGTTGCGCTTAAACAAACACAACTCAAACAACTACACTAGTAAATTACAGTAGTTAACACCGAGGCTAGAACCCAACTCCGCGTACGGCAGATGGAAACTAAACGCCAAACTCAAATTTTATTCTCATTGCCCTGAAGATAACCTACATGGTTGGTTAATAAAACGTCGGCAGACAATAAAGTTCTGTATTCACCGGTTGTGCCTTATATTTGATGAACGACCTTGGTTTGTGTTATTATGTCCGAGTTTTCCGATGAAATAGCGACAGCCTTAAAATTATCTGTGCTTTATTGTTCTTTTAACGAATATTTTCAATTTCGATATTAGAGGGGTGATCAATATTTTTCTAGTGTTTGCATAAACGTATCAAGTGACGGATGACAATTTCATCGTATGTAGATCACGCAGCCTGTTGTTAAAGGTTATGCGGTTAGGTTAGTATGGGTATGCAAAATGTTGTTTTTAGCTCTTTAAGGTTTTATTAGAGTTACATTAGGTCAACAAGAAACTGAAAAAAATAGCTTCAAACGCACGATTCTTTTCGGTGAAATAGTGACAGCCTAAACGCATATGACTTTATTAAGAGAAGATATTGTTACCAGTTCACCAAACTAAAAACGAACATTACTATGCAAAAGTGCTGGCGAGTCGAAAGCGAGTGCAATAATTTCAACAAACCTACTAGGCTACTATGATTGGCTAAATGCCACGGCCAGTTAACCTTGCCGAACGACAACTGAAAGCGTTTATTACTTTATTTCACCTGCGATCGTCAAAAAAATAAAATCAAAACGAAATAAATCAAAAACACATAGTCTATTTTTTAATTCGGCACCACAAAATTTTTGTAAGTTTTACTGTTGTCGGCGTAGTACAGTAGTAAGAAATAATAGTGGAAACGCTATTTATTATGTTGCAATGAATTAAATCAGCTATCGCAAGCCAAAGAGTGATCGCTTCCATTCATTCGACTCTGTATTAAATTGTATGTTGTATTGTAAGGATGCAAGTTTGGAAAATTGCCATTACAAGATGAGAGCAAGGATCGCAATTTCCGATTGTATCCATAATTCAACAACGACGAGAATCAACGAGAAAGTAACACGTTAATTATTCATACCTCAGCAAAACAATGTTTTATCTAATACACTGCAGAAAATAGTATCCAAGCTGCCTTTAGCGCATTGCTTTTCTGTAAGGGAATGGTGCTGAAAAGATAGAAAGTAAGGATCGCCCTCAAACGTAAGCATAACCAAATATTCATCGAAAAGAAGATAGCGACATAGCCTATCAGTATTTCACCTAACGTTGACCACTCAATCTGTTGTCAAAGATGCGTTGTTAGAATCGAAAAAGCAAAAAGACGTTACAGATAAACGTCGATAGGAGAATATGTTTGTTTTACATTTTAAGACCTTTAGTTATCACTTATCAGCAACAACAGAGATGTAAAAAGTAATCCACTACGCCGCCCTAACTGAAAGATACACGGCTACTTGATCCAATTGGAACTTTTACAAATTTACAAACTTTGGCAATACTCGTCACTGAAAGGAGTTTTAACACATACTGTCATCCCACTCGCATATGATCGACGAAGTGTTATTTTATACACAGTAGCGTTATGATGGTGGACCATAATCATCTGCTTTCTATGGTTAATAGACTACGTTGTTTATTAGAAAAACCGCGTATTAGAGATACTTTACAAACATTCCTGAAACGTCCCTGAAATTCAACAAACTTATAGAGACCTACATAGAGACAAACTTACAGACAAACATACAGTATATCCTGAAATTTACAGAGGATGTGCCTACTGAATATAATAGCAAACGCCGTCGTCATATTGCCTTTCCTTACCAACAATAGCCCTTTACAATTTTAGTAACTACCTGATTCTGAGTCTTGCAGTGAGCGACATTACAATAGTTTAGAGCTGCCTTTTCTATGAATGTGTGCACCACAAATAACGTTCAAAATAGATGGATTTTGGGAGGGAGCATGTGCAAAGCGTGTTTGTCTGTTGATTGCCACCTTGAAAATTTCCAACATCTGTAATCTACAGTACAAGTTATTGTACATGCAACACTATCAAGCTTCTGGCCACGGCACTTCGTGCACCAAAAACTTTTAATTGCCTTTCTATAAGCATATCTAGAAAGCATATATGCCTGGTGGTGACTGTAGATTTGACCACGTCGCGGTCATTGAAGGAGTTATAACTTCCTTATTAAATATAATGACCGACTAAAAGATTTAGGATATTACGTGAAAGTATGCAAGCTTTGCTGCAACAGAAAAAAAATAAAGCTGCACCGCATAAGTTGTTATAGGCTTTTGTTTGTGAAGGGTGCAAAACAAGATTTAGGCGGAATTCCTTTAAAAATGGTCCTTATCAGACAATTAGCGCTGTTACTTCTACAACGAAAAAGGCAGATGTTCGAGTAACGCAACAAGGCTGGACATCCCACTTACAAAAAAATAATTAGACTAGGTGTTTCACATTTTCAGTGAGAGAAAGTTTTTGCTGATGGTAGTGTGGCATTTTTATGCTATAGTATGCAGTCAGACCTCGTTAACCCGGACCACTTTGTTTCGTCATAAAAGGTCAGTTTAGCGGGGTATCCGGATTATTGGAAAGCGAAAAATCAAACAATCTTGCAAATGTAGCACCGTGTTCAAAAAGCTGTATGCACCTTACTTCAATTCAAAGTATACGTATGCGTAGGAGTTTAGAGTGAAACTGCAGCATTATTATGCGTAGATAATCTAAATGGCGCTAAATGGAAGTTAACTTTATTCTCAATAAGTCAAACGCTGGAGTCTAGCTAGCGCAACAATGCAATTTTATAATCTGTGGCGGCGTGCCGCATACTTGCGATCTCATTATAAATAATTGATTGACAGTTGCACATTTGTTTTCTAGAATCTAGATGCCATAAGTGTAAGCCCTGCACACTTCCTTATTGTTCTGAAGCAGTGTATATTAATCGGAATGGGGAGTTTTATGGGACATATATTGCCCGGTGTGTTGTTTATATTTTATGGAATGTGGCTTGCATTCAAGAACAGCTACAGGTATGCAAACATTTAAAATTACATAAAAGGTTTGTTAAACATTTGCAGCACTGTCAGCAGTCTAACTGTAATGATGTTAACAGTGTAGATGAGCCATAATTCAAATTACATAGCATCTGTTTCGCTGGTTGCCATTCATCGAATTTGGAAAACACAATTTCTATATACGGCTGGCCAGTTGCATAAATGGTAATTTTCTTACTTAAGCAGCCAGCTGGTAAAAAAATTGTCCATTTCATCAGCCACAAGTAACTGAAGCAGCGAAATGCAAATTGGGTAGATAGCAAGCCAGCTATTTAAACTGCAGTTTGCCAAAGCAGTTAACATGTTGTTATAATTATTAGCCAAAGAACTTGAAAAATGAAAACTACCGAGTTATACATTGGGTATATGGCGTCCGGTGAAATAGTTATTTCGTTTTTACTAGTAAAAGCTTCTTAAAACATTAACCACATCTTTAATAGGCATTTTGTTAAGAAGAGAAGTTCCAATAGAAGATGCCTCAGATTATGTACTGTGAATAATGCTGAATCAATAATGTTAATCGTATTGCCATGTGTTGGTAAGAGACATCATTTTTCACGCATTATGCTTGCTAAAGAAACTAAAACTGTAACGCCAATACTTGACCTGGGTCTACAATCCCTTTTCAGGCATTTTTCTGGAACAACTGACAAATCATGGGCCAAAATTTCATTTGACAAATTCCAGCTCAGAGTATTTTTCTGGTAACAACTGGTCTCACAGTACAATGTACTTGTTTTTCGCGTTTGTTGGTGTAGCTGATCTTCTTCAATTCAAAGTTCCACAGTTTGTACCGAGAGGTATTAACTGCATTACCATATACAGTGTTTTAATGCACGATTATGTACATAGTGTGACAATTTAATCACTGCAGAAAGTTTTTAAATTGTGCCATAAATAGTTAATGAAATTTGTCTCAACTAATACTGGCATCGTCTAGGTATCAGAGACTTAATGCTTTGCTTAGCATTGCTGATAGAAGGCTACTTGTTCTATTTTCACACACACGGAAGACCTGAATTGGATGTTAGAATACATGTCTTGCTCTTACTGGCTATTTGGGGAGGAGCAATGACATCTGGTATATTGGGTGTACTGGAAGCCATCATGAAAGGTATAACAAGATACAAATAAGTTGCCCTCACATCAAGTGGAAACCCTTCATTAAAATTTTTCCCAAGATACTGATGACGAAAAGAGCAACAACAACAGTCATAAGAAAAGCAACGAAGGTTTCATTGAGCTTAAAAATCAGGAACATGAAAGTGAAACAGCACTACTTGGAGAAACCAAGAGTAATGAATACACACCAATCTTAACAGAAGATGGGACAAATAATCTAAGCCATGAAAAGCTTTCACCAGAGTTTTTGGCATTGACTGTTAGTTTACAAAAAATTCTGAAGCAAATCGTTGCACCTGATAGATGTGAAAAATCTCACTTACAAATCATTCTGCGACAAGCAATTGCTACGTCAATTTTTCTCCAGGGAACATGGTTCTGTCAGGTAAAACATGCTATCATATTGGTGAATGTAGCATACAGTAAAAATTGCTAATAGTCTTCCACAAAAGAAAATGACCTGCAGTATTAGAACTATTAGACTAACAATAATGTAACAATATTGGGGGTAAGTCTCTAGACTTGCCATCAACAGTCTGAAATTCCAGGGTTAACACTGTTTTCTTGTCTAACCACGGTTGTGATCAATATTTCAGGTTGCCGCCATTTTATACCCTCCGGGAAAAGAAGCATGGGAAGTGAACCACACAAACGTACATTTTGCAACAATATTCTTTGCATGGCATTTAGCTGCGGCTATATTTTTAAATTCAGCTGTACACTTAACTATGTATGCTCTCACATGCAGAAAACGGAAGATCAGAGCAATATAAATTCATAGAAAGATATTGGTGAACTTCAACTTGGGTAACTCGCTACAGTTATTGTTTATGAGACATTTGTCTTGATTCACACCAACACTTTCTCACTAATTTTTTTTCAAAATTGCTTTGCTGCCAAAAACGGCTGTAGTTATCTTTCAGAATCACAGCCTACAGTTTAATAAAAATACACACGTATTGTAACAGTTATTGCGATGTATGGATTACCTTAATAAACCAAAACAGTAAAAACTTGTCTCTTAAAGAAAGGGCTGCAAATGCCAAAATCCTTACCTGAATTGCGGGATGTTGCGCTGCTCCAGGTTCTGGCTCTTTTTTCTTTTCCAAAGGTTTAACAAAGCTGGATGCATAATAACTTGCCACGACACATGCTCTCAGCCTGTCAAGCAGTTGTCTTGCTTCTGTCAAGCGCTCTGTTATCAGATCAACTTCATTTTCCTGCAAAACGTAAATTTAAGTATGTGCCCTGTCTTACTACAAAGCAAGACTTTGGAAAAAAAATATTACTGAAGCATTGGTATTTAAACACAGACGAAACCTTAGCAAGAATTGCTTCTGCAAAATGTTTTCTTAAGATGTTTCGTATCTTTTCGGCAGTAGCTTCCCGTGCTAAAAAAAGGTATCACCATTATGTAAGTTATCATTTATGCATGTCTAGAGTAGGATGTATAAATGCTTGAGTGTCTATAGAACAAACCATCATCTTGCAACTGCCTTGTTCGTTTTGCTTCAGCTACAGATTCTTGGGAAATGTCAAAAGCATAATCAGGGTCCACATCCATATATATGTAATTATAATGTATATTTAATCCCTAAACCCTGCAGAAGTTTAGATAAATAAAAATATCAATCAAGGCAGAACATCCTATTAAAAAGGGAAAATATTTTCTTTGTTGCATTTAAAGTTTCATTAAAAAAGAGCCAAAAACATTGACACCATCTTTGTTATTCAAACATAGTGAAGCTAGTATATATGCTATGAATGTGTTGGTTGGCATATAAGCATAACTCAAGATTCACAAGCTTGATGAAACACTATCACAAAATTTTCTTCGTTCGTGGTTATATAAAATTATAAAAATAATCTTATTAAGGTAGTAGAATAAGACAATTGCAAATGTATACAACATTGACGTGTGAATGAAACATGAATCCAAAAAAATGAAACACAAGCATAAACCCTTTTTATTTTTCTAAGGAATACAAATTTTGCGACCAGATTCAAACCAAGTCTTTTATTCCTCAAGAAATATATATCTCAGATTAAACTGAAATAAACCAGTTGGTACATCAATAGAACTTCTGCTGTTATTCACAAAGAAGTAGGAACACAGTAGCAAGTGTCAATGCTTTCAGTTATGGTTGACTTGAGGACAACGGAATGATTTCCATTTTACGTTAGTGTAAAACAATTTGCTGATTACTTTTCATCAACGACATGACAAGTTAAATACCCTGTTTAAGCTGTTTGTGAGTTAGGCTGATTAAGCAAGATGAATGAAGTTAGATAATTCCGTTCCAAATCACATCATTATCTTAACCTTAAAGATCCATATTCGCGTACCCATCTTGGCCTGTTTGACACGGCCGTAATGTACACTGCACAGCACTAGAACATGTACAATTGTAAGGCTTAAGCCACATGAGGCAGGCAGTTTCCTACTAGCCTGAATTCCAATTTGTACTGGAAGAATTGCAGCAACATAGCAAGGAGGCTATGTTGCTGTTAGCAAAAATGAAAGGCAGCGCTACAGCCGCATGTCACAAAAACGTTCCAGATGTTTCCCCATGCGAAAATCTTGATGACAATCCGGAAGATTGTTTCAGCATCCTCTTCTTTGCTGCTTCATCAAATTTGTTGGCCTGTGCAAGGATTGGAATTTCACAAAATTTGTTAAGTTTTGAAGTCAGGCAGATGTATTTAACGGTACAATATTGCAGGCTAGTTTGAAGAGGCAATGGTTACTCCTTAAGTCAACTCACTTGGAGATCAATGTCCCGGTCAAAGGGCCTTCGGATGTCAGCTTTTCCACTTTCTTTTTCTTCTTTTAATTTACGCTTTCGTTTCTTTTCATGCATCGACAGCAACGACTCCTGTTGTTTAGCTCCCTGTAATAGATACAGCAAAAATAGAGTACATATTTATAACTATGACTACTATGAACATGAAACAAATAGGCATACTTGTAAAAATTGATATCTGGAATTGTAATACTGTCAGTTATCTGACAGTTGTTTTCAACATACATTATATTCGTTGAGTTGTCCTGAAATATCTTTATCACGTTTTACAACATTTACATCTTTTAGAGAGGGAGAATTGTTGTCAGAAGTATTTTTTCTTTCCTGAAAAACAAAACCAAAGATTCATTACTCGTCCAACTTCGAACATTTATTTGAAAAACAAATTTTGTTATTCACATTTTAGAATAGTTTAAGGTCCAATGCAAAAACAAATTTCAAAAGATTCTTCTGATAAAGAAAGTGTTATTATTTTATACCAAGGATTTCTTCAGTTTATCTGCCGGTGTGTCAGTCCACCCTGACCTATCTCCAACTTCAGTTGGGTTTGCCCTAAACTGTCTTGGCCCCATACCAAAACCCTGAAACAGTAAACATGTTAAAACAAAAATACTTTTACTAGATATAACTTTGATGCCAATATAGAAAATAAAATATGCCAAATTACCAGTTACTAAAAAAACTAACCTGCAACACTGGTGGCAATTCAGTCATCCAAATTTCACGTTCAATTTTCTTTGGTTCGTCTCTCCCTTCTAATTTATCCTTCATTTTCTGGGCTCTTTAATACCAGCCACCATAAAAGACATCATTAACACCAATCGGAAATGGCACAGTGCAAGCAAGTATATATCATGGTAGAATGTTTATACCTCTTTTCAAAATCCCGGGCAATTCTATCTTTGACGTCTTCTGCAGCATTTGCAGTTGGTGGAAGTGGTCCTATTATTTCTTCATCTTCCTCATCACTTGATGCCTGTCTATATCAGATCTTGTAATGTAATAAGCATGTAATGTGTTTGACCTAGCAGGTGACTTATGCAGAAAGAAATCGGTAGGAAGTGAACAACAAACAAAAAGCAAAGGCTTTTGCAAAATATGTGCAGAAAAGATGAAGCCATCTTCTACCCAAAACAAACAATACACCATTACTTGTTGTGAAAAAAATCAAACACTTTCAACACCCCCTTGCATTATTGTCTATTAAAATATTTTCGAAATAAAAAGCATGATATTTATTGCATACCCTTGAAATCCTGGTGGCAATTGTGGACCAAGAACTCTCTTTTCACCAACATTTGCTTTCTTAAACCCTGGAGGAAGTGCTGGTCCAAACAAATCTTCAGCATCATCAAATTTATTTTTATTGTCACTTGGGATACTTGGTCCAATGAAATCAGAAGCTGCTTGCACTGTGGGTGACGGCGCTGGCCGAATAAGATTTCCAGGTAATTGTGGTCCAATAGACAACTCTGCTTCGATGTCTTCTGCTATGGATTTATCAGCGACAGCTTTAGATAATGCTGGTCCTACATCTTCTCTAACATTAGCAGGCTTAAAACCTGGTGGCAATGCAGGTCCAATACAATCATCCATTTTAATTAAGTATCTTAGCTATTAAAAAAATTCACAATTAACCAAACAACTGCAAAAGCTTGTTTAAACAATGCAAACAGCAAATGCAGTTTACTCGACCAAGCAGATATATATGATACAGTTATTGCATGCTCTTACAATGAAGCACAATAGGATGCAAACAATCGCATTAAGTTCTTAGTAAGTAATAACAGCATCCTCGTTTAGTTGTTTGTATCGATACCTTCTAGAAAATATCAATTGAATTGAACAATATTGCACTTAAAACGACAACATCAAATCAACAATTGCAGCAGACCTAGCACAACTATTGCTGCAAATTGTGTGCAATTTTCAGGTTACAGCCTTAAATTGCAGAGCCAGTTTTTTCTGTCTGTTCTATTGCAGATATCACATGAGTGTCAAATAGCTCAGTTCTGATAGGCATTTCCAATGAATAAAAGGGATTTTTCAAAGCAAAGTCGGCATAGATTGTATAAAGTCTATGAAGTAAAGATTCAACTCCAACCTGCAAAAGACGCAAATATAGAAAGCAATTTTAAAAGACAAACCAATCAATGACAGGCATTAAAATTGTACAAAACTTAAATTATACATTTAAGCAATATTAGCAATTACTTCTCTCCAAGAATAATTGCGTATAATTGGAAAAGTTATCTAGTGGTCAATGTCAAAATGTTTTAAACTAAATGAATAAATTTAAAAATATTGAGATTCATCAAAATTTACAAATAGTTTGAAGTAAATTTGATAAGCTACCAATTCTAATACCAACAGCCACATTAAATAACAGATAGTAATGCTTAGTAACTATCCTGAAACAAAATTTAAACTTCCTATTCAAGAAAATTCAAAAGTGATAGGTAATTATTTACCTGCTTGGTGTCAGAAATGACAATAAATTTGACACCAGTAACAGTTTGATGGCAATGCAGTATGAATGTGTCAGTTTCCAACTTTTGAATTCCAGAACTACCCGGTTCAGGAGAAAGTTGTACACTGATGGCATATAGCGAGTGAAACATACTTGCCATCATAATCTTTTGGTTGGATGAAAGTTTTGGTCGACCAAACTTGATACTGATGGGGTAACTACTCTCATCTTCAATAAGCTGGAAAGAAGAAAATAATTTGTAGTAAGGGCATGGTAGTAATGGGGGTATTTTGAATACCTCAAATAGTTTGCATTACACTTTACATCAGGTAATTTGCTGCTTTAACTTAGAGTAGCTTCTGCAGAAAATGGAAATTATTCCTAGAACAATTAAATCCAAATCACAAAGCCTAACAAGTACAATCTAATTTTATAAACATATATTATAACATATAGGTACAAAAACGCATACATGTTATATATACAGTACACAGTATTAGGAATACATGTACTCTGAATTGAATACAAACATTACGCAAAAATATCCATAACATATTTCATTTCAACAAGTTTGAATCATGCGAATTTAAACGAAGAGATTTATTTTTTATTTAACAACAAAATGGCAAGTTTACGCATGATCATGTTTCGTGTTTCTCGAGAGGAAATTTGATAAAAGGACTTGAGAAAAGTTAGTACATTCGTATTCGCACGAATATCTAAACTTATTACGAACTCAAGTCTTTTTCAATTTGTCACATCTCTAATAGACCTATTTAATTATATATGATACAAAATCATTACACCTAAAAACTATATTTTTTCACTTTTTATTTAGTTTCAATTATAATCTTTTATAAACATGTCACAAATTTATTTAGACTCAAGAAAGCATAAAATCACTTCAATAGCATCAGAACCATCCTCGAGTTTTCTTCCATTAACAGTCTTTCCATTGACAGACAAAACAACATATCCGACTCGTATCCCATCTCTTTGGCCAAACACAACACTGATTTGATCAGATTGTATATCCAACTTTATATCCAAGGGGTAGCTGTAAAACGTTTGGCAAATAAGATGTATTTTAAATTATAGTAAAGTTTTGGTATAAAGTATAGTAACTATACTAACCATTTAATATTAGTGCATACAGATACAAAGTACATACCTAAACGTTTTCTCCATTTCAACATTTTGCTTTTGATGATCATATTGAAATATCAGACCACCAGCTTTATTAACAACATACACAGAAAACACCGTCATCTGTTAGTATCCTATAAATATATAGAGACCTATACAATACAAGCGCCCAAACTAGTAGGCCATTAAACTGCCAAGTTTATAAGATATCAAATTGTGAATGGTAAATATGTTACCGCACTTCCACAATAATATCAAAACCAACACGCAACGTTGTCAGGTACAAACCTCAAATGTCCTGTTAAATCAGCAAAATGATTGGTGATAACCAGTCCAAAAATAGCATTCATCAGTGGCCAATCAGTCCAAGCCAATTCAACCTTAATCAACTGAACTCCAGTCAATTCAACCCTAATTAGTTTAACCCCTCTAATTCAGGTTGAATTACATTAAGCTTATTATGGCCAAGTTGATTTGCCTTAGAACTGTGTAAAACCACACAAAACCCAGTCTGTTACTTGTGGCAGCTGCACACCCAAGATAAATATCAAATACACTTTTTGCACACTTGACTTTATAAGCTATAAATTAGGGGCCAAATAAATAGCCACTTAGGGTCTAGGTTTACCCTCTCATAAGAAATTATATCTAGGCTATTTATCAGCTATTCTTATGAGTAAGATTGTCTTTACCAAAAACACTTTGCACAAAAAACGAAATAATGAAATAAGTACATAATCATAGCAGTGAAAAATAAAAACCTTTCAAAAATGTTAAGAATCATTCAATCAGGAGTGACAAATGAGCAAGGTTAGCTTTAACCATTTAACCATAACGATCGGCTAAATTTCAATAAGAAGTGATGAAAATTGATATGGCCCACAAGACTTTTTGATAGGCGGTTGGATACATCTGTTTAAGTGTTTAAGATATGCACTGGAGAAAGATAAAATTAAGTGCACACTAGGCTACCCATTGCCCAGGGTGCATTCCACAAAGATTGAACGTTGAGACTTACAGTCAGGTAACATAAATTTGGTTTGACCTCGGCATGGCATGAAGCAAGTCACGTTTTGACATAAGCACAACCATACTGAAACCATAGCAACCACAAATTCACATTCCTCTTCAGTTTTTCTCTTATTTAGACAAAAGAGCACAATGTCTTCTAGTTTTCTAAACAGACCTTCAGTGTACAATCACACGAAATGCACCGTGAGCCGTTGCACATGAGTCAAGCTAGCGAACCATGTCTGGCGAACACTGTTTGCTAGCGTTACAAAAGTAAAGTGGGCGAACAAAAGCTGGCAAACAAAAAAATTTTAAAATGGGCTAACTTTTTTTCATTAAACCGAAAAAAGCAATTTTTTTGTTTTACTCTTTTTGGTTTAAAAAAAAGTTGGCCCATTTAAAAATTTTCTTCTTTGTCAACCTTTGTTCGCCCACTTTACTTTTGTAAAGCTAGCAAACAGTGTTCGCCCAGACACTATTTGCTAGCTTGACTCATGTAGCCATTGCATACTTGCGCGTCCAATGTTACAAACAAAAATGCAGTTTGTTTGGAAATAAAGGTAACAGTGTATCGGTACACAAAGTGCATATGCGCCTGATTGGAAAGCAGGACAGTTTCGACAAAAACTCATGAGTGCAAAGATGCAAATTTTCAGGTGATGGCGTGCACACCAGCCTTAATTCTTTCTTTATTTATCATAAAACAGCATGCAAGCAAGCAACTAGTTTTTTTTCGTTTATTAATTATAAACTCATGTAAAGATAACTTCGGCGTGCATGTTTATAACATTCACGCATGCAGGCCAGATTGCGAACTGGGTTAAGTGTGTGCGGGATAAAATGTAATTGCGCATATAATGGCTACTGTTCCAATTTTCATCTTATTCCGCAAAAGATTCTCACTCAAACCCAAAAAACTTTCCAATCTGGCATGCAGCAGGTGTTATACTTTCCACTATACCTGCACGCACGAGATTCTAAAAACCTCAGAACGTGCAAGACAAAGTGTTAGCAAAAGTTGGTTGTCTCAGCACCAAATTATACCTGTATACCATAAAAAAAAAACAGAAAAAGAATTGAAGCTTCAGTCAGTCAGTTAGTGCATGTCATGACGCCAAAGTCTGTGTATCTGCACGTACGATTTCTGCTCAAGAACTGTTTCATTTTCCACACTTTCTAGTTGGGCCCAGCATGATGCCATGAAGATAGCATTTCACTGATGTCAACATGAATTGCTTCATTAACAACATTCGCTCCTGCTCAGTGGTTCTGTGCAAGTGGTGCAAAAACTTTCCTCAGTCCGAGAATAAATTCTCGATGGGCTACCTCGCGACACTCTTCACTTTTGCACATGTTTTTCAGAAAACAACAATCAACACTCAACAGGAGACGCAGTGTTGCAGTTATAGACAGTTACGACAGCACAAAAGTCAAAACAGCACATACATATGCGCCATGATGCGTGAATTCGGATTTGGCAAGTGACTTCATAAAGGCGAGTAAGGAAATTTGCGCACTGCCAAAATATTATTCTTTAGGTAATAATTTATCCTGTATTAATAATTATTATTAATTAATCAATAAAATATTTGCAGTTACAGGAAAAAATGCAATTGAAAAAATGCAATTGAAAAAATCCACACACGAAATATACTTACGCGCCACAAACACGAATCATATTCAAGCGCTTGTTGGACAAAACTTAAAATACCACGTAAGCCGGCATATAACATCTGAAATAGACCTATTTTGCACAAAATTTGAGAGCAGTAAGCGCGGTGCATTGAAGTTGACGAACCAGCAATGTTATACTGTACCAGTAAACGCCGTATGTCCTACAATGATCTGGTAAACGCCACAGTAGCCTATGTGATTGATGTGCTTTTGTAAGCTGTGGTTTATAAACTTTTCTTGCTTAAATAAAGCGGCATTTAACCAAGTACACATTTAAAAAGCGTTGTAGACTTACGATCTGTGGCGCATAATGTGAACTGAAAATATAATAACTGAAAGTTCTGATTCCTCAAGAAGGCTGACTGTTATTCCTAGTAAGCACTCAAAATCAGAACGCCGCAAAAACTTTTATTTCAAATGTGTGTTGTAAACTGAGCAAAAATAAACATAAAGACCATCCCCACTTCAGCAAGTGCTAATCAAAGTGAATACTTCACAAAGTCGCCAGGATAAACAAAAACGCAAAGTTAATTAAAGTAAAATGTTTCAAAGAATGAATAAAAATCTTTTTCATAAATTCGGGATGGTTACTTTGTGTGGCCTTGGTCGTCACACTACTCCCCACGCAGATAAAGCTTGGTTGAATAGCAAGATAAAATGGATAAAAAATATTTCAACTGCAGATACCAACTCACAAGGGAAGAACAAAAATGCTATCTCAAAGTATTGAATGAACAGCAAAAACCACACCCCATAAGGATAAAAACTGTAAAAATGTTACAGCGGGGAGAACTGTAAAAACAATGTGAGAGTACCGCATTAACGTGTACAGAGCGAAGTAAAAAAACTTTGCATCGTAAGCAACGTAGAGCATAGGCGGCTCGAAATGACGCCCGAAGTGCTTGTCCAAAGATGTGTTACTCTTTGAAACCTCTGCAGTCTTCAGTCTTGACTGGAGTTGAGTCGTCGAAAGTAAACGTGGACAATGATACATGACATTTATTCATGTCGAAAACGAAAACGTAAAGAAAATTAAAGCAAAATATTCCAAAAAATGAATAAAATTTTTTTTCATAAATTCGGGATGGCTACTGTGTGTGGCCTTGACCGCCACAAGTCAATAAAAGATAATACGCCACCTTTATAAAAAATTTGACATTGTGGAAAACTGTGCCGTATTATCGCCCAAACTTTATTAATTCAGTATATGTGTGACTACGATTTTACCACTCGTTAAATGCGCATAAGCAAGTGTCCTGATCAGGTGTTGTAACATTTAACTTTTTTTTCTTTCCACAGTAACATGGCTTAAAACAATACGAGTTATTGGGTGCAGTATTCTATTCTAAATATGGTACTTTGAGTAAGTTGCCGTTTCAGTTAATTTTATGCATTTTTGGGTTTTATTGAAAGGTTATTGTCAATACATCATGTTAGCTTAACTTAAAAATTTCTTCACATTGACTAAAACTGTCTACAGAAAAAGTTAGCTTAACTTAAATTTAAACCTGAATAATTAAACAAATTCGAAAAATGTTTCTTTGGTTTCTACCAATCAGGGCCAGCCAAGGCCAACGTGAGCGATGTAACTGGGTTGAGCCCCGCGCTGCTTAGCACCAAAACAAAAAGAAAAATTTAGGTTTTATTTTGCGCAAATCACATTGCTCTTCCTTAGTTTGTTCTCGAAAGAGAATATTTTGATGATATATCACAAAGCAAAGCTTTGATGGAAGTTTATTTGCATAGATTTGATATTTGGTTTAGGTTGTTATTAACATAAATTATTTGAAATCAGCAAGGGTCCGGCCATCAGTTCTAGCATTACGCCTCGCGCTTGGTAAAGCCAGCCCTGCTCCAATCAAAACGGTCTGCCGTATACCTTAAACTGCGGGTTTCGTGACTGGTATGAACTACTCACCTCCCAAACTAGAGTATTTTTTTTTCAGAACATAGCCTACCTCATTATCCTCACGGGCTCTCGTAGCAGGAATTATTGCTAGCCTATAAAGTGGATAAGGTTTCAATGGGACCGTGTACATATCACATGTTATTGTGCTGTCCTGGTCAAGGTCACATACAGTACCCATCTCAAATTTATGAAAAAAAATTTTATTCATTTTTTGGAACATTTTACTTTACGTTTTCGTTCTGGCGACTTTGTGAAGTACACACTTTGATTAGCACATGTTGAAGTGAGGATTTTTGTTGTTTACAACGCACATTTGAAATAGAAGTTTTTCTGGCGTTCTGATTTTGAGTGCTTACTAGGAAGAATAGTCAGTCCTTTTGAGGGACCAGAACTTTCAGTTATTATATATTCAGTTCACGTTATGCACCACAGTGCTATAACTACAACGGTTAGCATCCTAACTTTCGCTCTGCAGAGTTAATGGAGAAAAATAAATACAACACCGAAAACACATTCTACTACATAAATCTTGACTGATTTATGCGCTTGGTGTAGTTTCAAAAATTATACTAAACCTAACTCAAAATGCCACAGTTATATAAAATCAGGATTCTTCATTTCTGTACTTAAGTTGCATCATTACGGCATTGAGATTATCGAAAAGAGAAGGGTTAATGCTAAAAAGTTTTTCTAAGATGTAAAAAATCAAAATCCTTTCTAGTTAGGTGCTGCTTGCAGCATACACAAACCAACTTAGTTTATCTTTACAGGTAGTAAAAAAGTTAAAGCAACATATAAAAAATCTCCAGCTGAATAACAACGCAGTATCAACAGAATTTATTAGTCGCCAGATGAGTTAGATTCTGAATAGGTGACAAAATACTGCTAAAACGATGACAAAATACAAACCCGGCTATTTTCAGTCACAAATATTTCAAACAGACAACGCATAGGTGTGTAAAATAATCTAACCACTTTCCAACAGGGTTCTAAAACACACGCGTATATATTAGAGATTGAAAGCACTGAGAAGGGTGGCACAACCATCGCATACGAAAAGCGCTTTCAGGACGCACTTAGACACAGAGCAAATATACGCCATGATACACATATTATTAGCTGTACAAACTTGCTATATTCGCTTATGATCACTTTACAAGTAAATTGCTGCCGCATACAAGGGACAACAAAAAGAGCAGACAGCCACAATAATTATTAACTAAATGAACAGTAATAAACAAATAATGATGGAAGCTGGAAATAAAGCAAATTCACGCACTGGAAAGTTTGCGAAGATTAATTGGGAATTTTGTGGTAAATTCCACTACAGTGCATTGATGCTGAGGCGCCAAACGCGCTATTTGGGTAATTATAACTTTACCAAGCCGTAAAGGCAAGCATGTAACATATATCAGTTATACGTGATATATATTCCACTAGAGAAAAGTTTGGTTTAAGAATCGAAAGGAAGATGTAATAAAGATTCAATATTTGCCACACTTAACATTTACATACTGTACTTTTATGTTCGAGTGATGCAAAGGGTAAAGTTAAAAGAACGCAACAGATGCATAAATAATAAATCGCATTTTAACCAAGTGAAGCATTATTGTTAAATCACCAGCAAACTTGTAGGGCTGCTCATGTGATAAATAAATGCCAGTGGTAAAGCTGTACATGTTAATTCCACAAACAGGGAAGATAATCTCGTTTCAAGAAACAAATCTGAATTACACCAACTTCCATATAAGTCTTGCATTCATTAAAACTTTTATTGGGTTAAGATTGTTAAAAAAAAAGTTCTAAAAAGGACAGATTTGATTATATCTATGATGGTGCACCCACATAACGTTGCACTAGAGTTATTAGAAAATTTGACGTTGCCTCACAAAATCTTGCATTTTTTGCGGCGTTTGGGCTCTGGTGGTTCTAGTGCAGCCAATATAGCTTCATCAAATACATTCTTCAGTCCTTTCTGTGAATAAAAACAAATAAATTAGCAGATTAGTAAGATAGCCTATACAATTCAAACCTAGTTTAATAAATAAAAAACACACTAACACTAACCAAAAAAGAAAGACAAATCTGTGAATCATGGCAAAGTAAACATATTTTGCTAGTTTAAAAAGCTGCTATGTAATTCAATTAATTAATCACTACAATACTCAACATAACTGTCTTGCAACAGAAAACTTCTAGTTTTCAACAAAATTTTACTAATATCACCATGCTTTGCAAAAAAAAATATGACAAATTAACTGCATTAACATGATAAATTAGCTGGAACACCTACTTTGTGGAAAATGTGATATTAAGCAAGTGCTTATTGCAGTTTGCTGACCGAGTCTTGCAACTTATTTGATAAAAATGGCTAATTAACACAAAAGTAAAATGATGCACATATCCATTATATTTGTTAATTAATGTGCAATCACAAAAATACAGTAGTTGTTGGGTTCTTTTCTGACCCACACCAACCTTAAAGAAATAAACCGAAAAATTACTTTATGAAATGTCACTTTGACATTTAAATATTAAATCAAACTTATATCACAAATTATCATAAGCAATATTGTTGTTTGATACTATTTGTATGCATAACTTATAATATGTTACAAGTAACCAGAAACCTGCTTTTAAAAAAAAAGATAATGTATTTACCACTATGTCCGCTTTAAAATAATATGACAAGAAAACAAGGGATAAGGAATGTGTAACTTTTAGTTTGGAATAACAAACAATTAAAGTTTATGCAACTTTCAAAAACGTTGTAAAGCTTGGTTCATTAATGCGCATGTCCAAACAATTTGAGACCATGGAAAATGAAACAAAATATTGGTAACTAGACATACAGAAGATTAATAGCAGCAAAGCGAAACTAATCTGCATATGGAGTATGGCCAAGGAGACAAGGCAAAGTGCTTCTGCAAACAAATGAAAGCAATGACATGTGATGCCGGCATCAACACAATAGGTATAATATGAAACACCAAACTAGTGTACACAAATACTCCTATATTTAGCTAAAACAAATAAGCCTCAAAATAGCTTAAAACTGTTATGTATATGGAAAGTGCTTCAAATAAACTACGATCATTGCCACGATATTAACCACAATATTTTTTTGTGTTTAATTCTACACAGAGACAAACTAAACAATTCAATAACAGCTAGTGGTCACAGTATTTCAAATTTATCAAAGACACAATAGGGATCAGAAAACATAATCCATAGTTCTATAAGATCTATAGCAGTATTTAATGTGTGCAAAACTGAACAACTGTCAAATATCCATTTGATTTGCTTTGTCATTGTGATCAGTTCCAAATCAGAAATGTTTTTAACAATGGGGTAAGAAATAGCCAAATTTGTATTCATGGTAAAATTTACTACCAGACGACAACCCCTCATGACAATCATTACCAAGTTGTGTAAGTACATTCAAGCCAAGCCACGCTGGAGGAAAAAGGAACTAGGGAGACTTAATTTACTATTCAAAAGATGTAAAATCAACAGATGTGTAGTAGCAGCAGCAAAAAATGAAGTTTAAGTTACAAAAAGTTTAAGGCAGGTTCTTTATAGGTGAACTCTTTTGTGTGTAACTACAACATCAAGAGAAAAATCGGACATTTACAAGAGAACACACATCCATGAAACATATTGTCATAGACGATTATCTCAGGGGGGCAATAATTCAGAATCAAGTTCATACATTCCTTACAAATTAGTTGCAATAATTCAATGGATCAATCTTTTCTGCTACATTATGCTTGATTTCAATATAAATCATTAAAAAATTTGCCGATTTCAGTTAGTTACATACATCGGTACTTACATTCACAACAGCCAAAAAATCTCTAAAGTTCCAGAACAGAAAAGATGTAAAATTGAGAATTTTGCTAATTCTAATATTTAAATTAGTCTTGAGAGTTACACTTAATTTTGAAAAGAGTATATAAAATTTAATAAAATCTAAAAAATACATGTTATGTATACATATATACATCATGTAAATTTATGACATTAAAAATGTTTTCGAAACTTTAAATGAAATGCATTGAAAAGTGGGTAGCTTTGAAAAAAACTTGCATTTGACTTAATGGGAAAAATTGAATTAAAAGATAGTCAATGTTAGCATGGCTAACATGTAACATAACCGAATGGATTATTTAACGAGCTATAAGGGGTTAACGAAGATACTTTGCAAGTCAATATAAGGAGATACAGGGCATGTTTTGGTGTTGTAATCACTAAAAAAATTCAACTTTATGACACGGCACTAATAACATAATAGTCTGTGATCAGTTAGGCCAGAAAATTAGTTAACAGAGAATAAATGCTTTTTCAAAATAAAGGTTTTTAAGTACTTTCAACTTATATAAATAAAAGTCTGTACGAAACAAAATAAAAAGGTATCCTACTTAACATGCCCATTACCTAACCAATGCCAGTTGAAAAAGGAAGAGGTATAAACCATCTATCTTTATGTCATGAAGATATGAATAATATTCATTAACATATATACAGTTTGTAACTAGTCTAATAAATCAACTTGAAACAAAATCGACACAACAAGCATTCTTTGCCATAAGATGCTCAGGCAAGCATGCAAAATTTGAAGAAAAACAGGAACTAAATCTTCAAGACCTATATCATTTTACCATCCTAACAAAGTGCTTGGAACAACCCATAAGTGCTAAACAAGACTGCATTTTCCTTTGGGTTTATCTTGAGGAGGCTCCAAGGCAGCCAGTATTGCTTCGTCAAAAACGTTTTTTAAACCTCGCTGTATTTGAAGTGTATTGTTAGTGACAGTACAATATCAAACATTTGCGCTTTTATGTGGATAATAATGATGTAATTGGGGCACTGTGAAAGAAGCGCTACATAAATGAAAAACAATACCAGTTTTCTAAACATCTATCTCAGCTTACACTACCCACAAACAACAAAATTTGGTACACAGGAAGTAACTCTGCTTGTTATTTTAACACTATGAGCTTTAAGCATACGGTAGGAGTTTAAAATAAACACTGTGCGTGATAGGTAAAGCACTTACTTGTGTTAAAGCTGAACATTCTACGTATTTAACTGCTTTTAATTCCCTGGCAAGTTTGTCTCCCATTTCTTGAGTAATTGCCTTTTGCTTATTTTTTGAAAGTTTTTCTATTGTGCTTGCATCATCACGAAGATCGACCTGGGTTCCAACCAGGAGAAATGGAGTTTTTGGACAATGATGGGTAATTTCTGGAACCCACTACATAAGCAACACAGTATTATAGTCAAGATTAAATATTTGACAATTTTTGAAATATGTCACAGGCCTATTTATTATAAATAAACAAAAAAACCTGACACAGTTAAGATGGCGCAACAGGTTTAATTCAACTGCATATTACAACACTAAACATTTCAACAGCATAAGATTTAATATATGATGTACACCAACCTTCTCTTTAATGTTTTCATAAGATGATGGTGAAACAACAGAAAAACACACTAGGAAAACATCGGTTTGTGGATAACTGAGTGGTCGTAATCTGTCATAATCTTCCTGGCCTAAAACAGAATTCATGTAGCTTAATTTATGTAAGTTTGAAAAATATACAAAAACAATATATAATTGAACAATGGTCAGCCAATAAAGGAAAAGTATTGTGCAAAAATAGTCCAGTTGTCACCTTACAGTGGCATTTACTACGTTATTTGCTGGATAGATGATTTTGTGTATGCGTCAGTTATGTAAACCAACAGTCATGACATGAAATCATTACTTTTATTGACCATAGAGTCCTAAGGATGTAACAATCGGGTCACACTGTCAGACTAATAATTAGGGTGGGGGGCATGAATCACATAGAAGCATGATCGTAATTATGACCAACCAAACATTAAAATTTTAAAACACTGAATAAATATAAAAATTGTAGTTATCATGCAACATCATAATATTATAATACTCTGTTCGGTTACATTTCAAATGCAGAACACTAATTGAAAAATATATCTGAAATATGTATGTCTAAGTTTTATGATATATAATATGCATACACCATTAATCGAACTTCTCCAGGAAAATAATGAAAATATTGAACGCTGTGTTTTATCTAGCCAGAGGTGTTCAAGCGTTTGAACATCACCTCCGAGAATTAACCAAATTTCCTTATTGCTAGCTTTGTCCAGTTCTGCAAACAATATATGGCCCACTCACTCAATAATGTCTTCTTTATTTTTTGAAGCCACAATCTCCAAGCAATACAGTAGATGTGAGGCTGCATTACAGAAAGAGAACATCTGCTACAAAGAACAAACATGTCCGCTAACTGACTGTTAGCAGACACTAAATGCCTGTATGTGGACTAATTCCCAACTGCAGTTTAGCATAGGCGCACTCAATATTGTTTTCTTTGAGCTCCTGTATCATTTTGCACTTAATGACTTGGACAGAACTTCTAAGCACTCAGTTGTCTATTCATTTAGATTTTAGAGATTGCGTTTGTCAAATCGTGGCTAAAACTTATCCAATTTAGTCTAAACCAATTCTAGATTCAACAAATGGCAGATTTATAAACTAAAACACTGCTAAAAATATAGTCAGAATTACAAAGAAACCAGTGCAATTTATGTAATGTACATATCTTGTGCTCGCTTAAAGGGGACTTAATGCAAAACAAGCTATCCTGTGTCAAATAGCACTTAGTTACTAAATAAACTGTTGTGAAAAAATTATGGAAAAATTGTGGTTACGTAATTACCGTCAAAAGTCAAAAAAATGTTATAAATTTGACGTTCAATGTGGAACACTCGACAGAAAGGAAAATCAGTGTGTGAAAAGAACGTTAGCTTGCAACATGGGATCTAACAGGAGTGTTTTACTAAACTTTAAACCAGATGAGAAGTTACGCATAGAAAATAAGGAGCAAGAGCCAATTTATTAGAACACATACACTGGCGATTTACGTTTGTTATCTTCATAAATTGTATGGCATTAGGTAATCAGATACCAGTAAAATGTTACCAAGAGTTTCTCAACCACTGGTCCATGTTAACTTTTCTGTGGTCTGCGATAAAAGCTACTTCTACTTTTTATACCTCAGTTATAAAGCCTGCCCTATACCATAGCAATTTAAGTTTTAATGCAAAGTTTTTAATTCTGACATAATTGATGTAATGCAATAAAATGGACCTTAAAAAAAGACCTGAAAGAAAATGTCAAAAAAGTGAAACATTTCTCTTCATGACATCACCATACATTCCATGTGTCGATGTGACGTAGAGTGAAAATGTTAAGATTTATCAAGATGCTGCAATGTCATACTTAAGTGGGTAAAGTAATACAAAATCAGGTCATAAAAAGCACAAACATAATAGTTCGCATGAAACATTGCACTTAAAAATTGCCATATTCTTTACATTAAATTCGATATGACTGTTTTTTTTTCTAAGCACGATGCATGTGCTGTATTTTAGCATATTTTAGCTGCAGTGTTTATGCAGTATTGTTGAACATGTTGGTGCAGTATCAGTGTTTTACACTCTGCATCAAATATTTTTGTTTGTTTGGAGTACTTATCTTGCCATGAAGCAAAAATTTATAACTTTAGAATAAAAACTAAACAGTAACAACATGTTAGTGGTAAACATTATCAGTATTATTTTACTAATAAGCAAGCAAATTTTAATTTAGACCAATCCTATAGTTGGAAAGGCAAAAACATTTTTCAGTGATTTTATGGTAGTTATGGATGTAATCAGCTTGATAAGTTGATAAATACCATTCAGTGTAAGCATTTTTATATGATATATTTCGCACTTACTTCCCTAGCTCAACAATATCCAACCCAGTGAAAAACTCACTGTGAACATGAACTTTGATACGACTCGCATGCATTAATAAATAGATCAAACTTAAGATCACTTACACTGCATACAGTTGCCTAGTATGCAAATTTAAAGCATGGACAAAATATGCAATGAAAATTGCCTTTGGTTACAATATGATCAACATTTTGTTAAACGAAACCACCAGTTTGTTTTTGTTCCTTTGTCTAATGACATCATACAAGCAATTACGAGAACTAAGAAGTATAAGTAGAAAGTAGACGTCAGGCATAAATAACCTTCTATGTGTTATTTTTTACAAATGCATTATATAAATCAGAATATAAATCTTATCAGACTGCATTATATAAATTATAAAATTTAAAAAAAATTTTGTTTTATTTTTACAAAGAGGTGTGCCACAATGTCCTCAAAAGTTAAAGAATGCATAGCACTTTAAGCGCATCATACTTGGTACCAGTGTATGTAATACATTTAGACAATATTAAACACTATTTACAACTGAACATCGTAATCCAATAATGAATACTGAAGTCATGCATCCCTTTCAATTGATCTTTGTATTTCAACTGGTAGTTATACCAGAAGTACATGAATAATTTACATGACATACCTGCAGTGTCAAATAATCCTAGTGTATATGGTTCCCCACCAATCATAACAGTAACTGCATAGTTATCAAATACCTGTAAAAAGCGTGTAATTATGATTTTCTCACATAAGCAAAGACAAATCAAGCAAACATTGTACATAAATGAACAATAAATTTTAAAGTAAATAACTAAATAAAATAAGAACATACTAACCGTAGGAACATATTCTTGCGGAAATTTGTTCGTGGTGTATGAAATCAGTAAACATGTTTTACCCACAGCACCATCTCCAACAACAACACACTTAATTGTCTGCATTATAACTCTTCCTTACCAAACAGCACTGACAGTTTGGTAGCCTGGTTGTAAAGATTAAATCAAAATTTCACCTGGGTTATAAAATCTAAAGTCATTCAAAGTTTAAAGTTTTGGGATAAAAAATTATTATGTTAAAAAGTAGGTGTTGTAGCACATTTTCATGTGGGTAAGTTGAAGTTCAATCCTGAAATCATGGTAAGAGATCCAAACATTATCCAAATACAATGAAGGAACAATACAGTTTGTTGTTTTTTGTTTTAAAGTCATCTAGTGGTCAAAAGTGGTTTTACCAATAGCTCAAAAATCGCTAATCCGTTTTTTGTCAAGTTCTCACCAGTATTCTTAGAAAACTTGAGTAAAATCACTTTTAATACGAATGAAAAACATGATGGTAACAACTATAAACCATGGTTCCTATTACTGTATAATGAAATCACCACACTAACAGATGTCCATGTGCAATGTGTGCTATGATTACACTGTATTACTCTTATCTAGACTGAAAAGTGCAGCAGTTTCTGATAAGATATTATGGTGACCTATTTGCCTATTGTAACTTACTTTGCAATTATAATTCTCAATTTTATAACTAATACTACTCTGGTTATAACTACTGCTCCAAAGTATTTTATTTATTTTGTCTAAATATTTTTGTAAATATTATCATTGGGTTTCAGTGAATTGGGTATTTAGTACTCCTCATAGAGACTAACTTTCTGAAAGCCACTTAAAGAGATCCAATATATAGAAACCCGAGATAAAACTATGACGCAACATGTTGACAAGATCTAGTAATGGAAAACTAACTTTAATTATTTTTAGATTTGTTGTTTGTTTATTGAGGTATTTTCACTGTTACATACGAAGTTTAGTATTGAAAGAAAGTAAAATGTCAATGAGAACAATGAGAAGTGTAAAAAATATTCACATAAATAATTAAGTCTGTGGTATACATATTGGTATCATAAATATAGGGAATTGTGAATAGTTAATCATTAAACACCATATTATAGTCGATGTGGAACAACAAAGACAATGGAACACTCTAAACAGAATTTACAACTCCCATGGGAAGACTGCTTACAATGTCTACAAGAGAATATACATTCATATATAAAGGAAAGCCCTGCATTTCATTGTGACCACACAATCTAAGCAACTACCATAAAACACATTGTCCAGGACAGCTACACCAGAATGGAACAATTAAAAATACACGAGCGGAGCGGAAGATTGGCTAGAAAACGTGGATGTAAACCTCTTATGACCAGTGTATCAAAAGCAAAGAGTTGATACATTTTAATGTGTAAACGTAAGAGATTCATTCCAAAGGCAATAAGCTCATGAAAGCTTTCTGCACAAAATATTATGTAGCTACAGACCATAGTGGAAAGCGTGAGACGACATGCTCACACGAGACTCAACAATCTGGAAATTGAATTCTACACATTCACGCCGATTTATAAGAAAGAAACAAAGTATTAAGTTCTCAGTACACACGAAAATTAGTACCTTTGCGCGCTCAATTTCGTGTTGAAAACTGCAACATTTTTTTGGGGGCTATAGATCTACAGCCATTGTTTTTGGACATAATATTTAAGTATACGCAGATTCATTACAAGAACACAACCAATCATTAACCTACGTACACATTTAAAAAAAATAGGCCTACAGTACATAAATTCTGCTGATCACTTGACCTTTCAGTTATGGGCATATAATAGGTTGTAGCCTATCTTACAATAAGATGTGTTTGTGATCTCAGAAATAATATATAAAGGGTAGTTAGTAAAAGTCAGAGGAGAGATTAGATATGAGAGACAAAGGCATTTAAATTGAGTATGCCCAGGTTCTGCTCAGTAAACAGTGGAACACAAGATCAGTGAGTGTAGAAAACGACATCTAAAGGCTTGCTAGGCTATTATTTACGCTTGTTTCCTTCAGCCATGAGTTTCATACATAGTTTCGTTTACTTTTGTCTTTTGCCGGCTGGATCCGGATCTTGGAGATTAATCAATTGATTTCACCACAAACTGGCAAATAAAATGGTTGTTGCATTATGCTTAATTACTAGAATTTTTATTGCCAACATTCATCAGTCCACTGCCTGACTGAACTCCAAAAGTAAATAGAGCTAGACTAGCTTTTATCTACCTCCGGTATATTCGGACCTCCGGGTTTTACTATGCATTACTACAAAGAAGGTTAAAAACTTGAGGTCTCTTATACTTTTGCACTCCGACTTAAGGCTTGAATGGGAAGGAGTTATAAGGAAATAGAAAAGAAATTATGACATAACAATTCCTTAATACTCAATCCTAAAATGGGGGTGCAAAAGTAAGAGACACCAAATTTTGAAGGAAAAATGACATCAAAACATTAAAAACTGAAAAATGCTTTCTAAAAGATGTAAGCCTAATAAAAAAATCAGCAAGACCCAACTGGATATCTTCTACTTTTCATATTTATACCACTTTGTGACATCATTAGATCAAAACATGTCACTATAAGGCATACCGGTATTTATCTGTATCACTTTGTTCTTATTATGTTTACTGTACTGCAGAAGGTACCGTGTACCGGTAATAAATAAATTCAAGGTAAACTTCCATTCTGGTATGAAGTAGATGGCAAGCCTACCACATTAGGCCTAATACATTTCTAGATCTCTTTTTGAAAGCTATAAACGTGGGTACCAGTACAATAGGCTATATTACGGCTTAGTTGGCAACTAACTAACAAACTTTTTCCGCTCTTATTGTTTTTAAATGGAGTTAATGAACACGCTAAGCGGATAGGCATCCGATGCTGTAAATGAATAAATCATCAATTTAAAATCCAACAACTCTACGATAACAAATTTCCTATTGCTTCTCAGAGCAAAATGTTCTCACTTCCCGCTCGCGACTACTTTTCCTATCACTATTCACTTCACAGAGAACCAAGACAATTCAGCAGGTTTTCCCTTTTTGCTTCTTTCTCTTTTCACTTGGCTATACAGTGGTGTAAGATTTTGTTTCACTGTTTCCACATGCGTGACAAAAGCTAAACATCCAAATTGTTAAACACAGATAACATCTTTCATGTCTGTAACGAAATGTGCACAGTATAAAGCGGAAACTATTAACAAATTCTACCCACAACCAAAACATAGAGCTTAGCGTGTGTATCTTCGTGCTCGAAACCGCTTACAAGAGCAAAAAGAAACAACTAGTCATGTGACGTATGAGAGATAATTTCTCACGTCAGACAAGTTACCCATTGTTCTTTTTGGATGATATGGTCATGCTCTGCTAGCTCTCATTTTTCATGGGCGAGGCGTATTGGGAACGATCGCACTAGTTGGCAGGGGCACGCTATATAAACTATTGGCGTTCGTAAACCAGCACCTATTTTAGTGATTTTGGGTGTCGTTGTTGTAGCTAGGTTGTATAGTTTCACTCTGAAGGCTTTGCCTCTAAGCTACTTAACCCATTTACTTTTGTTTGTTATTAATTTATGTTAAGTTAATAACGTAAAAGTCCATTCACACTTTTTTATCATAATCTGCGTCATCACTAACAGACAACCAGTAATGTTTATAAGTAGTACACTCACCCAATTTTAATTGGTTGTTCAAATAATATTGCGCAAGACTGTTGCAGAAAACAAATTAATCAACGTATGTCAAGTATGCAGATTGTTTGGTTTGCAAACTGAATAACTCGCACGTAGCATTCATCATTAAATTTACCAAGCATCACGTGAGCATTTGTAATCTTCCCCAATTAAATTTATATGCTATCTGTCTTTGTGCACAAAGCTGTTGACCGTATACAAGACGAAGCAGTTAGCACAACATGGTAGTACAGTAGTCATCAACAACAACCAACGTGATTGTGAAAAAAAAGGTTTGTTAGACATTATTCCAAAGGTATTTACATTATTTAAGAACGCAAGGCAATGCCCGCACTGCTGGTGTAGTGGTATCATGCAAGATTCCCATTCTTGCGACCCGGGTTCGATTCCCGGGCAGTGCACTATGCTTTTTTTTCTTATTTTACCTTGTGTTTATTTATATAACAAGGAAGGTAATATGTTTTCTTAAATTGTAATTGTAGTTTGTAAAGCATCAATTTACAATCGGCTGCGTTTTTGAACTAAGTAAATACTGCGGACGCAGAATGTAAAAATTAAACATAACAAATTGAAATTTCGCTTATTTGTGATCGATCAGCAACTCAGGGGTTCTTAAACTTTTTGGCACACGCCCCCCCTTGACGGTACCTAAAACATCCGCGCCTCAACTCATTGCAAAATAAAAAAAGCATTAAACAAAACAACAATTTATTTTCAATTAACTTTCATTAATGTGACGAATGTAGTTGTTTTTGGGAAACCAAACGTTTAATTCGAGGTTTTGTAGAAGATAATGCACATCTTTAATGAAGAATGTAGAAGACAATGCACATTTGTCATCTCTTGCGCCCCCCTTATGAATCTTAAACGCCCCCCAGTTTAAGAACCACTGAGCTAGCTGCTTGCAAAAAAGGCGCCCAAGTTAATTCCATCCATAGAATAATACAATTTATTACTGGAACAAATTCATAAGCACTTAGCCATATTGGAATGAGATCAACAGCGTATTGACTATTGAGTTAACTACAGAAAACATTGTAGCCTACGTGGCCTAAAGTTATATTCTTTCGTTGGAATTAATCAAGCCATTATGAACTTCTTGTTCTCATAATATTATCCTGTTATTGATAAAAATGCTCTTACTACTTACGAATCAATAGTTTTGAAAAATTGCACACTTTTCCAAAAATAACTGATATTACTCACGCATTAAAGGAAACTTTGTTAGAAACAAATGGTTTTTTGTTGGCAGTGCTGTAACCAAGTCATTTTTTAAGATTCAAGTCAAGTCATTTGGGAAGTTGACTTAAGTCAAGTCGAGTCAGATTACTAATTTGCTCAAGTCATGCTAAAATATAATGGAAGTCAGATGAAGTCATACAGAGAAGAAGGCAATAGCCCAGGGGTCGGGAACCTTTTGGCTAAAGTGAGCCATAAAAGCTACATATTTTTAATTGTATTTCCGTGAGAGCCATATGATATTTTTCTAAACTTAAGGCAATTAACATGTACATTTTAAAGCAAAACCAACAATTGTAGACAACAGTAAAAGTGTGAATTTACTCTTTATTCTTCAGTAACACGCTTTTTACAGTTAATGCGTCTTCTGGTGTTGCATGGTATTACTGATGGCTTTGTAGTCTGGTTGATACTTGGTGAGGTTAAGCTTCATACAAGCGTTAAGACTTCCATCAGTTAAACGAGATCGTAGGTTGGTCTTGATGTTTTTTAAGTGCGAGAACGACTGCTCACCAATGTTCCCTCTAATTTTTCACGAGTCTGAGCAAACACACTAACTCCCTGAGCGGTCCCTTGGACCACTGTGAGCAACATCAGACGTGCCACGTGCGCACTGTGGCCATTATTATGCGTTTATTTTATTTTCAATTCAGGTTGGATTTTTTTCTTGTGCGCAGCACAGATTTTCTGTGCGTGGAGAACGCGTCAGCAGTGCGCATTTGCGCACGCGCGCAGCTTAGAGGGAACATTGCTGCTCACATGCGTACGTGGAGCCAAACAATGGTCATTACAGCATATGGCTGACAATCTGGCATTAGCGCAATTGTTACGAAAGGATTGTTACGTTATGGAAAGTTACAAAAAAAGTTGCAGCAATATTGATAATTAAGATGCTAATTAAGAAGTGCCAGCTTAGATTATATCGGAGAGCCAGATGCCATCATCAAAAGAGCCATATATGGCTCGCGAGCCATAGGTTCCCGACCTCTGCAATAGCCTATTACCGCCTAACGTTAACCTAATGTAAACGTAATACTGTAATACAAAAACCTAAATCTACCTTGTAATCTAAAACTCAGTTTAATTAAACCTTAAATTACTAAAATCAACTTTCAGCATGTCCACTTCCCTCACCTACTGACCTAACTCCCTGTATCTATGAATGAAAGTATATCGAACGCGTCATAGACTATCCACACCGTATTACTGATAAAATGACTGCAGCATTTCCATTCCATATAGGGTCTTGGGGGCAACAGCTCTAAGAGCTCCCGGAACGGTTCGTGATCTTTCGCCACATCTCTCAGTTCGGCTAAACGAATACCTAGCCAGGTTAGAGATGTAATTGTTGTACCACCTGGTTCTTGGTCGACCCGTTGGTATTTTACAGGTTGGTTTGCAAGTCTTTCATTAGGCTTTCTGGTGATATGACCAAACCATCGTAGTTGAGACAGGGACGCTGAAAATGGCAGTGATAAAAATCGAACGTAAACAGTGTTTTCATTACAAATACAAAGTTTAACAAGATAGGAATATAGTCTAGAAATTATCAGGTTTTTCCTGTTGACTGATGTAGGTTGATCAGGCTTAAAAACGTATGCGTAAATGTTATTTTCAACTGGTTTATTCCCAGTTTAATAAATTGTATGTTTCTACTTCCCTGGTTTATTATTGAACGTTTTGTTTCCTGTTTATTCACACATCATTATTTCAAATTTGTTTTGGTAGTATTGTACAGAATATTATTTATTTGTTTCTGCTTACAATGCCTATGCATTTATGTACTAGTAACGCTAGTTGTTAAATAAATATGAGTTGAACGAGTCTTATGCTATGACTAACCGCACAGCAGTTTAATCAAACCAATAAAATTACTTTCACATAGCACATATAGTTTAATATTGTCAATATTTGTGTTGGATTCTAAGTTTGGTTATCTGCAATAACAAATTCGCATCCCAAAATCGATCCAAAGTATATTATTTTATAATGGAAGCACTGTTTACGGTCATTTTCCATTACCACCATTTTCTAGCGCACCGTAGGGACCTCTCAATTGGAAGAAATAAGAGTTCCATATTTACAGATTCACAATTTTGGTGCTAATTCACGATTGGATCTAATAGCGCTACACCATAAACCCTTCTTAAAATTCCCGTTTCTGAAGCCTGCACAAAGCCTCTTTTGGTCATTATCCAAGATTCATCACCATAGGTGAGAAATGGAAGGAAAACTGACTTATAAATTGAGAGCTTTGCGATCTTAAAAAACACTTGCTTCACGACGACCGAACGTTGGAGTTCACGCATGATTGCATTTGCTTTAATAATTTGGGTGTCTACTTCTGTGTTCTACCTTCCATCACTCATGAATTACACTCCCATATAAGTCTACCAGAACTTCTTAACCTGTTCCGGTGTTTCTCCGTACACTTGCAGTGAGCATTGATCAGGGTTTCTTGAGAGGCAGAGTACCTCAGTTCTCTTTATGCTTATTTTCATCCCGGAGTCATTGCAAACAGTTGCAAAACGATCGAGTGCATGTTGAAAATTAGGTTCGGAAGAAGTCAGAAGAACTAGGTCATCTGTAAACAGCAAATGACTGATTTTACTGCATACAACCATGCCCACTCTTCACCAAGACTGTGCCTGTCTATCCAGCTTATGTATACTATAAAAATAAATACATAGAAAATACATAGGTATAGGCTACATAGAAAATACATACTGTGAGTGCTTTTGACTATTGTTCAAAGAAAACAAACAATAAATGAGTAGAAGTTGGAACTTTTGCACTAGGTCTGGCTCGCAGCTCGAGCGATGAGGAATCATCACAGAGTTGCCGTGCGAAGACTTTCTTTAGTCTGAGGATAAAGATTGTGATATCATAGCATATCGTTGTGATACGATAGTAGCGAATGACTATTTCAAACTTCCAGTTGTATTTTTTTTTTGTAGTTTTGTCAAAAACTTACTGTATAAGATTTAAATTTATTTGTATTATTTAATATTAGTTAGTTGCTATTTATTAAAGAATAATGTATTTTTTGTGCCGAATTTTTGTAGTATCTATTGGAAATTGCAATTGGCACAACGAAATGCTTTAGTTACGTTTTAGCTCTGAGATTTCTATTACGGTAAATTTCATATCGTATCGTAGCAACTACGCGATGGAGCGTTACCTTTAAGTCAGTTGCAAACGTGAATGTCTGTATCTACCTACTTGAAAGAACTGGTTAGCGCCAAAGTAATTTATTTTTAGTAGGCTGATTGAAAAGGAGATCTTTTGCTTTAGAGTAAACTCGTAGGCAAGTTAAGTAATGTACAACATTTGTATGCGTGTGATAATCGAAAGTTGCGCAAAAATAAGCTTGAGCAATGAGGAATCATCGCTGCGTTCAAGTGCTGGTAACTGTCTGTGTGTAATGACTTTCTGAGTCTCCTTTACTTTTGTACTCCTGCAAACTGCATCAGGATCGAGTGTTGCGGAATTATTACGATATAATATGTTTTCTAATTCCTCATAATTCTTTGCCATCAGGGCCTCCAAGTTGGAGTGCACAAGTTGAGGTGACGTTGCGGTGTTGTCTACTATGAAATATCACAATAGCCTTTGGCTGTCATAAAGTTTATTTTCAAACTGAAGAAGGTTTTTGCCTGATTTAAACTCGGCGTTGATTCCTCACGGCTCGATCCCCGGTTAACAAGCTAGTTTTTATGCAAGTTCAGCCTGGAAAGTATGGCAGTTAGCAACAACATCAAGAAATCTTGCATGCCGAAGCCTACCTTAGCCCAGGCTTAATTGCACTGAAGCCCAATTTTAAGCTGATGTGTCATAAATCGGCATTTAAACAGCTAAGCATGCCTTGTTTGTTTATTTATTATGAGATGGTGTGAACATTATAAAATTTAGCGGACACGTTGATGAGTCCTGTGCATGTGCCAGGCTGCAAAGTATGTCTGTTTTTAAGTAGAAACCATGCATGCAAATACGCAAATTTTGGCGTGGCATGGCAATGGCGTGCACAGAAGCCTCAGTCAATTTTTTGTTTATTTATTATAAATTGGTGTTCAAACAACCAGTTTTTAGTTTGTTTATTATAAATTGATGTGCAAGTGAAAAAATCGTTGTGCACATTGAGGAACTTTATGGGTGCAACTTCCACAATTTCCGCTATGGTGCATGTGCTTGCCACATTTTTCACTTTGGGCTGTTACAATTTTGTAAAATAGTTTTCTTTATCAAAATCTTGTATTTTTTGTATTTGGTAAAAATGATATCAGGATTACGGCTTAGATACCAAAGTCTTCAGCTTTTGTTTTTCAGATATCAACAACATTATTTTTAATCAAACCAAGAAATAAACAGTAAAATATGGTAAGTGCATTATCCATTATTTGTCAAAGGTTGTGTGATAGGGAGTGAACTTTCAAAAAATGTGTGTTTCCTTTTGTTAATGTTTCAAAAATTTTGACAGTGTTAGCAAGTTCTGCTTGTTTGGCATATGGTAACCAGACTCAATATTAAAAGTAACTAGATATGACTACCTGTAGCCAATATAGTACAGCTAATAGTTGCTAACTTTGCAGTGTGTGCTCTATATATCCCTTTGGGGACTTTTTCCCGAAAATACAGCAGGCAATAGATGGACATACTCTGTGTGCACTTTACAAATTAAACCAGGGTGATCCAAACCCTAGCAAACGGGCCACATGTGGCCCGCGGACAGATTTTTTGCGGCCTGCAAATACTTTCGGAGTTTTGATATGCTGTGTTTTCCATTGCAAAATCTGCAGTTGTTATGTAGTAAAATACACCCCGTTTTATTTAAATGGGTTACTTTAACCACATCCTGAGATAAGTCGTATATTATTCAAGTGCTAGTCAATATGTGATTATTATGGGTGATAATGCCTTTTTACTGCTACCGTCACAGTATTGTTTGGTGATACATACATGCGATGATTTTAGCTTTTTGTTGCAAGCAATTTTGCAAACAAGCAGGTGTGCAGCAAAGCATCAAGTAGATTAAAACAGCATCCTCAGACCTTTGCTAACTTTTGAGTTCCCCATTTGCGACCCACAATGTTTTCCTCAAATCTTAATATGGCCCTTTATGCTCGCGGTCTTGGACCACCCTGAAAGTATCTATGAGAAACCGTGTGAGGAAATATGCAAATTTTGGCTTTCACTGAAGCCTCAATTCCTTGTTTATTTATTACAAATTGATGTTCAAGCATCCATTTGTTCTTTGTTTATTTATTTATTATAAATCGGTGCGAAGATAAAAAAGTTTGTCGTGCACGTTGATAAATCTTGCATGCAGGTACCATACTTTCCACTATGGCAAAAAGAGTAGTTTGTATTCTATAAGCACAAAGAAGGATGACATTCTATAGGCTTATTAAACATTTTTTTAAATTTTATAAAAAAAAACTTATTTTTTTTAGTTCCCTGGTTACTCAGATGCATACATTGAACCATCGGTAAGCTGAAACTATTTAATAAAAAGATAAAACTAAATTTTTATGACTGTAAATAAAGTTGTTACACAAACAAGCAGGAAAATAAAATTATCTATCATAATTAATATTCTACAAATTACATATTGTGATATTTCTACCAGTCTGCACAAGATGAAAGATACTCATTCATAACAGAGTGGTATGATCCACAAGCAGCACTCATTCGCCGATACCAGTTTTTATATTATCCTAAAGACAGCAGTGTGGAGATGGTAAGATGTGAATGCAAATTTTTGCCAGATTGTATAAGTATTTAATAGCAGTGCTTGAAATGTTAGTGTAGGCAAAGTTGATTTTATGTTTATAACCAATATTATTTGAACAGCTGTAAATTAATTTTTAAAAATAATTGTTTGCACAGTATGACATCAAGAACAGGCGCAAATTTTTAAGCAGAACCAAATTCGACCACGTCAAAGTGGAAGATTTGTATATTGGAAGCAAACTCAGCATTTATTCAAGACAGTTGACATTTGTTGATTTTGGAGATCGTTTTACTGAAAGTAAAATGGGAAATAAAAATGAAAAGTATGTTACACTACAGCCGGTTTAAATTATGCAATATGAATATGATAGTGACATTGCAGAAAACGTTACCATGGAGATTTTCTTTTGTAAAATGTTTGTTAATTTGTGTTAAATAATTTATGTTAGTTTTTGTTATCTTAATTTGTAAACTATTATTTAGAACACTTGCAATAGTGAAGCCAGATGCTGTATCCAAACTGGGAACTATCATCAACTGCTTGAAAGAAAATGACATTCAAGTGTGCAAGGCTAAAATGGTTCAACTTACCAGAAAGGATGCAGCCATTTTCTATGAAGAACACCAGTCAAAACCCTTTTATAAGTATGACTATATGAATAGTAAAAGTACATTATATCTGTAAATTATTTGTTTTGATTGTACTTAGTGTACTTTTGTAGTATCTGATTGTGAAACTTGATATACTAGATTGAACGTGGTTGTACTTTGTACTAAGTAAGATGTATACGTGGTGAACACCAATCTGATGGTGTCCACCACGTTTATGAAAAATAAAGTAAGTTTAATTTTTTGTTGTTTACAGCCCCCTGCTTGACTACATGACAAGTGGACCAGTTGTTGCCATGGAAATTATGGGATCTGATGCAGTAAAGCAATGGAGAAAATTGCTTGGACCAACAGATTCTAATGCAGCTCGGGAGCAAGAGCCAACTAGCTTAAGAGCTATGTTTGGAACTGATAACACTAAAAATGCTGCACATGGTTCAGACAGCGCCACTTCTGCAAAAAGGGTGAGATTGCTCGCTTGTGATATGAAGAAATGATAATTGCCAACTTTAATTAATACTAATATTGTTTTAGTTATAAATTGCATGCATGAGTGTGATTAAAAAGGAACTATTTTAATGCTTATGTTTAAATAAAAGACACTCAGTTGACCTAATATTTTATGTAGTTTTTGAACTGCCTTCCACTTCTTGTAGGAAATTGAATTCTTTTTTCCGTCAAGTGGGAAGAGCAAACTGGCGGGCACTGCAAAGTATGAAAATTGCACCTGTTGCGTTATAAAACCCCATGCTGTGAAAAGTGGTTTGATTGGAGACATTTTGTCTGTAATTCAAGATGCAGGATTTGCAGTAACAGACTTGAGCATGGTACGGCTTGGAAAATGTTGTATCTATACTTCACAAAAATTAGAATTTGCCAACTTTAAAACTGCATGTCTGTGATCTTAGCATTTGACGTAGCTTCCAGCGATGAAAAAAATTATCTGTTGAAAATAGTGATGTGCAGAGCTTAAATACAAATCATAAACTTATGTTGCAAAGCTAATCATTCATTTTTTGTTCTTTCTGTAGCAAAATATCGAAAAGGCAAATGCTGAGGAATTCTACGAGGTATACAAGAGTGTGGTGGCAGAATATCAAAGCATGGTAAACGAGTTATGCAATGGACCGTGTGTTGCTCTAGAAATTACTGGGAAAGATCAAGATACTGCTAATCGATTCCGTGAATTTTGTGGCCCAGCTGATCCTGTAAGAAAATTTACATTGAATTGTTAAATACTTAAGCAATCTTGTTGACAGCTTTCAAAACTTTATCTGATACTTCCAAGGAAATTGCTCGACACTTACGCCCGAAAACAATCCGAGCTATGTTTGGCAAAGACAAGATCCAAAATGCCGTCCATTGCACTGACCTTCCCGATGACGGTATCTTAGAGGTCGAATACTTCTTCCGCATTCTTCCACACTAATCTTTGCCCAGCACTTTATTTTTTGTTTGCGTATACTCGTCAATAAATTGCATATTTTGCTAGTAATTATTTTCTCTGTTTGATGCGATCAAATTATATTCCATTAAAACGCACCCGTTTTATTTTGTATGTAAGTAGCCTACAGTATTCTAATTAGCTTAGTGTCGCTCCCAAGAGGGTGTCATTGATGGCGACTTCTACGATTCGGAGATGGTTAAGGAGATGTCAAACACTTAAAACTAAGATCTCTTTGATTTTGTTGGACGTCTTACGTAGGGCTTTAAAAAACCTGTTTAGACCAATCAGAAGGCAACATGGGAATTACCCTAGCAGTTGGCGTGCTTCAATGTCCCAGGTTGAGTGCAGAATTAGGCTACAAATTAGCATTAAAGTAGCTTACATTGAGTTTTTTAGATCAAAAATTTTAGTGTTTATTTTGCGCCTCTGTTTAAAAAGTTTGAATAATGGTTTTTTGATGTCATTTTATGGAGTGGTAGTCCAAAACATACTACACTGACATGCAAAATTTCAGAGAACCCGATACAGGATTTTTCGAGTAATCAGTCTTTTAGTAAATTCACTGTATGATAAAAACAAACAAAGATTTTATGGCCGTTTTTGACGTTTGACGCCTGCTTAAGGGAGTTAAGTTCAGATGGCTTTTGCTTCTTGGTGGTAGGCCTACGTAGTTCTACTGCTGCATTAGCACTTTAATCACAAGCTCACGTCAACTTGAGCGGTTCACTACTGAAGATTCCCAGGAGTCAATGTTAATAGAGATCTTTCGATGATGCTGTCACGGAATCACTGAAGTGTTTTTTTCTGGCAACCGACGGCGCGTTTGGCTTTGACGAGTTACCTTAGTGTAGGGTTGCCATATGTCAAGATTTTCCCTGACATGTCAGGGAATTTAGTGTTCAAATCTGCGTCAAGGAGAAATGCTAAAATGTGCTTAAAAGTCCGGAATTTTTTTAAATTGTCTTTTAGTCCAAGTTTTTCTAGGTTGCCACCTTTTTTCCAACTTTTTCTAGGTCGCGAACGTTCTCAGCTCGTCAAAACTGTCTGCTTTAAATCTGTCTGCACCTCGTTTATGACGTAAGTTGTTTACTACCTTTGAAGTTGAACAGCATTAGGGTTGGCTTATTCTAGTCGTTGAAGTCGTTTATGGAATGTTGCATCAGTGACGAAGAATTTACTGCACTGCCAGCACATAAGAAATGGTGCAGGTATTTTCAAAAGTCAAAAAACGCTGAATGTCTCTCAGAATTACTAAGGGTTGCCCAGTTTTTCTTTGCTGTGGCGCCATACAATGCAAATGTAAAGCGGGTGTTTTCACTGATGCAGAGTCAGTGGACAAAAGAAAGAAATAAGATGACCATTGAAACAATGAAAGGAATTTTAACACTTCAGTACAACTTCAAAAGCATGTCTTGTGGGGAATTTTATGTGTTTTTGAAGTCCAACAAGAGCTTGTTGAAAAAAATCAGATCTTCGGAAAAGAACGATTGGTATGAGGGAGAGTAGAGTATTGTTTATAAACTGCTATGCGTTCATTACTTGTAATTACCTTGGAGCGTATTTTGTAAAAATTCTGTGCTAATTTTCGTATTCATAAATGTTACTGTTTAAAAGAAAACTTGCATTCGTGTATTGCAGTGCAAATTTCTTTGCTGTTTTTGTATTGTTTCGTGTTTATGACAAAAAAGCAATGGCGGCAATGTACTTTGGTAATATTCTAAAGTTAGTCAATGCAACTGAGGTAAATTTGTCAGGGATTGCACATTATCAAATATGGTAACCCTACCTTAGTGTAACTGTTTGGAGATGATATGGTTTGGTACTGTGTACCAGTGTTGTAATGACTCGAGTCAATGACTTGACTCAAGTCACGTTTTTAAATTACTTGACTTGACTCGAGTCAATGCCAGAAATGACTTGAATTGACTCGAGTCTCGGAAAGTAACTTGACCAAGTCATTAAATCTTAGTTGTTGATTTATTGACCAACTGAACTACAGACATTTGATTTCGTTGCGAACGATCAGCCAATGACATGACTTGCTTTGACTTGCATTATATTTTAACTTGACTTGATCCAATTAGTAATTTGACTCGACTTGACTTAAGTCAACTTCCCAAATGACTTGACTTGAGCACTTACAGTACGAAATAACAGACTGGCCAATATCAGACTCAACGCGTAGAGCGCTGTAGTACGAATAACGTATTTCGGAAGTAATCAAAACCGGGTCACGTATTGTTAAACACACGGAATAAAGCACTAATAACGTTATAATATCATCACATCTGCACGAGAATTCCGTAGGAATATGAGCTAATTATGACAATTAGCACAAACGTAACAAAGACGTTTGCCATCACAACGTTTGAAGATACAACATACTGCATGTGGAGTAGTTGTAAACGGCTGAACCAATAAAAGTAAATAAAATTAAAACACATTTTTTAGGCAACTCAGAAAAAGAACAAGATTTTTTTTAGGAGAGTCCCTCTAGTACTGCGCATATAAGCTAAGGCTCATAGTGTGATGGTGTGATTGTTAAGAGTTAAGTTGCTGTCCATAACTTACGAAAACCTAGATGCCATTTTCTCGACTATTCGTCTTTCGAAGTGCTAGCGCTCTCCTATTCTATAGTTGTTTAAAATAACCAGAGGTGGGTAGTCGGTACCGGTACTTGGAAAAACAATGTACCGACGGTTCCGGTATTCGGTAATATTTTTAATAAGTAGTTCGGTACTTTGTCGGTATTTGGTACCGGTACTGTTTGTCTAAAAGATGCTGATGCAAATGCAATGTTTGCCGCTATTATGCCCTCGGTAAAGGTTACTTCAGGTCAAAACCTACGTGACGTTACTCGGTTGCAATTTTACTTCACATTTCTAGGTAAAAAAAGATCAACAAATGCTAAAATTAGTATTACGGGTTAATTAACATATATTTTTGAAAACATATTTGTTAAAATTTTGGAATAATCACCTAAAAAATACCGAGTACCGGGACCGACATAAATTTCTTGAAAAAAGTAATCCGGTACAGTCAAAAAAAGTACCCGACGGTTCCGGTATCGTTACTGAAAAAGTACCGCAGTACAGTAATTCGGTACTATAGTACCGCGGTACTGCCCACCTATGAAAATAACGAATATTTGCGAAGATTTTGACTAGGCTAGTCAAAATTTTTGTGCTAACGATCGTGAATTAAATATATTTGCATGAAGAGGGCATAGAATACTAACTGCTGCGAAGAATTTTTCTTTGTCATTTTTGCGAACATTTCTAATCGCACGAAGAGCATGGAATACCCCCACCAGATTTAACACGTATATAAGAAGGTAAGTTTTCTTTATTGAGTTTTCGTAAAAGATTGAAGACTCAAAAAGATGCAGTGCAGCGCAATGTGTCTCGATTTATTACTCAAAAATCCCATTATTTTTCCATTCCTATGTTTGCCTTTTTACAGAAAAACTTTTGCGAAAATTGAAGGTAATACTTTTCATTCCTGTGTTGTCATATTTGTTATACTGTTATATATACTGATTGACTGACTACATCTTGTAATTCGAAAGTGAGGTTTCTGACTAAGTCAAAACTTAAAATCGCAATTTGGGAGATGCCTTCGTCTCGTTTTGAAGTTAATTAGGCCATGTTGTTCGTATCACTCATATGCTCCAATATTTTGATTATTTACACGCACCTAATAAAGAGGATTGTACCCTAAATTTTGGACAGGTAGCTAGAAAATGACAGTCCTGAACTATAACTGCATTTGTGCCATTGGCACGCACTCTTTGTTGTGGAGAATTTCGATCAACGCTTGATTGGTTCTCGTTTCTAAAAGTGCGTTGACTTGGTCATTTACTTTGTGTTACTGTGAGTTTAGGTTAGCTGTAACTACAAGGTTATCTTTCAAGCCTGATTTGATAAACAGTTTTTTACGTTTTGTTACAATATTAATCCTTGTTCATTAACTTAGTATTTTTTATTTATTTATACGTAGATCGACTTGTCTGCTTTTATTGTACTTCAGGTATGATTATAGGAAGCAGAAATTGAGTTTTAAGGAAGATTGTTGATTGTTGAAGATGTTGAAGATTGCATTGAGTCTTAAGTCTTAGAAATCTGAATTACTGATTGAATTCCTTCTAAGTTCCAAGGCACAACATCTGCATATCTTCACAATTAGGCTCTACTGACCTTCATCATACAGTGTGTGATGTACCATGTCGATTAAAGAGTCTAATAACTTACTACAGTGTACATATACCAAAGACAAGATCGAGCATTCGTGCGGTATAAAAAAACTTTACGTTTTTCCACTTTAGTTATATGAACTGGAAGCTCATGAGGCTACCTTCCGGCGAGTATTGTTACAAATTTTTGTTAAACAGCAAGTTCATTTTCTGCCACTTACGTTTATAAAAAAAACAATTATAAAATTTAAATCAGAATTTCAACTTCTTTTTAACATTGCCAACAGAGCTCAAGGAGAATTTTAGCGCTTCCGCAATGTCGGCAAACCGACATTTATACAAACGACGTCGACTTCAGCGACGAACCAGTTAAGCGCCTTTCTGGTAAAAAAGAAGGAACCGGAATCAATTCCCAGCATTTGAGCTAGCACTGTAACACTCGTGAGCAACGTATGAAAGACGCTTGCTTCTTTTCAGTGATCATTCCTGAAGAACAGTTCCAGATTTGGGAATACTCCTATGAAAAAAAACAATTAAAAAATATGTAAGTACATCTAGAGCTGGGTAACTGCTCTTTTAAAAAACGTTGTTCGCGCTCTCGCTCTCTCGTGAATGAAAAAGAAACGTGGCTTTTTCTTTCTTTTATGCACAAAAAAAACAAGCGCGCTCATGCTTCCGCTGTTTTATAGCCATAAAAATACTTTCACTTCGGCGCAAGTTTAAAAACCAATCGCATTCGAATGTTCCATATTTACATTGTAAAACGTGTGTCTAGTTGTAGCCAAAAATTTCTTATCATAATTTGTTGTAAGTATTAGGCAATTTCATGGAATCCAATGATGAAGCATTTTGTTTTGGTCACACCTGCCAAAAATGATTAACAGACAAGTAGAGTATTAAGAACCTTCTAGAATGGTAGATGCCGACGTTCATTAATTCAATATTATTCACTTTTAAAGTAGCTTATATATCGGTTAAGTCATCAAAATCTGTGCAAGCCTGTCTGTCACTGACCATTGTTTATCAGTTTAAAAAGAAAGCGGTTATATCGAACCGCCATGACATGATTCTGACGTGCTTACAGCCTTGCGTGAAATTAGCCTAATCTTAAGTAATCATGTTTTATTCACTGTAAAAAATTAGTCTTGAATCACTCTAAAAACAAAATTATATTTAACCAATATTTTTTTAAATTCAACCATTTTTATCCATTTTTTGCATTCGCAGCATTGTTTGTACAAAGAAAAAGAGCGGCGAGCGCATAACCCTTAAAAAAGCTTGCTTGAAATTGAACCCGCTCGTGTAAATGAATCATGAGCCATTCTGCATTGTTATTATTACTTTACCATATCGGAAAATTAACCATTTTGGTTGATTTTGGTTCTGTTTCGAGTTCCTTTTACTCCAACTCCCCTGCCGATCGTTTTCTTGAAAACGCTCTCCTAAAACTTCATAGTGCATGTAGAGAGGGCAAGGCCCACTTTGGGGAAACACTGCGCGAAAAGAATTTATAGCCCAATAAACTATTATGTGCAATTTAATACGGTTCCCTTGACAGTGCGCCCGCGTGGTTATAGTAGTGTTAGATGATGTTTGAGCAAGGCATTAACCACGCTTCCTTTGTTCTAGTGGTACCAGCAAGCAGTTCCCAAAACATTAAAAAAGAAAAATAGCATCCATAGGGAATTACACCCAGCACCCAATGCACCCAGCCATGCTCACGCAGTGGGAGCCCAAACGGTGAAAAATCATCCAGGATTTTCAAAGTCGAAAAAGATATTCTTCAGTTTAAGTCAAGCATAAATATTCTGTTACCGGGCCATAATCATATTATAACGCTTGAAAAGCACAACATTGTTGTGGAGTAGCCTGGTGTTAGCTATTCTTTAACAGAGAGTTACTTCAATGTTAACCATAAAAAACATTTTTATAAAACGCTTTTAAAATCGTTGGTATATGAATTCCTGTGGCCTAGCAGTTTTTACATGGGGAAATTCCCTTTATGAAATTTACACCTAACTTACAGACCTTATGAAAGAAGTTGCTGAGTGCTGACCATAAGTTTAATCACTATTCTTGAGTACAGCATCTTTTCACGAGTAATAAAGTTTTTTACCGAAATAGTTTGTGTAAAATTGATTCCACGTAATGTCAAAGGCGTGTATTTGTGTATTATGTGGGTTGCCTGGTTCTGGAAAAACAACTTTTTGCAGTAGTTTGATAAAAAGTGAACTGCATCAGTATCAATTTATTCACGTATGTTATGATGCACTGATACCATGGATCGATTTTAAAGACCCACGAGACATTCATGCATGGAAAGCTCGCAGACAATTAGTTCTACACTTTGTGCATAATGTACTGCAATTTTTTCTCTCCGGTAATATTGACATGAAAATATTACAAGTGCAAACATTAGTAGAAAAAGAGGTAAATCGGGTATTACTTCAGACTGAAAAATTAATAAAAAGCGCTATGACTAAGAATGTTGTAATTTTGGTTGATGATAATATGCAATTCAGAGAAATGAGATATGAATATTGTCAGTTATCCCGGCAATTGAACACTGGTTTTGCCATTTTATATATGGCCTGTCCACTTCTTATATGCCAGCAGAGAAATGAAAGTCGATCATCCGAAAGTATTGTTAAGAATCAATCATTTTTAAGAATTCAAGCTCAAATGGAACTGCCAGGAACATCTCAATGCAAGTGGGAAAGCAATTATTGCGAAGTTGACACCTCAACAATAGATGATGATGTTTTGAACAAGGTCGCTGTATTGCTGGACCATGCATTTGCTAATCCAATGCAGAATATTAATTTGGTTGACCATAAATTGGCCGAACATACCAGACTGGTGAATATGAACAGTCTCACTCACCAAGCTGATATTGTGTTGCGTAGGTTATGTGGTGAAGTTTTAAAGCATGAGCTTAGTCCGCAGTGCTTAGCTCCTAAACTCTCACTTGCAAAGAAGATGGTACTTCAAGAAATAAAATGTGGGAATATGCATGAAAATGATTACTTAACACATACGAGACACATTGATCAAGAAAAACTTACCCTAAGGTTGAGAAATCTTTTAACTGGTTATTTAGAAGAACTAAATTTAAGTTGACAGTAAAATGCGTTTTGATTATGTGCATGCATTGTTTTTGTTTAAGTATTAAAGTTAACAACCTGTTATTCTGTAAACATTAGCAAACGCAAGGATAGGGTTTAGTGGTTAAAACCCCTGCCTTTCATTAGCACTTTACATGCATAAAGAACTGAATTATTAATCATTAATTGTGTTACGCAACCTTAAAAAACCCCTCCAAAAATCTTCTGCAAACGCAAATGCATGTAAAAGTACTAGACTACAGCTACAGGTCTCCAAACTGCGCCAAATGGTGCCATATTGAATTTATACCACAATGCTGCCAATTTCTTTGGATCAATGCATTTGGTAAATCCCATTATGATTCATTCCAGAACAAGAGTCTTCATAAAACCTCTCCTAATAATTAAATATAAGAAAAATGACAAATAGCTGATGAGGAATAAGAAATTTTGCTGACTTTAATCTGTGATTGTAAGCTATTATGCTATACTTCCCAGTAATAAACCAAAACAAAAAAGAAATCTTTGTATTATGATTTAACAATGTGTTTGCTTTTTATTCGTTGAAGCTATTTGCTCTTAACCCCTTTGGTTTTGTGACCGCCTGCCAAAAAATTGGAGACCCATGCTTTATACTGGCGAATAAAAATTTAAAAAGGTTTAAGAACCTCATTGACCAGGGGTGCCCAAAGTTTTAAGTGTATGGGCCTTATTATATTATAGATTCTTGTTTCTTAGCAGTTTGCAAACAGTTTTTTCTAAAATGGTTTATCCTAAAATTTCTGTTTAACATCTTGACTGTGCAGCCAATGCTTCATTAAACCTGCTATATTTTTTATATCCTTGCTTTTTGACAGTTTCAACTGGGAATTCTGATTGAATTAACTGACAATCGTTTCACGCAATTAAATTTAATTACATCAACTTTAATTGTGACATTGGTCGCGGGCCACAAAACCTTTTTGTGTAGCCTTGTCAGTGACAAATCAGACTATGTGATTGAATTGTGATTGTATGTCATTGTGTTGTTGTTTGGTATCACTGTATAAGTAAAAATTAAACACTTTATGAGCAATGTAGAAACTAATGTTATGCATGTGTTTCAGGACCATTACTAGGATCTACTTTAAAAATGCCATGGCACCCAAAAAGAATATGGGCACAAGGTGTAGGGAATATGGACAGACTCATTCGAGATTACTTATTGCAACGAGGATTCAACAATACATTGAAAGCGTTTGACCTGGACATAAAGCAGGACAAAGACAAAGGTTTTCGGCCAGACAAGGTCATCCAATATGTTCAAAGCATGATAAATTCCTATGATGTTGAATCTCTAAGATCTTATTGGAATCATTTGCATGAAATATTTTTTAGCCAGTATGACAAAGCTGACCAAGAAAAGGTCAAGAAAATTGAATACAGCCTGTATCGTTATTACGCAGTGATCTGTATCCAGAATGGAAAAAAGAAGGAATGTGGTGAATTTTTCGAGAAAATGAATACTACGTTGTTAGGTGCACCAGAGTGGAAAGAATGGTTTCCTTTACCATTTACCCCTCATCCTGAAAATCACAAGTACTTTGCACCATTTTTTACTAAGCAATGGCAAGATACATTTCTTGTTTCGTTTCATAACTTTCTTTCAGCCGTTTATAATCGTGCATCTGCTCCTGAATTGATACAGCATTTTCTGGATGACCAAGACAGAATAGAATTGCTGCAAACAATGGTTGATGATATGCAAGCACACATTGAAGAAATTACTCAAGAAACTTATATGTATATGCCAAGACAGAAGAGAGAGTTAAGAGCAAACTACATAAGAGCCATGAATTTACCAGGATCAATGGTGCCAGAGGATAATGTAGTTTTTTTACCACGACCTCAAAAGAAGAAATCACCATTTAGTTTTGCCAAAAAAAGTTCAACGACTGTAGACCCTAGCATACCAGTTAAGCCAATTCCCACATCCACTAAAATCAGTGAGGTAAAGCAATCAAGCTCAAGTAAACTTTCTGCCAAATTGTCTTCCTCTGCATCAAGTATGTCGATGGAAGTCCCAAAACTATCATATCTTCCCAAGAAAGCCAAATCGTCTTCAGCTATTCCATCTTCCTCTTCTCATGACAAACAAGCATCTTCTCCAGTAACTAATCTCACAGATTCCAATCTTTCACCAGGAGAAAAAAAATTATCAAATTATCAAATGCAACGGCGAGAGTTGATGGGTGTAAATTCAGACACACCTTCAAAAGAAAACGAAGCATCCTCCAAAGATGATACACAAAGCAGTTTAGCCTCCAGCAACCGACCATCGTCCTCTTCTTTGTCTACATCTGCACCCTTGTTACCTTCGGAACCAACCATTGCAATGTCAGTTGATGAAACATCTGCAAGCATCAACCAACTATCCTTATCAAATAGTACGACTTCTACTTGTCAGGCTACACTTACTGTGTCTTCATCAACAGAATCACAGCCCTCAACTTCTAAGCCTAGATATCCATTTATTCCTCCCCCAAATTACGAGAGTTTACCACCAATCGTGAAATTGGCTCATGCTATGCCAAGGATAAAACCAAAGCCTGAAACTAACGTTTTGCCAGCATTTCAGTTTCCACCTTCCTTAGATAATCCTTTAGCCGGAACTTTGTATAGGTCTCACATTCCTTTAAGTGCTGACGAATATCAGGAACATCATTCTGCTATCATACAATGTCGTTTTGATGCAACAGGTGATGCTGTGGCCAGTTGTGACAAAGATGGAGTTGTCAAGGTGTGGCGTTGTGAACCATCAATAAGCACCATTGCAACAGTTATGTCACGGTCCCCGTTTCTGTCTTTGGACTGGTGCAAGTCTGCAAACGACCTACTGATTTTAGGCACTTCCAGTTCTCTTATTCGAATATACAATCCCGAAACCAAGTTAACTCTTCAGGATATAAAGTCCTCACATACTTATCCACACATAACACAGATTTCATCGCATCCATCCGGGAATATGTTCGCAACTACTTGCGTTGCTAGGTCGGTCTTTTCTAACACGGCTAGTACTACTGATTTGAGCACTATGACAGCAGGTTCTCTCCAGATATGGTCTTTAAAGGAAAGTAACGCCTCACTTCATCGAGTTGTGTATGAAAGTGCGGATAGTTATGCTACATGCCTTGCACATGATAAATCAGGCTTACTATTAGCTTGTGGTGATTCAAAGGGCAATTTAACCCTCTTCGACACCAGAACTTTTACTCCCGCAATCACAGTGCAGGACGCACACAACGGTGGTGTTTATACGACCCAATTTACAACGACGGAGAAGTATATTCTTACCCTCGGGGCCGACGGAAAATTCTTCGCGTGGGACAAAAGAAAAATAGACGATCCCGTCGATTTGCCGCTACACAAAAATGCGGCTGGGCCGTTTGAAATTTCAGGATACGGTGGTTACAAGCAAGTACACGATCCCAGTGGTGGAAAGTTGTTTGCGTTGGAACCAGATGGAAAACACGTTCTCACTTGTGATAGTTTAACGGGACTCGTCTATGAGCTGAACGTAGAGCAGCAAGAAATGAAGCAGGTTTTGCTTTTGAAGAGTCATTCTTCGCCTGTTACTAGCGTCGACTGGGCCTCATCCATCAATTGTGGCCATTGTCTAAGCGGTTCAATGGACGGTAAAATTAACGTCGCTACTTTATTAAACCAATAAAATCTGAGTCAGTTTTTTTTTGTAAAAAATCAATTCCATGCCTAGCTTATCGCCTCCAGTCATAGTTGCTGCTGTGCCCTTTCAAGGTGACTATTATATGATTCCATATCACGTTATCGTGTCGTTTGTTCTATCATTTTACGAACACCTGCGTATCGTTGTGCAATTACTCTTGATCCAACAAAAAATGTCTTCTCCAGTGATTTTTCTTGCTCTGTTTAACTGCATTGTGATCAAGCCTGTGACAGCGATAGTCCTCTCATTAAAGTACTTTCAAAATAAAAATTGTGCCTCGTTGGAAAAACACAAAGTTATTTACGCTCAAGCTCGCCCTTTTCTTTGTTACTTGTTAACGCCCATTACATACAATTAGTTAAGATTTTTTATACATTCCTTAGTTTATTGCCATGTTGGGCCTATCAACAGCTTGATTATATCTAAATATCATCAACAAAGGCTTAAAGAAAAAAATCAAGCTGATTTTCTTATTCGGTTCAATTATGTTAGGTTAGAGTGTTAGACAATATAACCACAGTTAAGCGTTCATGGGTGTAATAAAATAGTTTTAATCTTACTAGGCTATAGACAAGGGCTCCCGCAGAACATTTTCAAATGGACGCACTAAACTTTTATACCACTAATGATGCAAGTGTTAATTTAAAGTATATGTTTACTTTAAATTAACCTTGTGTTGAGGGGAGATTTTATGAAAATTTAGCCTGAAATTTTTGCGTTTATCAACTCAGCGGAAAATGAGTGGAGCGCAAAAATTTTGCCTCTTTACACTTCAAAAAACGCCTTGAAATGAAATCTCATATCTATTCGAATAGCAGCTTGCAATTTATGTCGGACGATTTCGAAACGGCATAAACAATAATTTTGTAGCGACGTATAACACGCCTATTTTATGTTTCCAAAGATTAGGCAACATGAACAAAGTTGGTGTTGCGTTAGGCCAGTATGCGTTTCTTCGTCACATTACGCTTGTTAAGTAATCATTTGCTTTATCAAATTCACTGCTTGTATATAGCATTTTTTACTTAAATTCAACTGCATCAGGTGCGTAAGTGCCATATAAGGCAATATCCTTTGGTAATAAGTAACGCTTGGGAAAGGATAAAATAATTATGGTTGATACTTATATTAGGCAACACGAAGCAAAGAGTAATTTTAATAGATAAGAAGACGCTTTTATCAGTGGTGTAGCCTCTTTAAGATTGAGAAGAAGGGTGGAGGGGTAAAATTTTTTGAAGATTCATGTTTGAATTCCTACGTTTTTCCACCTTCGTCCAAAGTGCGCGGAGCGCAAAAAATTAATTAATTTCAGAATTTTAGAGACCCAAAATGTAAGTCGCGCCATACCTCGCCTCCCCCCAACCCTAAAGCCACCAGTGATCATAGACTTATTAAAATACAGCACATTTTTTATTACTAAAATTTGTCAAAATTTTAAACCACAATTTAGAAAAAAAGAAGATTAAAATCTGAATGCAAACTTGGAAACACTGATATTAAATGTTGATGTTCCAATAATATGAATTAGAACAGGGCCAAAGCTGTCCGGCGGGTAAATTTTGTTTACATCATGTTGTAGTTGTAGATAATTCACACGTGTTGTGTGGCCTTGTGAATGAAACACCGTGTTGATCACAGTTGCTTAAAATACATAACACGAAATCATGTCGTCAAAGCATGTTTCAGTAAAGTCCCGTTCAAAAGCAACGGTAGCTCAATATCGACGTCAATGGTTAAAATCACAGCTGGATGCCGTGAAGGAAAGGTGCAAGGAGACTTTGGTTGATTTTAAAAAGAAAGTTGATTCTGTATCGGACAAGGTACCATCATATACTGATAGATAGACTACTGCGTATATAACAACTTTTAGCATTATGGCAGAAAAACGTTCAAGAATTTATACCTCTAAGCCATATTTGCATTATTTAAACTCGTCCCGGATCCATAGTGAGAAGTGTGGCGCCTGCATGCACGAGATTCATCAATATGTTAGCCGAAATTTTTTATCTTCACAACAATTTATAATAACTATAATAATTTATTTAGCCTAATTAAAAATTTGAGGCTTCGGTACACGCCATCCAGACCGCAGAGTTTGGCATAGACTCAGTGTTATGAGATTTTTACAATCTTGTATTCTTGTATTGTAATTCAATAAACTTTTGTTGAAAAGCAAAGAAAATAACTTTTAATTCAACAGATTTTGAAAGAATGTCACTCCAGAATCAGTAAATTGATTTTATTACTTTGTGATAATTTTTCACCAAATGAATAGGCCTACAGGATATCCAGTTTTGCAAAACTAACTTCATTACTCAAACAAGGCTTATGTTTATGATAGAATGACTTAAATGTAAATTGTTTGCATATAATGTCAGCGAAAAGGGTTCACGATGAAGTATTTCTAAATTTCGTAATTTGTTTTTTGCTACTTGTTGCCTAGAATAAACCAAACTTGCAGTTAGTCTTTGTTTTGGCAAGCAGTATACAACTGTTGCACCACTTAGGTTGCATGTTCTGCACACTTATTGCTCCTTGGAATCTTGAGTGCAGATGGCTCCTGTTTTCAGTGATTTTTCAATGAGTTTGATGCTTTTTCTAAGGTTTCAATATTTCAACCAGGTTTTTGTAGTCATTTTCATTGTACATCTGACCAGTAAACCAATAATCTCCCCTGTCATATGAAAGAAATCTGCATACCTTCTCCAACATTCTCCTTGTATTGCACACCTAAGTGCACACTTCCATATTTTGTCAGAGCATTTTTTGCGCATCTCACTTGTCATTTTGGTTGTTTGGTCCACCTTATATAATATTGAAAACGACCATACTCTGCAAATTTGCGTCTTTGCTCGCACTGTTTCTCATGACTCTTATCGAAGACTGCCATACTTTCCAGTCGGGGCCTGGATCTTATGTAAGCTGCATGGCATACCCCAGATTCACGTGATACACTGTTACATACATGCACACTCGATTTCAGGATTTGCTAGCTATTGCCAACTAATAATACTTAGGATTTTATGACACCAGACACTTACCTAGGACTGCCATACATCTTGCAAATCTCTTATACTTTTGCAACCCCACATGAAGACCTGAATGGAAAAGAGTTATGAGATAATAGGGGAGATGTTATAACATTACAACTCCACAATACACGCTGTTGGCATGGGAATGCAAAAGTAAAGGAGACCCCATTTTGCTTTTTGGAGTTCTAATTTTCTAAAAAAAGAATTTTTTTCAAGGATACTTCAAAATGCTGTTCTGCTACTTAGTATTTACTTTTGCTATTTCACATCATCTAGAACTAATAACTAACTTTATATCTTCCTCTATTACTGGGAGAGTGACGACATGTGGAAACGATTTTTTTTTAACTTCACTGTATGTATGAGATAGTTAGCAACAGAAAACTTTTTCTGTGTTTTCGCTTTTGCATAGACATATTTAGCATTAAATCTTTTTGTCTGATTTCAGTCCAGGTATGAATACAATCAACCTCCTTTTACCTTTTTTCTTATAAAAATAATATATAACAACCTAGAAAACATTTAGCAAGATTTAATGTAGTGGTTATTTAGGATACATTTTCCATTTAATTAGAAGATCCGTATTGAAAATTTTTCTATATGCATAAAGCTTGTTTTTAATTAGTATTTTGCAAATTGACTTTTTTGCCAGCCAATAAATGCAGCAGAGCAACTGTTATTCGAAAAAGATGATGATCAGTTTCTTAGTGACGTATTTGAAATGGGACAAGCTCTTCAAAAATGCACTGATGATCTTTTTGAAATTCACTTTTCTTGTTGCTTTTCTGACAATGATATTTCAGAAGGTAAATAGCTTTTCCAGACTTCTTATTTTAAACAGTTTCTTTCTAAATAACTTTGCTTTAAACTAGTTACAGCATATTGTGACAGGAAATGTACATTATTTGTTTGTAAATATGTAGATGGTACTGAAAGTCCTACAATGGAAAAGTTGGACAAAGTAGCATTGAAATTTGAGAATTTGCCAAGTAAAAGTGTAAATGATCTCAATCATCCCAAAGAACTCTTTACTAGAAGTGGTTCCACGACGTTAATGGTTATTTTCTGTATTTAATTTTTGTGTTGGCATGTCCTATTTCTGTTGTTGTGTTTTTGCTTGATCTTGTTTACATGGGTTTGTATTTAAATTGTAAAGCAAACGGTTTCTTAATGAATTTTCTTGAAACAGATAATAATTATTCAAAGGAAAAAGATTAGAACAAAAGTCAATATAAGCATTTTAATTGCAGACATTTCCAGTAGTAACTCAACTGATTTTCGTTGCCGGGTAAAACATACTCTACAATGTGATTGTTTGCTACTTATAGGAACAGAGCATGACAAAAAGCATGATTAATGCTGTAAGGAATAAAGCCATAAAGCTGCGTGATAAAAGTTCACTACATATTTAGTAAAAATGATGATTTTGGTTGCACATCGATACTGAGCATGGTAGGTAGTTGTAGATCTGGATACTTTTTCTATTTGAAGTTTCTCATCCCGAATCGCATCGGATGAAATTTCATTCCATTGGTTAGATATCCGACAAAATAAGAAGTAGAGAGGCACCTCATGGTCCATCTTCCACATTCCATGGACTTTTTCAATTTGATTATTTTATCCATTGCTATCTCAGCAACTACAACCTTATCTTATGACTCAATTCCTTACTTTTGAATCAATCTTACTTGGAATTTTTTATCCCACCTAAGTAGCAAATAGTCACTTTGTCTGGTTAGTTCTAACTTGCACTGAAAATAAATACAGCTACTACGAGAACTGTCTTTAATTAAATTATTTGCATCTACTCTAACTCTTCTTACTTAGAATTACATGCTCTTCTGAAACTTTTGGTTTCCAAATTAATGATGTTTTCTATATATATGCTTACTTAGCAACCGTCTGAACCCAAATTGGAAGTGTTTGAACCATTATCACTTGATACAAGTGCTATTCTAAGCAACTTCATGACCCCTTCTAAAGTAGGTATGTTACAACCTCTCTGATAATTTACAGTAGGATGTATAACACCAATTTCTTTGAAATAACATCTTTCTTTGATAATATAATTCATCTTTGGATGTATATATTGTACTTTTTAACACAGAATCTATGTCAGTTCACTCCACAAGAAGCAGTGAGGAAGCAACTAGTAAAGTCACTAACATAAACAAAAGTGTTACGAAAAAGGAGTTTCCTGTTGTACTAGAAAGCAGCACGCCTTCACGTGAAATTTATGATTCAGAAATTCTTTTCAGTAGTGATGGTTTGTACTTGCAGAAAATTTTAGTCGTCTCCAATTTGCTAGCATAATACTTTCTCGGTAATTTTTTTTTGACAATATATGACTGATGGGAAAAAATAAAAACATTAACACTAGTTTGTGTGTTTGGTCAGTTTCACATTAAATTTGTTTTGTGCTGAAGATGATGACAGTTATCCTGAAGTGACTAATAAAGATATTGTGAACAAAACTGGTGAAGGCCGTAACTATGTAAGTTTATTGTGAGGGTCATATGATTGAAAATAAGTACTATTTTTGCAATGAAAGTGTTTATTTGGATAGTGTTTTGTAAAAACAGATAGTACATGTTTACCATAGCTGATCAATTTTTATATTTGGAAGTAAAACTAATAGAAATCGTAACTCAACACATATTAACTCTGCAGGAATCCAAAGAAGCAAACCATTCGCACAAATCAAAACTTCAACGTGGTCTAAAATTTCAAGATCTGGGCTTAGTTTTGCTACACAACATTTCATATGAGGAACAAGTGTCTGTTGTAGTGAGTGATGTCACTAGTCCTTCAATGTTCAGTGTGCAAATCAAAAAGGGCTCAAGGCAACTCATTAGCATACAACAACAAATAAAGTGAGATAATTGATATAACGTTTTTAACGATAAAAATATTGTCATCAACTGGTATGAAGATTGCTAAACATTTTTGTGAAAATAAAATCTACTTGCAAATTATTATTAGCAATTTCTATTCGCAAACGTGGACTAAGCGTCTGCAATATGAAGAACCTCCCAAAGTTGGCACAATTTGTGTTGCTTTGTTTGTTATGGATCGTTGTTGGTACCGGGCCAGAGTAACTGATGTGCTTCAAATCGACAAAATTGAAGTAAGTTGATTTACTGGTGAAAGTAATTGATTGTAAAGAAACATTTGTTAAATGCCATATATTTGTTCAATAGGTTATGTACATTGATTATGGAAATACTAGTGAGGTTGGGTTAAGTGATCTTCGTAGAATATCGCCGGAGATGGCCGAAGTTCCACAACTGTCTACTCAGTGCTCTTTGTTTGGGGTAAGGGTGCTGAATGGTGTATGTAGCATGTACAATACCTGCTATTTCTTTTCTGGCATCTTTATTTTTATCACTATTCTTTTTAGGTTGAACCTCCTACATCATTGAGCTCAGCAGCTAATCCTACAAAGTGGCCACTGCCTGCTATAAAGTGGTTTGATGCATATGTGTTTGGCAATCAATTTATTGCAACCTTTTTACCCAATAAGTCTAAACCTTGCAAATACATTGTGCACTTGTTCAGTGCATCAGGAAATGCTGTATGTTCATTGTTCAGTGTTTTGTGCTTGGGTTTTGATCAGTGCACTGTAATATCTCCGTAATATTTGAATTTTTCCAGGATAAAACGGGCTTCCTGTGGAGTGTTGCTGATAGAATGGTATGTGTCGGCTTTGCCTCTGCCAGTGTTACAACAACGTCTGAAGCCCCTGAGGTGGCACCAGTATGTAGATGGTTTCTTGTACCGACATGTGCAACTAAAATCTGTATCAGTTTTGTTCATTTCAAATGATGATCAATGTACTTAAAAAAGACTGTGATAAAATTACAGTGTAATTCCAAGTTCAAGGCAGATGCGGAGATTGTGAATGATTTCAAAGAGCAGCAGAAGTGCAACCAGAAAGTCAAGTCTCTCAATTCTAACAGGTAAACGGTATTCTTTAAGACTTATAAAGATATAAAAATGTATTTTTCAAAAATTTAGTTAATACAAGAGGTTTACATTGTTTCTACGAATAAGAAACAATGTAATCAAGTCATGATTTGACCTATGTCAAATTAACTTGGGTTATAATTAGGGCCCGCAAAAGTCAATAAAATCAAAAATTTTTAAGGACCTCGTCTGACCACGAATCAAAGAATAAAGTTGTTTTCAGCACCTAGGGGATTGTTTCTAAGAAGTTTATAGGTCAAAATAAAGTCAAAATTTACAATAAAGTCAAAATTTTCAATAAAGTCAAAATTTGTCAAAATATGGCTTTTTACAAAGTTTTTGTGTTTCTTGAGAGTAATTCTTGTAAAAATCCTCGTGGAGGCCTTGTAAATCAGGAACTGCGACACAATTAAACCATATTAACCCATAAAAGCAGGAAATAAGTCACAATGCCCACTTGGATCAGCAGTAACTTTTATCGCAAATTGTCCATTGTTTATTCATTGTTACGTATTTAAATAATTCTTATAAAACACTTCCTCTTCATAAACGTGGTATTTTCGAAGATCAACAGTTTGGATTTTAGGAATAGCCTACTGACATTCTGTAATACAAAAATGCCCAAGCAAGCTAAATCGTCTTCAGCAAAAGTTAGACAGATTTGTCGAGATTTTTCTGATGAATTTAATGCAACTCCCGGGGGTGATTTAAGGTGCAATTTTTGCGAGGTTATAGTGAAGTGCGATAAAAAGTATTTTGTTAAAAGCCACAGGAAAAGTAAACGCCATCAAGCTGGATTGGAACAACAACAAGCATTCCCTGTTTAATTTGCTGTTTATTAGAATTTACCATGCGGAGAAAATCGAGGCAAAGTGCCCTTTTCACAAGGACAAAATAACACAAACTACCTAAATCTATCGCCAAAAAACACCACACACTTTTTATAATCCATAAAACACCTTGACTTTTCGACAAAATATTACGTTTGGGTCTGAAATCGACAAAATATTATGTTTGGGTAACTGGAGGAAGAACTGTGGCCTCTACAAATAAGCAATTTCGTTAGGTCAAAATAAAGTCAAAATTTGATAAAAATAAAGTCAAAAAAAAATTTTTTTAGGTCAAAATAAAAATGGCCCTAGTTATAATAAGTTGTTGGAAATAATAACATTGTCAAGAAAATAATAAATCGTTCACATCATCATCAACAATGCAAAACTATCATTCCTAGATAATCTAGGTAGCTTAAAGTACAAACAATGCTAAATGGACCAATGCTCTTTGGTGTCTTATTTACTGTGTCGTATTTTCTTTTATTGTGTGAAAACACTTCATGTGTTATTCTCTTTTACGGACTGGTAAAGCGGTATGCTGGAAGATGATATCAAAAAGATTTGCATTTGGAATTGCTGTATTGTTCAAAATAAGATAAAATAAGCACCCAAGTTAAAATTAAGGATATTTCCTAGAAATAGACACAATAATACTATGAAAGCTTTGTCTATAAGTCTGCTAACTGCTAGGAAATGAAGGATATTTATTATGGCACGTATCTCTAATATAACAAACATTGGCAGATAACAAATTATGGTATTTTCCCAAGCTCGATTATGACAGCAATTCCTGCCGGCATGGAAAGAAGCCTTTCAAGACATAATTCACGCAAGAATTTGTATCATAGCCAGGTAAATTTTTTTGAGACTTGTCAAAATCTTCTTATACAGAATATGTTTCTGGACCGACAAAAATGTATGGGTTTGTTCGTTTATGGTATTGTACAACCCTTATCAACAGAATAGTTAAAGTAGATTTAAATAGTTTTTTTAAAATGAAGCAATAATCGTTATAAAAATACACTGTAGTAAAAGAACCATACTACAAAAATGCAAAGAGCTACAATTGACTGAGAAAAAACTACTAGGAAAAACGCCATAGTTTTATTCCATCACTAAAATTATAAAAAAAAACATTTCTAATGCTGATATCATTGAAGTACACAGTTGTGTAATTTTAAGTTGTTTGCTTGGTATTTCAGGAGACTGTTCCCGTTAATACTGTGCAACAACGTCTGACCTATCTTGAAGCTGTGGAGCAAGAAAGTAATGCTGGTTGTGAAGTCTTTGAGGCTCTGGTTCGTAGTGCAAGTCAAAAAAATAATTAAACTCTTTCTGCAACATTTAAAATTGACCGAAAAGTTTTTCATAGGATCATGTTTTGATTTTGATGTTGTTGACTTTATATGTTTTCAAAAAAATTAAGTTTCTTCAATGATTCTTTTGTTTTTTTTTTGATCAGTATTTCATGTTTTTAGTGCTTCTATTTTAGTTAATAAGGTAAACACTGGCAGCTTTTCTTGTTAATAATACATTTGTATATTGTGCTGTTCTTTTCATGTTTGCAATAAATTACCATCAGATCACCAGTGTCAGTTGTGAATGGTTTGGATGGAAACTGTTAGTGACATGTAGCTATGCTTTAACAGAATGAGCGTGAATCACTGCATACATGGAATCCAGTGACAGAAACCAAGTCACACAGAAGCCAGTAAGTAGATAAAAAAACACCATATAAAGTTATAACCTAGATCAGCATGGCCCAACTTCTTTTCATCGCGGGCCAAAATCAGAAATTTTTTTTATCTTGCGGGCCAATGTTTTTAAATTAGAACTGAACAACAATGTGACATTAATATTAGAACTGAAAAAAGTTCTCTTTTTTTATTAAAACTGAAATTAGAATAGTTCAAAATTTAGCTATTAAATGCTGATCAATGTGACATCTGCGGTCGAGGTTCTTCGTCGACAATAGCGTTGGTATCCACGGGAATCGTAGTTGTGGCCATGCGAAGGCAAGCCTGAAGAGCCTCGTTTCCAAGTTGATTTCGATTTTTTGTTTTAATATTGTTCATTGCTGAAAACGTACATTCACAAATGTATGTACCTACTTCCAAACATAGAGTACAGCTTCATAGCAGCATCTTTTAAAAGGGGAAACCTCTCCTTTGAGACAAACTTGCGGCCCGCGGGCCTGTAGTTGGACCACGCTGGGCTAGGACAACAAGGCGTGTAACTAAAACCTAAGAGAACTTTTTGGACAAAGTGGTATTGTTACGCATTACAAAGGATCATTCACATAGTTTTTGTCAATAACAATATTATTACAGAATAACAAAGAAACAAAAATTGAAGTTATGTTGCCAGATTGAATCAAAGCTTACTATCAGTTCACGGGCCAAAAATCGGTGCTCGCGGGCCAACTTTGGCCCGCGGGCCTGCAGTTGGACCACGCTGACCTAGATAATGATCATACCATTGGGGCATCAAAACAACACATTTTCTATACCTTGCTTTCAATTGTCGAAAATAATGTGATAGGCTAGTGATTTTAGTAAAACATATTAAACACTTCTTAAAGTAAAAGACATTAAATGTAAAAGTACTAAAATAATGCTGAAGCAACAGTAACACTAGATAAAAAAAATCTTGCAGAAACGTGCTATTTAATGTGTGCTTACATTACATATGACAAATGCATTTTCAGTTTACAGTTGCATGATTTAATAGTTAAAAAAAAACTAAATCATACGTGAATATTTTAGCTATCATTGTGAATAGCAACAAAGATATTAGGCTTGGTTGAATGACTATAAAATTATATTCCCCACAACTGTAGCATTGATATCAACAATGCTTATGTGGGGGCAATAGAAGACTTTCGTTTCTGGTGCTTATTTTCTTTTTACTTCGTTGTATTTTGCAGCATTTCAGTTGCAACTTCACCTTCTAAAGTTTCATGTAATCAGTGATTCACCTTACTTCTTTATTCCCTTTCATTTCCAATAAACTTTAAACACAATCAGGAGTTGCACATTTTATTTTTAAGTGACAGAAGAAAACGGCAGTGTACAGAAATTATAGAACAAAATTGCATTTCAGTGGATCATTTTACAAAAAGCAATATACATGAATGATGAAACTATATCGAGTAAAGTAGAGTCCTTTTGTGATATGAAAGACCCAAGCAGAAACAAAAGATGTATCATACAGAAAAGAGACAAAATGCAAAGGCAACAGGATTTACCAAAAGAGTTGAAACCTTTAAACAGTGTAGGTAACAATACTATAGAACAATACTATACCGCATCAACATAAAAAAATTACAGCAACTATTATGAGGACACACTGTTAAAATTTTGCTTAATGATTTGGTGTATCCTTGTCTGGATCACTCCTAACAGAGGCCTGGCGTTGGGATCAGCATCCCAACATTCCTTCATCAACATCCAACATTCCGTTGAAAAACAAGGAAGATATTCCGGCCGTGTTCCTGTATAAAATATTCTGTAACCACGAGTATTGCATTTAAGGGCATAATTTGTTGTGTGGTAACTCTTTAACTGGTTTAGTTCTAAATATAATTTTATAAAACTAATTATTACTTTTTATCATAAGTAAAGGTTTATCAAGTGAGTATAGTATATACGAAATAACATAAAATTCGAATAGGGGCAATTTTGTGTGGGTTGCAATTGCGGTTGCGCAAAGAAAGGAATTGCTGGCGTCTTACTCGAAAAAACGTTTTTATTATGTACCTAAAAACGTAGCAAAACAGCCCTACTTGCACATAAGTAAAGATAATTCTGCTTACGTATATAAATAGAAACCAATCGACAGACCTTTTTTAACTGCATTCCACAAATGGTCCTTGGAAGAGCAGAGTCCGTATTTCTTAGGTAAGCGAGTTGTGCCGGCACAAAGATGCCAGAATAAGATGCCAAACGCATACACATCCACGCTGTTATCATACTGGCCTGCACAAAATACGGTGAGCAATAATGAGCCAGCTATTACGTCATAAGAATTACTGTTAGTATCAAAGAAACAATTTTGATCTAAAGTTTTATTTTATGTACCAGTGAACAAACGCTAACTTTACGTCCTTTGTCGAAATAAATCTTGTAACGGCCTTTAAAAAAGTCCTCTTAAGGATATGCTATCGCATTTGTGTAATACCCACCCAAAACGCGTCTTTAATTCTAGACTATGTGGTTTAATTAAGCAGTATGCCATATGTAATTCCAGCTTTTTGTGACATGGCACAACTAAACTCACGTCACAGTCCAAAACTAGGTACAGCGGAAGCCCAAAAGCAAAACATGCAAACACAGAAGAGAAATGGATATTGGATACAGACAGGTTAATAGGTCAAACCGAGCGTTAATTGGCATTGTTTAACATTGAAGGGAAGCGGCTATATTTTTGTGCCTGTGGTTTAACGTATTTAGACTTGGACAAAAGCAACTTTTATGCTTGCTGAAATAGCGTAATGTAACTAACAAGCTTACCAGTAAACAACTCCGGTGGCATGTGGATCGGAGTTCCAACAATCGAACCACTGATCATCGCTCCGGGCTTGCAAAAACCGAGATCTGTTATTTTGGCTCGATTTCGCTTATCCAGCTAATAAGAAAAAATGCGAAACGTGAAGGGTGACTAGAAAAACACCAAAACAACAGACAATGTTAGTAAGTAAGTAATAACCACAATGTTAACATCTCGTACCAGCACATTCTTCAGTTTAATGTCTCTGTGCACCAAGCCTTGACTGTGCAGAAAACGAATTCCCTCGACAACATCGAGCGCAACTCGCATGCGATCTTTATCAAACATCCCTTTCTTGATCGAAGCATGAAGGTCCTGCTGCATCCTTTCCATGACGAGAAATACCTGAGGCTGCTCCAAACCACCGCCGTAACTTTGATCAACAATCGAACCAAAAAGTCGGACAATTCGCGGATGTGGTGGAAGACTGGGCAAAAGTTTTAAATTCTTGGATTAGCAATTAATGAACTTTGAAATTTTTTAATTGAATTGAACTCCGGTCGTTAGAGCAGTAAGTTAATTCTTGGGCAGATACGATATTGCATCTGTTTTGTGCAATAGCTGTAACTTGTTTGTCTGATAAGTGAACTTATTTAAACATAGCCATTATTTTATAAATCCTTTTTTTACTGGTTAACTACATACCGTAAACGGTGTTAGAATTGCGGATAAATGACAAATCTGAAGGATGCGATCACTTGGGTGACCACTTCATTTGAAGGGATCAAGGCATTTCTCGTGGAATACAGTATACTAATAACGACTTACCACATGCTATAATAGAATTCAAGTGATAAATCATTCCAGTGTTTCTCGTCTTGTGGAACCACCGACTTTATAGCGCAGGGTTTGCCGCCGCATGCTGGATTCGGCCACGGCGAGCATGAAAATACGATGCCGTACATACCTCGACCTAACTCGCGACCAATTTTTGGTGTACCTGTATAAAGTGTTGAAAGCCAATGTTACGCAAAGACACGCGATTGCGGCGTGACAGACTGCAGCATATGACATGATACGACATAAATATGTGAAATGTATGTGGTGTACCGTATAGGACTTCATCAATAAGAGATCTGCTTCGCAGTGCAAGTTGTGCAACCCTCGGGGCAAGGACTTTCGAAGCATGTTGACGTTTTTCTTTTTCGCGTTCCAACCGGCCTTGGTGTCTGGACTCGAGATTGCGCAGTGCAGTTAAAAATGCATCGTGCGATTGCCTCAGATGTGACCTGGTTAAAAAGCTCATGCTACTTTTGTTCGAAATCCGCAGTTAATTGGGACGTTGTGTGGCGCTCACCGAAATTGAGAACACATGGTTTTTGCGAGTCTGTTCTCACAGAGATTGTTGAGCACATTTTCAGCAACCCCTCGTTTCCATGACGCGTCCATTACAGGTACTTCCTTCCACGAAAAAGTACGTAGCATCTACGCAATTAAACAACCCAATTCGCACGTTTGTATATAAACGTTGAAAAACATCGAGAATCTGTACATATGCATTTCATATCACTAATCAGTGGCATATATGGTCAGATCTATACAAATCTACGAACTATATCGTTAAATCTACATTTTACACCATAATATGGCAGAATAAACACAACACCATTATACACATGTCATAATGACCATCGGAATGCGGTTGCACAGGCAATCGGGCATCAATTGTTGATTGAGACGGCAATAGATTTACCTGTCTGATCTTGTCTATGACAAGTTTTAGCAGTGATGAGCTGGAGTGGATGGTGACATCCACATTGTATGCGGCATTTAAAATCTTAAAAAAAACATTTGTTAATATTATCAAACATCTGCAAGAACCAAAAGGGGTATGACGACTATTTAAGAATCGAAACATAAATTATGATACACAATCAACAAACTAATCATCTTTTACAAATCTTAAATCACCATATGTAAATGTGTGCTTGCATCATCACTGACGTCACTGGGCATCTTGACGTGTTCATCAGATGACTCAAGACATTCAATGCATCTTGATAAGGTACCAGTCATGTTATCCCTTTGAAATAACAACAATTAATCAAAACAACGTCATATGCTGGCTGCAAGTGCAATAGCTGCACTGTGATTAAGTTTAAAATTCAGCTCAATTTAGCTAAAAATTTGCACAACATTTACTTAAGAACGTTTATTGTGCTTGATAACTTGTCAGCAGCAGCATATTTTATTTGCTGGAGAACCAAATTCTGGATGTCACTCATCGTATCTGACACCATGCGTAGAGTAACTTCATTGTCGGCTTCTGGATAGAGCACAAAGCTTTCATGACGTTGTTGCATTAAACAATTAAGTTATAATGTATTTTTTGTGTATACAAACTTAAGTATTGTATTTGATAATACCAAGTTGCACATAAATTAACCTGCAGATACAGTAGTAAGTCTGCGAGCAACATCTTAAAAATGGGAACATGTCTGGTAATACAAACCATAAAAAAATATCCCAGCAAAAGCCAAACTGTCATCACAACTACGTGTTATTGTATATCTATTATTTAACACGAACTCCCAAAACACTAGAATAACTTCCCAAGTGTCAGCTAATTTAGTGTTGTTTAGCGACCGCAAATGCCACCAGGTTCATTTCAGTTTATGGCTCACGAACTTGAATGACCAATAATTTTCGATTATTACAGCGAATTTATTTTTTTATGTCACAGCAACATTTTGTGTAATGTTGTGAACAAATTGCGCAAGACCACTGCGCCATTTCCACAAAGATTAATCACATGTCGGACAATTTCCCTATCATTTGTAGTTGTTTGTTACCTTACCTACGTAGTTGTAGCTGAACAGTATGACTTTATATTTTGTCATCAGTGTAGGCATGGCACCACTTTTCTTGCAGTTACAAAATAGGAAGCTACGTAATTTTTGCGAAAAGCGCACGTTAATAATCATAACATGTTTAGGAGGTTCATCGTAATCTGTTTCCTGAAAAGTTTATGATTTTCAAATCAACAAGCATTTTTTAAAGTTTTCTACCTTCAATTTCATAATTCTCAGCCATTTTCAAAATAGCAGAAGCATGCTCCCTCTTTACAGAAGCGATGATGTCCTGTAAGAGAAAACACGTTTCAAATGAGAAAACAATATGTGTAACAGTGGAATTCCGGAAAAGAAACTGAAGTAAGAGATCACCATAAATTCAGATTGCTTGTGCATGGCAATGTCAAGCAGCTTGTTGTAGAGTTCTTTTTCTTGTTGATGTGCGTAGGACATGCGTTTTGGTGTGATCATAACATCACGTGACAAACTGTACACTTGCTTGATCATATCATCAAGTACAGTCTTATGATAACTGAAGTTAATTGATATTGGTTGGTTAAAATAGGTAATGCTAAACTTTATCTTAGTAAATATTCAATGAAATTTGAAAACAGAAGGAAATTAATAATTTAAACCCCGTATAAATTTAGTCAATTCAACAAGCACAAATGCAAACTGTACCTGTTTAACAACTCTGTGGCCTTTAGAAGGTGCAGCTGGGCCACTCTATTTATGAAACAAATCACAGCGTTGGGAAGCTGAGAACATTCATCTGGTTTCGCAAGCATCATGCTTGTGTTGTAATATGGCTCTTTGAAATCATGCTCAAAATATCCTGAACTGCAGTTTTTGTTACCACATTGAGAAAAGTTACATTTTGAATTGAAATAAAATCCAATGTTTTCCAAATCATTTTGAATCCTTCGCAGTATACTGTGGTCTGTTTCACAAGTAGCATGCGAATGCAAAAGATTACACCTTTCATCACAGTGGTTTGCACTTGGTATGTTTTCATCTGAACTCAGTATACATCCAGAGTCAAAGCAACTGCCGTGGTCATGAATGGTATTTATGTGTTCTTTGCAAGTGGAAAATTTTGTCAGTGCTTCTTGAAAGGAATAAGTGATATGCTGGTCACAAGAGTTAATGGATCGATGAGAGGCGAGTAAAGGTTCATCACCAACTCTAAACTGAACTCTTGCAGTTGGCAGCTGCTTATTGTGCTGGTTGCAAACGCTCAAATTCAAATTAACACTGCTCCTTGTAAGCCAGAAAAGAACAGGGCAATCACCATGAACTTGCTTAAGGTTTTCGAGAATTGCAATATCACGATAAGTTAATTTTTCACGCTCTAACGAGTACAGGAAAATGGGCAAGACACCTTCAAGTGGTCCATTATTTTCGAAATAACTGGGTTCATCACAAGAAACGTTTATAGTACCCTGAACAATAACCTGTGAAATAATGGAGTAAATGTTTGTTAGTATCTTTCTGGCGTTTTTGATCAAACAGATCTTTAAAATCGTTAGTACACCTCAACATTGCTTTGCAAAAGAGGCTTGTCCAACAGTATTTCCAATCCAGCATTGTTTATTTCTTTCACATTTATATCCATAAAAACACAGTCGGCAATGTCCTGTAAAAGACAAACAACTTTACAACAACAAAGTAAACTCTGCACATTATGATTATGATTACAGTTGCAATACTCATTAGTACTATGTACTACATTCTAAAATCCAAAATTAGATCTTTATAGCAAGCTATAGAATGTATAACAAAAGAGATGAAATCTGTAAGTTAACAAACGAAACAGACATTTAAAAAAACAGGACTGATAACACCAGATGCGTCTAAGCAATATGCCCTGGGTAGTTGTTCAACTGAACAGCTCTGTGAAGGAATCTGAGATTAATTACAAGTACTAGACTGGCAAATAAAACATTTCTACAGAGCAATCACTATGTAAACAAAATTAATGTTTGCTGTGCAAAATATACCAATGCACTAAGGTAACATTGCTGTGTTAGCTTGCAAATACACCACTAATACTTTGCTAGTTATTTGGGTTTAGATAAATTGTATATTAAGACATGATAAATCAAAGAAAATATCTAACACAATCAAATTGCTACAAATCATTTAAGTGATATCTATTCTTACCTCTTGTTCAAGAGAGTCACATTTCTCAGCATAATCAGATAAACTTGACTTCAATTCCAAGCCTCCAATTCTGCCGTTGTTGATTGGTAGAACAAAACTATCTGACAAGGTAAGAGCAAGTTCTGGCTTCACTCCATACCTGACAGTTAGGGGACACCCTTTTTTTATCCAGGCTGAGCAGGTGACTGGGATAACTGTCTCACCCAGCAACCAGTTTAAGCACTGAAAAAAAGATATTTTCGGTTCATAATTTATTACTTTTATTGTGAACTTGTAATGACACTTTGTAATTATGTAAATGCTTATAGTGTAAGTTGTATTCCTGGTAACATTAACAACATATTGTTTTCAAGAATAATTGTGTTTTACCTCACATTGAGCTTTGTAACTTTCACCCAAAATTACAATTGACAGTTTGTTGTCAAACAAATTTCTGAATTGTGGATCATTAAGGAGTGAACACTGTTCCTCTTGTAGGTCTAAAACACAAAGTATTTTGGCATTTGATGAAACAGCCCACTATCAACAAATCTTTGCTAACAAATTCACATATAATAACATGACACTTTATATTTGCCCAAGTAAGGATAGAGTGACAAGGAAGTAAATTCTGATATGAATTGGGGCAATATTTCACTAATATTACGCGCTTTATAAACCGGCATTGTGTAAAGTTTTGGGCATGTCTTGATCCGAAGTAAACCTTATACACACAAGCAAGCAAACAAAAGGTCAAACCACAACAAAACCTTAAAATCATAAAAATGGCTTCCATTGGTATCCACATAGCACAAATTCCTGTGCAAATACGGTGATAAGCTAGATTATATAACATTATCATCGCAGGCAAATAATAAAAAACTCTGTTTTGATTTTATCACAGAAATTTCTAAAATTTATAACAATTCAGGCTATTGTGAATCCGAAACATAATCACACAAACACAAATAATACTCTGCAATAGTAACAGGGCAGTGACAGCATGAAGAAAAAAAATCACTAATTAGGATATGGGTACTGTGCTTGAGAATACGGGAGCTGCTGTTGGTAAGGCTGTGCGGGTGGATGATGGGGTTGCTGGGGCTGGGCTGGCTGTCCATAACCAATTTGTGTAGGAGGCTGCTGCTGATAGTTTCCATAAACTGCTTGAGAAGAGTAAGGTGTTGATGGGGCCTGTTGATGCCCTGGATACTGTAGCTGCTGCACAACAGGTTGCCCAGACATCACTGGTTGTTGCTGATGTAAAGTCTGTTGAGCTGGTGGTGGCTGATGCATTGGCGGCTGTTGTTGTAATATAGGGGCACGTATTGTCTGCTGTGACTGTTGCTGGGGCATTGATACTTGGATTGCGGGCTGTGATGGCTGGATAGATTGTTGTTGAGGAGGCATACTTTGCTGTTGTTGAGGAGGAGTTGGCTGTAGCTGGGACTGCAATGGATCCATAGGAGAAATACTTTGTTGTTGGTGTTGCCCATGTGTCTGTGAAATTTGCATTTGCCGTGAAATCGGAACTTGTCCCATTCCATCTACGAGAGCAACTTGTGTGTTTGAGTTCGGCACCTGATATCCAGAAGAATTTGGGTAAGATGTTGGCTGTTGAGTAACAACTGGCGGTAAGATAGGTTGACTAGTTACAGTTGGTAAGGTAGGATCAACAGGGTCTTTTCCGGGGGCCGGAGTGCCAGACATCATACTTTGCTGACCTCCAGACTGATTTGAGTCTGCTACTGTTGCCAGCCATACCAAGTTTCTATGCAAAACTTGTTGATATTGAGCACATTCTTGCATTTTTCCTTTGGACTGATAGTCAGCTATGCATTGTATGAGGTGGCAGTTTTCATCAAGTAATTTCTGAATTGTTTCTGAAGAAACTGCTGTTTTAGGGTTTCTAACATTTTGAGGCACAAATGCTACTGACATCTTTTTAAATGCAGAAATCAGAAACCTACTACCTCTAACAGATGTACTGTAAAAAAATTGGAAAATATGAGCAACCACAATCAGAGGGTATAAAAGTGAACAATAAATGCAATGGGATAGTACTAAATACATCAAGTCAGACCTGATTGCGTATTCTTACATAATACATTGAATAAATTCTGCTTTGTAGGTTACATTATTATTATTGCACATACAGACAAACGCTTTATATATCTTTGTGTTATAGCATATTATGCATAAGATATGAACGATTATACAGCCTATGACGTTTTGTCATTTGTCAAATTATAAATATTGGTAATTACTGGAATCTTAGTGCTTTGTGAGAACTGAAAATGAAGTTTCAAGCTAAACCGAAACAGCTGGCAACTATACTCATGATACATTGAAAGCGATGAAACTCATAGGGCAATGACAACTTCGTTAAAACTAACATCCATTGACAAAATCTTTTAGTATCTGAGTAATGTGTCACAGACAAATGCTAATGCACTTCAAACAGACATCCAACCATACAATCGACGGCATTGTAGCAATATAGCCAAGGGACACATGCCCATTAGAGTTAACCAAAAATAAGTAGACATGTGTTACAAACCATGTACAAGACCTCTGTTTGTAACAAGATTTACATAAAAAGACAACCAAAATCAGACCCATGCACATGTTATTGTAAAAATTTGAGTTTGCAAGCAACTGATACCTCATTTTCAAAGGTTAGAGATTCTTTTTAGTTCTAGCAGAATTAGTTTAAATCGCATGTAACATGTATGTAATCGCATACCATTAATTGCCACTTAATAATGGACATATAAAACTACAATGGATATTATGCAAATCAAATATCACATATTTTCTTTTAAATAAAGACAACAAAAGAATGACACTATTTAAACAGACATTGCAATTTCCAAATGACACACGTTTACCTGAAAATCTGAAATCTACATTAAACTTTTTTTCAATAAAATAGTAATAGCAGCTAAACCTAAAGGCTCGGTTGGGCAGGGGCGCCAGTCCCTGTGGAAACACATTTCCTCAATAAGAGTGATATAAGCAGCATGAAAGGTACATTAATCACAAAATTACAACTTCTTGAAAGGGTCTTATTAAACTGACTCCCTTCCAATTAAAATCATAAAAAACTAGTGCACAAGTCTGTTAGATCTAAGCCTATACATAAAATTAATCTTTACTCCACTTTTTTAAAAGCTGTACAGATTTTTTGCACAGATATGTAGACAAAAAATCAATTCTTAGAAAAATGAAAATATGCAGCCAGTCCATTGGTCCAACTGCAAATCCATGATAATTCTAATTGCTAATTGTAATCCATCCAAAACTACAATCAAAACTGTGTTACAATATGTCAGGTATGCGAGTGGACAAAAAATCATTACGAAATTGACATCAGACCAGGATTCGCATTGCTTGATCATCTATAACAGGGATGTCAAACCTGCGGCCCGCGGGCCACAGTGCGGCCCACCTGAAATTTTTGTGCGGCCCGCTAGTCATTTTCACTACAAAAGTATGTACTTCATGTGGTACTATGACACCTTATCGAAAGACACTTTATCGAAAGACACTTTATCGAACGACACCTGATCGAAACGACAGCTGATCGAAAGACACTTTATCGAACGACAGTTAATCGAGCCGACAGTTGATCGAACGACACTTTATCGAACCGACAGCTGATCGAACGACACTTTATCGAACCGACAGTTAATCAAAACGACAGTTGATCGAACGACACTTTATCGAACCGACAGTTCAAGCAAGATTTTTGCGTGTTTCTCAAACATTGAAACAATGAGCCATTGTGATGTGCGGTCTTTGTAATGGTGTGCATTAATGAATTGTGATGTATATATCATAAAGTTGACGATTTATATTTTATATCTATATTTTATATTTGTATCATAAAGTGTTCGATTTCGCATGGCGGCCGGCCCGCCCACATATTAATAAGATAACACAAGAATACGCACGAGAATTACTAAGTACGAGATCGTCTGTACAGTAGACTAGACTAGTCATTATAGATACAAAGAGTAAGGAATTGAAGGCAAAATTTTATAGCAAGGGGCATGTCGCTGCCTGACTTTTACACAAAGTAGCTTCTTGAAAGTGGTCTTTATCCCAGCTTGACCGACAGCGCAAAATAAATGGCTTCGATGCTTGGTAGCACGTACACATGTGAACAAATATTTTCAACAATGAAATTCACGAAAAGCAAGCTAAGATCACGCATTTCCGGCGCCTATTTGGAATTGGAATGGAATATGATATTAATAATGATATTGGAATGTCTTCCACCGGGTTCAAGATGACCTTCCACGAACGAATAATAGCATTGAAGGATGGCACAATGCGTTCAGCAAGCGTGTCTCAATATCCCATCCGACACTTCGCAGACTCGTCAAAAAAATTAAGCAGGAACAAGGTTCCAACGAAATGTTTATTGAGCAATTGAGTGCTGGAATCGATGGCCCACCTCGGAAGAAGCGCTACGACGCTGTCAACCAACGGCTGAAGAGCATAGTCGAAAATTATGACTCAACGAATATGGACATAAAAAGTTATCTTCGAGCAATTGCACACAACTTGTAATTAAATGAATGCGATTGAAATGTGCACTTCGTCAGTTGTCGTGCTTTTAACAGTGCATATCGTCAGTTGTTTCGATAAATTGTGGATCTTTTAACCCTATCCTAACCAGGCTCGCGAGTTTACTAAAAAAACTAGGTGTGGCCAACCCCGCACACACATTTGCAATTGTTAATTACTAGAAACCTATGCGTCGTAGACTGATGAGATTATTACAGGTTAGTAGAAACATCATCTGGCTTCCTGTATACATCATAATTGTAAAACTAAAGAAAGTGAATTTAGTGTAAATTAGGTATTTCTAAAAGTGACACATTCCTATAAATTCTTCTTGTTACGCCGCGCCCCCGCTGTGAAAAGAGAACGAAAAAGAATAGTTAGTCAAGTTATTGGTGCGTAAATGAGTAATACGCTTCAATGCGGAGAGAGAGCAAAATTATATAAATATCACAATATCTCAAAAATTACAAAATCCAACTTTATCAAACAAACATGGACAGATAGCTGAACATCACAATGACTCATTGTTTCAATGTTTGAGAAACACGCAAAAATCTTGCTGGAACTGTCGGTTCGATAAAGTGTCGTTCGATCAACTGTCGTTTTGATTAACTGTAGGTTCGATAAAGTGTCGTTTGATCAACTTTCGGTTCGATAAAGTGTCGTTCGATCAGGTGTCGTTTCGATCAGGTGTCGTTCGATTAAGTGTCTTTCGATAAAGTGTCGTTCGATTAAGTGTCGTTCGATAAAGTGTCTTTCGATCAGGTGTCGCGTCACGACTTCATGTACCCATTTTTCTTAAAATTTAATAGGTTTTGCGGCCCATTCAATTATTTCAAGTGACAATGCGGCCCACTATAATAAAAGGTTGGACATCCCTGATCTATAACAACCAAATTTTGCAGTGGGCTAGTAAACTAAAGGTTATTACATGCCTGTTGAGCAAATAGTGTTCTTGCTTTTTAGCTTATGAAAGTTTCCAATACGAGATCCAATACCAGATTATTCCTCAATAAAACTAGCCTACTTTCTAACAGTGAAATTTCAGGGAGCACAACTTTATTGGACAGTTAATAGAGTAACAATGCCTAATTGTGCGTTATCTTTCTGAAACATTCCTTTACTTACTTTCCTAGCAATATGAGCTTACTTGCAGAGGCAAGTGAGAAAAAAACTCAAAAGTTTCCCTGCATTTGACATAAAAGTATATATACAGTAGACTCCGCTTATTATTACCACCTTGAGACCAACCCATTTCGGCCATAATATCCGCATGGTTGCATTAACCAAAACTGCTACAGTACCGTTTAACCACACCAGTATCGATACAGTTGACACAAAATGACAAAAACATCAAATTCATTATTTATTTCTTTAATATTAAATAGCAACTTTAAAGTGAAGATCAGCAGGTGAATTGAGAATACACGTGGCAGTGGCACAATTTTCGCTGTCAAATTGCATATTTGACACCAAAAAATGATACAAAAACCTGGAAGAGGTGCAAAAAGTGGTCATAATATCCGAAGACTGGTCACAGTAAACGGAGAATTTTATACGGCACAATGCGGGACCATACCAAAATGGTCATATAAAGTGAGCGGTCATATTAAGCGGATCCCACTGTATCTGAAACATGTTCAAACACCCAACTTATAAACTTGAATAAAAAAATGACAAACAAATTTATACCATTAAAAACATATCTTAGTATCACTGCAAACCTTCGAGTATCACTGTATGCTAACCTTAGTATCACTGTATGTGACCTTTCTTTCCAGTATCATGGAATACCAAAAAATTGCTTTACGTGTTAATTTGTATCTACATGACAGTCTAACATTTTTGTATTTTATTGTCTTTGAAAACAATTCAGGTACTTGCGGAGATTCATTTCTTCTTGCAAAATTTTTGTACATGTATGTACAACAAGTGCTAACACACTCCATATACATAAAAGAAGTGTAGCAGACAAATACAAAAATATTGACTATAGCATAATTTTTTTCATGTATAGATCACTACTAAAAGTAAAGCAAAAACTGGGTTTATGTTCTTTCTTAGTTATTTTAAGCATTCGGTCAAATTTCATCAAAAAGCAAGTAATGAAAATGAGATGTGTTTCCAACCTACCCAGTAGCTTCTTAGATTTAAACCACAAAGCACCAGGACATCATTTTTCCGACTAAACCTGCGGTCCATAAATAGACTACACCGGTATGTAGAGTAGGTTATCACAACAATAGTTTGCTAAAGGGCAATAAACATGCCACAGCTTCAAATGGGCAAATGCAAAAAACACTCTCAGCAAATATATATCATACTTGATACATAAGATCTAGTTGTATTATTGTTACAGTAACATAATCGTACACTTACTTGGTTCATCTTTAATTAACCTGACAGTGTCATCATATATGCGACATAAAGAGGCTTGAAAGTGAGCAAACTCCATAAATGCAGAATTAATTGATTGATCAATACAAGAGCCCATTTCACAGAAGTCAAGTGCTGGAGGTTATTTCAAAAGGTTCAGAACAGAACCTTCACACCTACATAATATTTACAACAGTTGATAATACATATTAATTTGAAAAGTATAAAAATATATATACAACAGAAGCTGGTGGTTTTCAACTGCCAGTCATCGATCAATGATCTTCAACCGTCGATCAATGGATGCTAACAGTTCAATAGTCCATGTTGATTTATCTAGTTCCGCAAAAAAAGTTTAGTATTTTTGTTTAATTTCCCTTGGTCACAAACTGATACTGCTAACTAGGGCAACTTGGGATACTACTAACTAGGGCAAAAAAAACACTTGCCGATCAAGGTGGGTTCTGTGTAATGTTCATTGTTCAAACCCTGTTTTGTTAACACTAGAACGGCCGAGGTGTCGAAATCGACACTTTTTTAATTTTGATGTATATCTTTTTTTAGTAAAAGCAGTTGCAACGATATAAAATTTTCAGTAGCTTCCTAACTTTCTTGAAATAGTATGGATAAGTAACATTTCCCGAAATTTGATTTTCGATTTATTTTTTACAACCTGTTATACCTTCAACGGCCGAGGTGTCGAAATCGACACCAAGATGATTTTAGAGGTTCAGTAGACTGCAAAATCTTTTTACTTCGCACGATTGCACTTGCAACTAACATATACTTGAGATTAGCCCAGTTTTTATCTTTTCAAGTGATTGTTTATCTCATTTAGATACAACTTTTAGGGAGAGTTTATGACATCCTAAACGTACTTTTTCCATGTACATTTGCACAATACAAACTCGCTTTGCTTTGCAGCGAAGGCGAACTGTTAAATGCACACGACAGTTTTTGTGCAACGTATGGAGTGTATGCCATACGCTATTAGCAGAGCTAGGTTATAAGCTGTACAGTAGGCCAAAACAAAAGAAGGTAGGCATGGACGTTTTCGACCAAACGGCGTGAAAATACACAACTCATGCAGCAAGTAGACGATGGCCTTTGGCTGTTTGGACAAAACTACTGGACATAGTAGAGCTAAATTCCTGGATTCTGCACAGCAAATGTTTCGGTAGCAAAATCGGCCGACGAAGCTTCATACTCCTGCTTACGGAGGGGTTGAGGGATGCTTTCGCGATGAAGCGGAAGCAGGTGGTCTAAAGAGAAGTGAACCGAGCGCAGAGAAGACCATCTGGAAAGCGAAGGAAATGTGCGAAAGAAAGTCATAAAATTATATAGTTACAGTTTAGTCACTGCAGGAGGCCAACTTGCGAAGTGTGTGGTAACGGCGACTGGAAATTTACACAATGCAAAAACTGCCCGACGTAAATAGATCAACATGGGTCCTGCTGTAAACTCTAAAGACTTATCACATTGTGTGTGGGAAACATATGAGCTTTTTCTGCAATAGTTAGCGTTTTGTTAAGATACCTACCATCAGAATAATGATTGTTTATGTTTCAACTCATAAATATTGTTTTTTTTTCGTTTCTTACAAATGTGTGCAACGTCATCAAAGGTCGAATTGCTGTAGCTATGTTAGTTTTTTTTTCTACTGAACAAGAAAAATACATCCTAAATTCATTACGGAAGCATTTAGTTTTGAGTTTTTCGCTAAATTAAATCAAAAAGTACATTTTTAAGGATGGTGTCGTTTTCGACACTAGAACGGCCGTTAGAGGTAAACTTGTTTTCCGGCCGTTCTAGTGTTAATGGAATTAAAAACCTCTGTAAAATACATTTTCAGTAAAAAGTGTGACAAAATGTTAAAATGGCAAACTGAAAATTAACAGTAAGAAATGTAACATTTTGAAATCACATCATAATAAAGCTTTATCTTAATGCGTTACTTAGTTAAGTGCTTTACTAACTTGCCAAGCACAGTATTTTTCTTGTGTCGACAAAGAGCAAATGGAGTTACTAAACATTTCAAGACTGAAAAGTGTGGTCATTTTTTTGTCATCAGTATCAAATTCTGGCTACCCCAGGTCATACTCACATGTGAAATTATTTCAGGAATTTTCGTGGACATGGCAACTTGTATCTTTGCAGTTTAGATATTTACTTGTTGAAAAAAACCAATAAATCTTTTCGATTAACTCTTTGGCATGCGACAGTGAGTATGGTTTGTATACTTTCTAGTGAAATGTGAAGATTGAATCAAAGGGATTGTTTTTTAAAATGCTGGCATGAACAAAACGCTTTATGGCTAGATTGGCTAATCATTGTATTCATTGTACATATGTGAAATCATGTCAGTTTTAATTTAATAAAATGTTTATACTTGCTTTTGTGGCACTTATTGTAACCACGTACTTTGTAAAATGCTGGTCAACTCTACCAAAGTCATGTGTGTAATCAATTAGTTTTGTTAGTTTATTCAATTCATAGCAATTGGTTAAATACACTTTTGTACTCTAGGTTTGCAGGACATTTAAAAAACTTTCCATTGTAAACCCCAAACACAAAAAGGTTGAAAACCAGTGATGAACACAATACAGAAGTTACACTGATAGCACATACCTATATAATTTGTACAAAAATATGAAAAAAACAGTTTCATACTTTCTTTAAGAGAAGAATTAATTATATGACTTACCTCGTGCTGTGGAGTTTCATCATATACCTTATACAACATTTGTGTTCCTTAAATTGCACCAACAATTACACATATGTAATGTATAATGAGTATAACAAGTTTTTAATTCAGCTCAAGTATAACTAAATTGGAAACAAAAATAGCACCTGAATAATTCTAAATACATTCACTTTTGAAAAAATACCAGGTATCATACTGAAAACTATGGTTTGAAATTGACAAGCTCGACAGCTTAATATTTTCTGAATATTTCTTTATATATTTGTCTAGGCTGTATGGTACACCACCTGACATGTATACTGATACACAATTTTGCTAACGATAAAGTCATGAAATTTTCGAACCTACATTTATACTCTCAACTGTAAGCTATTAGTAACTACTATACCATAAGTTGGTCATGTAGCCCATTTTTAAACTCTTTAAGTTTAGAGTTATTGGCACATCTGAAATTGAAATTGACTGGAGTACGTCGTTGCACTCTCGTGCATCGTTGCACTCCCACATGACTGCATGAAGGAAAAGGATTTATGAAGTAATGGAAAAACTTATGACCTAAATAATTTGTATAGTATGACAATGTTTATCCTTGAATTGAAGAATGCCGGTTCTCTTACACTTTTGCACTCCGACTTGAAGGCCTGAATGGAAAGGAGTTATGAGGTAATAAAAAAGAAATTATAATGTAATAATTCCTCAATACTCATTCCTCATTCCTCATTCCCCATTGACCATATTATTCTTGCTTTAGCATGCTATAACAAGGTTAGCACTCATACTTTTTTCATTCCCACAGTTAATGGTGACAATAAACAATATCGTATCAGCCTATTATACAACACACAAATATAATTGGGCCTAATTTTAAAAAAGATTAGGTAACTTTACCGCTGTTGTCATATGTTTGCAAGTTCATTTTTCCTGTTTTTTTTAACAGAGTGACTATTTCACCATTAGTAAGTCTTGCAGCCGTTGTTAAAGATAGGCCAGATTGGAAAGTTTGCCAAGTGCACGGGGGATAAAAATTAATTGTGGGTATAATGGCTATTATTTCATCTTGTTGTGGGTAGGATATCTCACCCAAACACAGCAAACTTTCTAATCTGGAAAATAGGTGGTTAGTTTAGAATGGGTATTGAAAAAGTTGATTTAAGCTATTTAGAGTTTAATTAAATTTAGATTTAGATTAGAAAGAAGGTTTAGGTTAGTACTATCTTACAACATTAACATTATGTTAAGAAGAAACCATGAAAAATAACTCTAAACATATGATTTCTTGATCCGTGAAATAGTGACAGCCTTTTTTTAAACATTTGCCAATATATATTGACCATCAGCGATGTGCTCATTGTTTTTGCAGGTATAGACATTTTCCGAGTTACCTCCGCCATTTTTTGGGGTGGCAAGATTTTTTCAATCACCTATTTAACAATGTACTTAACAATGGAAAATGTCGACCCAATTTGATTCTTTTTTGAAGTACAAATGTTCTGATGGGCATTGGATTGTAAAGATTTCGTTTAGGTGAGTTACACATGACTTCCTTTATGCAATAAAAAAAAATTGGAAATATGTTGCCTAGTTCTTATTTCACAGCACGGGTTTGAATCCTACCCAATGGGCTTGTCCGATATGACGTGTAGATACGTAATCAGCAAAGAAAGTGACGTAAAATGCATAAGAGTTTGCGTGAAGTCTGCGGCATGTTACACAGGCTAATTTTGTTTGGCATGTCAAGCAAAGCTTAAATAATTACCTAGAAATAATCAACTAGTCCAGGGCGTAGGATTCAAACCACTGTAAAATAAAGACTAGGTAACATATTTTCACTTTTTTATGGCGTAAAGCAATTCATATGCAACTCACCTGAATGAAATCTTTACAATCTAATGGCTAGAACACTTGTAATTTAAAAAAGAATCAAAGTGGGTCGACATTTTCCATTGTTAAGTATAGTTGATTGAAAAAATCTTGTCACCCATGCAGATAGTAACTCGGAAAGGGTCTATTCTCATAAGTCATAACACATATAAGTAATATTTTAAATAATTAATAGCTTAGATCGTAGGCTAAACTTAGTTTACTACTCTACCTAACCTATACCTATACTTATCTTATACTAAACCTACCTACACTTACTTATCCTATACTCTCGTTAAACGATTTTAAAATCTTCTGCGTTACATAGCTAAACAGCTAGTGGTTGATGTTATACCTTCACTCATAGTACTCTCTACACTCTACAGTCTACAGTGTAGAGTAGAGAGTACTATGATATTATAGATTAGAATTAGGCCTGTTCGAAATTGTAAACCTTACTCTCATGTGCGGACTTACGCTCGATGAGTTGAGCTATCATCGTTGCGATGCCTAGTTGGCGAAGTTGTTTACTTATAGGACCTACAGTACACTATAAGATGCTGGTATTTTTTCTATGAAGTTGCCATTTTAAAAATTATGCAGGCAAACAGCCGTTAGGGGTCTCTCCTATACTTGTGCACTTCCACATAATATTATAATATAATGTATAGACTATTACAATATTATGTAGAGACTATGCATGAACCATTCGTGAACCCCAGAATAGGAAGGAGTTATGACCCACGAGATAATGAGGCTGCGATGTAAAAAGTCTGTGGTGTGGGTAAATGGTAATGTGGTTTACATATTAGTGCCGTAATCCGTGGTCTAAAAATCTGGCTCCTTACACCAAAGAATTCTGCTCATTTCCTCGTTCAAGTATTACTGTAGAAAAGAGTTAAACTTAACTGGCGTTAAGTTAGAAACAGCGCTTGCCTCGAGCACAATTAGAACTGTAGAAACGGAAACAGTAAAATTATGGAAACATGGTATAAATTGAAAAAGGAGGTGGAGCGTATAAAACAATAAGTTTTTTGCACAAAGCGTACACTAAACTCCCAAAGAATAAATATCGATCACGAAATATTAGCATGTATTAAATTGTATTGTATGTTTATTGATGTTATTAATATTAAAAACGGCTACACAACTGCCATTTCCGAATTACGGACGGTAACCGCTTTCCGGTGAAATAGCCTAGTCCCTAGTTACTTTCGATAGAATGTGTAGGTTACAGTGTTGTAATGACTCTAGTCAAGTTTTTAAATTACTTGACTTGACTCGAGTCAATGCTTGAAATGACTTGACTCGAGTCTCGGAAAGTAAGTTGACCAAGTCATTAAATCTTGGTTGTTAATTTATTTACCAACTGAATTACAGACATTTGATTTCATTGCGAACGATCGGTTAAAGATATAACCAATGACATGAATTGATTCGAATTGCATTATATTTTAACTTGACTTGATCCAATCAGTAATTTGACTCGACTTGACTTAAGTCAACTTCCCAAATGACTTGACTTGACTCGAGTCCTAAAAAAATGACTTGGTTACAGCACTGGACTAGGTTACGTACAAAAAACGCAGAACAGCGAAAATTGCGGACAAATCCTTGAAACCTGAGTCAATTAAGCTAGTAAACAGACGATCAATGTCTGGAAAACATTGCTAGCGAGCGAATAAAGTTAAACGATGTACAGCCATACACAAAATACGTGAAAATTGATCTTTCATGATTATTATTACGATCTTGTTCGCTGGTTATATCCAATTATTTTATTTGTAGTACATCATTTGACTGTGTTTGTTAGCTCAAGTACGTTTGTAGAACTAGCAAACAGTGACCACTTCTATTCCCAACAATTAGATATTTTGATATCCCTCCTTGCAAATTTATTAAATAATACTATTACGGCATTCACATAGATGGACAAGAGCCAATATCTACAAAATTTTCAATGACATTTTTACAAATGAAATTACTATATGCAATTTATTAGTCAACTTAACTGGTATACTACATAAAGTAAAGGTATTAAATAACAGCATTCTGACAATCAAAATAATAAATTAAAGAAAAAAAATCAAGTTAGTTAGGTTTCTTTTTATTAGCATATATCCAAAAATCTGCTCATGGTATGCCAATGATAACATCCATTTCGTTTCACACATTTCATTGAAAATGAAATAATACTGTGGAGTTCCCTCTTATTCAGGGCGATCTTCTAATCTAAATGATACTGCAATGAGGCAAGAAGGAAAACTTAACAAACATTACAAAATACTTGTAGGTAAATTGATAATAGTTCTTTTTCTTATAGTAAAATATTTGGGCATCAACCAAATTTTTACCAATATAATGCAAATTAGAGACTTTGCTCTCAGATAACATTACACCTCTGGAAAAAAGTAAAAGCTTGATATATAATATACACAATAAACAAAACGAGGTCAGGCTGAGGTTATTGAATTGAGCAGTGTTAAGATATACAGGCAGTGCAAAATGCATTTTAAAAAGCAGTTTATGTATTGGTACCACATTTGTATGCAATTAAGCGGGCTGTACCATCACATTACAATTAGAAAGTATTTCAATATGCTTGCGGAAAGTTAGTAATTAATAATTATTTACATTTTAGATGCCTGTGTGACAAAAGATGCTTATTCGTAGGTTGTTGATTGATGTTGATGTCACGATTGCTCATTGTCATTATCCACAAATAAATCCATCCTGTTCTTTCTTAGTCCCTTCACTTCCTCTACTCAACCAACATTAGTTTTGCAGAGCCTGTAAACAAACCAAATACTTTAAATTCACACCACTTGCCAGTAATTAACAAGTTATGTAACCACTGAGTGCATACCATTAACAACGGTAAACAATCTGGTCGGTCCAGTTAAACCTAAGGCCTAGAACATATGTTGTCAAATTACATAAACACAGACTGCTGTCTTGCACTTTATCTTACCTCTGGCACAAAAAATTCCTGTTGTTTGCTCAATGGGGCCATGTAGTGAATGCAGTCCTTTTTGCATATTTCAATTAGTGTACCAGCATCAAGCTGTTGTTGCTTCATTGTGGAGCGAAAAATTTATAAAAAAAAAAACAAGAAAAAAGTTGTTATTGTAGAACTAGAAAAAAATTGAAACCTATAAACAGATTTATAAAATTCAGGTGGTCAAGTTAGAAGATTAATTAATTTAATTAGTCAAATTAATTAATATGCTATGTTTGTAATATTCAAGAGCATATATACTTTAATATATTTTCCCATTGCAGGATACACTTTCATTGGAGCTACAAATGGAACAATATCAAGAGTATGCGGAAATTTGGTCTTCACAGCATATTTAATTTCTGGTAACTGCATTATAGCATACTGGTTGGAAGTGGCTAGAGCAATGAGATTTTCTGTTGGTGGTGAGCCATCTTCACTCATCATAATACCAAGAGCATAGCGTAACTTCTCTTTGGGTGTCTAAAATAGAAAATGATTAGCCAAAATGACAAGCTGTAATGAAACCAGCGATTATACTAACTGCATAACCTGTAGACTATGTATTGTGGAGAGGCCAGACCTGCCAACTTTGCAGCGTTAGACTACCAACAAACGTTTAGTCAGGCTTGTACTTAATGATTACTGGACTAATAGTTAGGCTGTGTAAAATATTAACTACCGTATCTATGCAAAAGGACAAAAATTACATAGCTGCAAATAGCAACACAATAAAGGTTAGATTGTAAACTTTCAACCAGTAAACACTGTGATAATGAGTTCATAAGTTATAGGTATTTACGCTGCTATCAAACTAAACTTACTGTATTAGGATCATCATAAAATATGCCAACAGTAGTCATATTAGGAAAAGTTTTCATAACATCCTTAAACGCTGGTCCACAATCCATATACGGGCCTGTATAATACTTGTACGCAATCCATGCATTTTGAATGACTGGCTTTCCAACAACAACGTGCACACTGGTAAAAATTCCAATTCTGTACAAGAAATACAGGACAGAAGTAGCTATCATCAGCAGAACAACATTGGTTGTAGTGGCAATGTCCATTTTGCAATTATCACCCTCAAGTAATTCCTTAGCCTAACTCTAATGTAAACAACAAGCGGGTCTAGATCAGAAGTTCACAACCTCATAATGCCATTGTTTGAGTAGGTGGGGTCTAGTATACAAATGAATCCTGTGGTTGTGCACTTTTGCACCCTACTGGAAAGTTTGTGTGATGTGCCGGATTTTTCTGGGGCAGAAAGTTGGTTTCTGCACCAATTTTCTGGTGCAGAATTATCATTTTGCCCCATATTCTATGTTCCATGTATTAGGTTGGCTTGGCGCGAACTTTCGTGCATTTATTAGATCTCACTACAATCCTGAACTGGCTGAAAGAAAATAGGCCTAGCCTAGTTAGGAAATACTGTTTTCAATTTCAGCCCCTTCGGGTTTTTAGTGTGTCTAACAGCAAACTTTCCAGTAGGGTTTCTGCGCTAGACCACAACAACTTATGGCGTATCTCACGTTGTGATACGCTATTCCCACGGTTAATAGAGCTCAGTTGAGCTGTAGAACTCCGTTGCCATCTGACTCCTCAGAAGTGGGTGTTCCCCAGCATCACAGGCTAGTAAACAAAAGAAATCTTATTTATAACAAACGCCTTCACAACAAAAGGCGTTGTAACTCAAGTTTAACTGATGCAGAAATCAACGCAAAACTAAAGTGAAAGCAGCACGTGGGCGCACCAAAAGATGCTGTGACCGAATGAATGATTGACCACTGTAATGCAATTAGTACACAAAATGCACAGTCGCAGGGGCACAAACATCACAATTGACAAACTCAAATGTCTCTCCTAATCGGCGATCCCATCAATGCTTCTCCAGACATCTCTATATCAGTACTGTAATGACTCGAGTCAATGACTTGATTTGAGTTGACTCGAGTCACGTTTTTAAATTACTTCACTTGACTCGAGTCAAAGCTTAAAATGACTTGACTCAAGTCTTGGAAAGTAACTTGACGCAAGTCATAAAAGCTTAGTTGTTAAATTATATATCGACCAACGGAATTGCAGACATTTGATTTCATTACGAACAATCAGTTAAAGGTATGGCCAATGACATGACTTGATCCAATTAGTAGGCTAATTTGAATCGACCTGACTTAATTCAACTTGCCAAATGACTTTACTTGACTCGAGTCCTAAGAAAATAACGTGGTTACAGCACCGCTCTATACACATTTCTATACATAGGCATCGAACCGTATGCTTCCAAAATATACAGGTTCACTTGGATCCCTGGGACCGCTTGGACTGTAAAATTGAATTGAAAGTTTTTTAAAACGTAGCCTACATTTGGTTAGGTGATGCTACACTATTTTAACCGTAGTTTTTAAAACTTGCTTGGCACCGTAATGCACGTTTTTGCCTTCGAGGCCTTGCCACATTTGCCCGTCTAATTTGTGGTAATTATCATCATACCTGCTAGTATGCTCGCGAACACCTGCATCAGCACAATTTTTCGTCAACCACATCAAAGACAAAAAATAAAATGAATGAATGAATGCTACATAACACTAGACTTACCATACGTCCCATTTTAGCCGGGACAGTCCCCCTTTTTAACGTCTTGTCCCGGCGTCCCGATCGGTCGGCCAAACGTCCCGGTTTGGCATTCAGTCAGCCAGCATAGGCATACCGCATAGAAGCCATGCACGAACATTAGCATGTTTTTATTATTGTTTTTGCTGTGTAGCGTACCGGTACTTCTTGAAGAAGAATTCGAGATCTTGTTTGTTATTTATTTCATTGTATTCGATAAAAATGTTATTGTGACGTTATTGTTAGCGGATAATTGGTACGGTAATTTTCCGGTGAAATAAAGGCAGACATCTTTGTATCGTTAACGTCAATTCCTTCCTATTTTTCGAATTGAAACCGATATTTAGAGAACAAGCACTTGAACTTTCGATGGCAATATGGTCAATGAAGACAGCTAGGGTGGGTTTAAATGTAGGCCTACGTAATAATTCCGAAAAATGTCAACTTAAAAAATCACAGCTAAGGGGTTTAGGTTGTTTGAAAGCGTCCCGTTTTGAAGCCACAAAATTATGGTAAGCCTACATAACACTTCCCTTTTAGCATCTCACAGCACTCGTCGCATTCCTCAAATAGAATTAAGGTAATGCTTCTTTATAAGCACTTTTGTTGTACCGCACGAGACACAGCTTCTTATGTTTCGTTGGTTTGAATAAAGGTTTTAGCTGAGGTTTTATCTTACTAACAATGTTTGTCTCTAATTTCGCTGATGAGAAGTACATGCTGCCTGCAAAGAAGCCATGGAAGTCAGGTTATACGGATTTAATTGAGGTAGACAGACGCGTGATCTTCCAAATCGGTGCAATATAAAAAGCGTTTAAGTAATAACACAATCTTAATTTCTTGAGATGAAATACATCTATGTGATATAGCATTCATTAAATGCCAGATGATAAATAATATAGATTATTGAATATGGGGAACAGAGTTGTAGATCGGACCGGGCTTTTCGGGTTGGGTTCGGGTTTAAGTTTGAAAACAAGTTCGGGTCCGAATCTGTACTGACACACTGACATATTTGCCTCATAGTTTCACTTTCTTTATAGAAATATGCATGTACACGTGGTGCTAAAATCCTCCAGCAGAGAGAAAAGCACAATTTAGAAAATGATGACAACAAAAGATGACTTTGATTCCTTCAGTACATTTAACTTTCGGGCCTAATTCGGGCTTCAAATAATTTTTTGGTTCGGTTTCGGGTCAGTTTCAGGTTAAGGCCCGTTTACAACTCTGAGGACACGTCCACCGGCACCGCTGACAAGCTTAGGTGCGACATCAAAAAAGATTGAGTGTGAGTTTCCGTGGTGATTTTCTCAGCCAATTAAAAGGGATTGTATCTAGTCTGGTAGACAGCCACCTTTGCTGTTCCTTACTTAATTTTTCACAAACACAAAATATAGATCACTTAGCAATGATTGAAAGAGTTTATAACCCATAAAAAATAGTTTAGCCGTTAGAAAATGATTAACGTTTCATACAGATGTTTGCAGTGTGCATATGTGAACAGACACTTCAACGCAAACGTACGTATTACCTAATCGTTTTCAGCATAATTGTTTTAGAGTAAGTGACTTGAGAAAAGTCAGTCATGTCATGTCAGTGCAGCTCGTAGGTAGCTTGCCTAGTGGATAGACAGTAATTATGTTGTAAATGCAGTTGGTTAAAGTCATGACCACACGAAGTTAAAGCCCAACACAATATAGCTTTCTACAAGCGCGTAGGCCCACATCCTGCCTTTCCGATAGACAGCAAATTTTGTTGTAAGTGCAAAGTTAAAGTTAAAATTAACCGATATCCAGATAGTCAAACCTATTGCAAACGTAAGAAAGGCGTTAAGATGCTGATGAGGAAAGTCACTATTTTTTGCTTTTCTGCCAAGTGCATAAGTTTTGAAGGAAATCATACTTAACCAATGAACATTGGCCTATTTTACCTATGGGAAAATTTGCTATAGCATTGCTCTTCTCGGCATGCTAGCTTCAGTATATACTAAACATAACATAAAAATGCAAATTTTGTCATAGCTACTAGCAATTGTTTTGCATACATTGTAAACATCATTTTCAGGTTTTGAAGGGCACATTGTCGAAATGAAACGAGTTTATGTTTGTGGAGCTCATTCCACTAGAAAAACAACTATGATTGACCATTGCAAAAAATATGTAAAAGCTAAAGGCAAAAACGTATTATACTCTGAGGAAATTGCACGGAACGTTTTAACGGAAAACAAGATAACCGCGGTAAAATACTACTTTCGTAAGTAATTTGAGGATAATATTAGTGGGCAAGCATCCAAAAACGAAGGTAGCAAAGTCCAAGTTGCAATTAAAGCCAACTGCCCGCCGTAGGAATATAACCAAATATGTCAATATAAGAATCGAAATGATAAAACTTTTAAAATATTGTAGCAATGCATATTTCGTCTTACTCTGGCTGTGTTTCTTACGTGGTCTTTATAGGACGGTGTCCAATGCTAACGAATTTGTGACTTAGTCTCCGTACAGTCAAGGTCGTCTTCGTTTAACTTTGAAAATAACTTTGCATGCAGAATGATCAAAAGGATATCAACGTATTTAAGAGGTTGAATTTTCTTATTTTGGAAAGTCAATGCACAAGAGAGATACAGATGAAAGCACTTTCAGGTAATTGTTTACATATAAGATTGTTACTTTGGTACAAATATTGAAATAAAATTGTTATAGAAACCATATATTTTGTAAAAATTGGTAGAAGACGAAAATAACTGCTTGTGCATCTATGACCGAGGTATTTTGGATCCCATTTGTTATCTTCACCTGTATGTTGGAGCCGAAGCAGCAGAAGATGCTTTAAGTAAAAGTTCCATCCTCAAGTGGGCGCACGAGTACAAAATTCTATTTACGCTAAACTAGTGATGTCACTGTTGTGATCCTTGCTGCTTTGTTCATCTTATTCGATATGGTACAGCGCCTTGCAGACAATTATTGACGTAATGACAAATACATTTTGGCCGAGGCGCAATAAAAAAAACGATAAAATATGGGCGTAGTAAAGGATGCATAAAAGTCTTTCCGAAATATTCAGTAACTTCCCTTTAGTATATGTTACAGTCAATTTCAATGCAAGTAGATGCATATTGAATCATAAATCTTGTTATTTCCAGCTTGGCAAACGCTGAAAAAGTGCTTGTGTTTGTAATGAAACCTTCGCCGAATTGCTTATGCAACGATGACGTTAGGATCGACACAAAAAACTTTGAGGAGATAGTTCGTTACGACACATTTATGAAAAAGTTCTTCTCGGAAATGAAAATCAACTTCCGTTATATCGAAAAAGAAGATATTGTTGAAAGAGTAAAATTTGTTGTAGACGCCACCCTCGAAGTGTGGCCAGATTTACCAATTAAGATAGAATTATAACACTCTATAAATAAACAGTGTTTTTGCTGTGTCCATTGTAACTTGTAACCTAAATTGTCTTAAGCTGAAACTGTCAAGATAATTTATCAGACATTGCAGATCCCTGTAAGGATTATAACAAAACAACCCAATGTTATAGTTAAAACAAAATTTATGAATTGAAATCAAATTCAGCATTTTTGGTTATTTTTGTTTTACAATATTTTTTGATTTAGTACATTTTGTTTGAGTTTTTTATTTTGCTTAATATCCTGGCTTTATTTCAACTGCCAAATATGAAGCAACGTTGGCTAATTTGTTTTTATGGTTTAGAAAACTATTCATGTATACTTCTGACAGAAGATGTTGTATTTGTATTATATATGATCTATTTCTATAACCGAAGACTTATTGCTGCAGCAGTGTCTTAGATATACGAATGTGCATTTCTGCATGCCGTGTCACACATGCATGCTTGTTGAGTTCATTAAAGACAAAGTAAATTTGACATATTGACGTATAATTGACGTATAACGCATAAAAAAGTAAAAAGCTTTGTTTGCCGATCTAAGCGTTATGCAGAACCTGCCCAAGGCAGCGCAATAGCATTTATCTCCATACTTGGGCTAGGTCAAGGTGGTTACCTGGTAGCTGGTACTGCTTTAGAGTTGTCCAGTACTTAACCATTTATTTGAGGAATTCTTCCAAGTCATATAATTTCCAATCTAAATTTTTACTTTTGTTTTGCAAACATTTTTCAGTATTTGTGTGACGCAATTTCATTGAAAAGCAAAGTTCCTATTCTTAAAAATTATTATATGAACTTGGGCTTGGACAATTCCAGTTGTTTTTATTCCATAATTTTCTTAAAATATTTCCTGAATTTCTATCATCCTGTATTATTTTATTTTTTGTATAGGATGTACTCGTTTTAAATAAAAAAGTTTTGCATGAAAACAAAATGTTTTAAAACTTGTTGATGAGAGAGATGCCAGATTTGAAAATTAGAAATACCAGACACTTTTAAAACCTTAAATACATGTGATAAAATGATTATGTAATTGGCAAAATTATGACGTCATATGGAATTTATAAAAAACAACTCTTGTGATTGTCTCAATGCCTTTATATTGTAAATAGTATCTATAAAGACATTGGTTGGGTTGTGTGTCTCGACGCTATTTACAAATCAGTAATTTAAACATGCTCTCCAGGAAACAGCAATTATTGTGGCATCATAATATGTTAATACAGTACGTCACTCTGCTCGGATTAATAACAGCGCTGGGGTTGCAATAATTCCGCTAGTTTTCGATTCTCAGTGACGCTACTGTTGTGATGCTCTTGGGTAAGAAAAGTACAGTATTAACGACACCTGTTCCTGATCAGTAGTCTCGAACTCTTGTTGAACTGTTCTAAACTCAAGCACGCAGTACCTTACAAAAAATCAAATAAAAATTGTGTGTGTAGAATTGGAACTTGGACAAAGGCTAGCTCCGTAGCCTGAGCTCGAGCGGTGAAAAATCGCTGGGTTCATTGTGCAAAGACTTTCCTCAATCCGAAGATAAAGATTGCCATACCATATTACTATTTGATTTGACCTTGTTACGACGGTAAAGTAAAACGAAGATTATGTAATTAATGTTTGAATATGTTTTGCAGAAAGTTACTTTACGCAGATTTCATTTTGTTGCAATAGACAAACACTCAATAGAAGTATTGTAGGTTCTTATTTCATGTAAATAATGTTTTCTTGAGAGTAATTGGATTCTGACAATTTCTGTTAGTTAGCTCATTATTTTTTTGTTTTTTTGTCGTTTTACATCTTTGATTAGGATTTATCTCGATTTTGTAGACGCCTCATGTAGTAGGCGCCAAATCACAAACAAAAAAGTCGAGCTAGCTTTAAGTTGGTCTTGCGCACTTCTGCACTAAACTCGTTTATTTAAATGGCTGAAAATGAAACATTTAACATACTTCGTATACAATAGGTGCTTATTTGGTTACTTTTCGTGCTTTCATATGAACATGCCAGAGTTATAGGCAATGTTCAAAGCCGTTCTTGAAAAATGCGGACTCATGGCGGTTGCAAATGAGTTTTTGTACATTTTTTATGTGTTTTGAAAGGTATTAATAAGGATTATTTTTTAGCCAGCATAATGGTGAAGTACTTTGCTTTTTGGAATTTTTATCATCATGACATCTTAATTGTATCGTATTTGTCTCGTGTATTAACCTATAATGTAAAGATTAGCACCATCTTTTTCGCTCCCCACAGTCAATGGTGAGAAATAGAAGACATATAGCCTACAGTGCGAAAGTCTTCTAGAAGTACGCCAAAGATCTTTTGTGTGACCTATAAGGCTATAGCTAAGCAGCGTAAATTCGGTTTGACCTCGGCATGATACGGATCAAATACATGTCTTTGCGCAATCATATTGAAACCATGGTTCCTGCAAGTTATTTTTGCTCTTTCGTTTTGACATAGTAAATGCTCGGTGTATGCCAAACTGACCTTTGGTCTACGCATCGCACAGAATGCACCCTGTTTGAAATGTGACTTTTAATGAATCTTATGGCCTGTGGCCCACCAGAATCTCTCAGCCACAAAATTTTGGGTCACAACACAAGGGTAGCGTTCAGGGCTGTAAGGTTGAAAGAAATTTGGGTCAGTGGAGTTTAAGTCTATAAATTGTCATGACTCTAGCTCTATCTTGTTTTAGCTTGTTTTACAAGTTTGTATGATACTAACATACTTGGGAAACAAAATAGTAACCGGTGTCAATGACAGAATGGTGAACATTATTTGATGTATCCTTCAACAGCAGTTGTACAGACTTTCATACAGTACCTAGGAAGGTAAAAATACTTGGGAGTGATCGTGACATATATACAGAGGTCGGAATTGTGGCACTACACAAGAGAAGTTGGAGGTTTTTTTTACATCGACTCCACTACCCTAGTGAAAAAGTATTACTGCAGTGGTTGGTATATGAGTAAAAATTAGACTGACAACTTTGAAATGCATTCTGTACTTTGCTATGTTACAGTGTCTTTGTAATGTTTTTGACCTTCGGTAAAGTGTTCCTGCGCTTGCTCCTGTTCAGTGGTTCCAATGTTCCATAATATCCTAATCCCATATATCTGAATCTAAAAGCATAACTTTCAGAAATAAGTCTTGGCATTAAATTTCTGATTCATTACCGGTAATTGAATGTGTAGCGGCCTGGGTGGCATTTTTAATACCATTACATCATTTCTTGGAAAAGTTTTTTCCAGTTATTGAATGAAGTTTATGAACTTGTTTTATGATAACACTTCAACTGTCGTTTGATATTTGGAAACCTACTCTAAATAACTTCGTGTGAAAACTCCTTTTAGTACGTTCCCAGGTTGTTTCCAGCACCTGTGCTGATAAGAATTCTTTATTGCAAATGCCCGCTTCTTAAACTTTATACTGATAATTATTTATCTACGTGTCAACTTCAACTACGTGTAACTCCCATTGTCAACACATTGTTTTCCTCGCTGCACATGTTCTGAAATGCTGCGTTTTTCTTATCGAACACTTTCACTCCCATCGCTTCACGTTTTATAAGCTCGCACTTTTACCGGCGAGCAGAGACAGAGACAGAGACACAGAGACAGAGACACAGAGACACAGAGAGAGGCAGATGAGCTTTCTACGCTAGTCATGGTGATTGCAACTCAATAGACATCTTATAAGCAGCTGGTATTACTATGTTCTTGATTATGCGTAATATTGAGAAAGTGTACAGCACCTACAATAAAAACCTGTTCTTGTAAAATATTTCTGTTGTAATATTAAAACCTTTTGGCTGACAAGAGGTTAGACCGTTAGAGTATTCTAACCGCACGTAACAATAGAGTCAGATAATTCAACAGGTAAATTAAGTTAACATAACATAAGTTAATTTAAAACAGATAAGATTAGCTCTGCATTAAGTAAGCTCTGCATTTTGGTGACAAACCCGACGTGTTTCAATCCTCGTGACCGTTACTACCAGTTCTTCATTCTGGTGAAAACACCCGATGTGTTTCAATGTGGCTGGTACTGCTAACTTTATTCTTGTAAACAAGTTGATTTAACAACAACGACAACAATGGCTCCAGCTCAAAGCGGTTCATTTTCTGACGGAGGTGACGAAGACGACAACGATGACGACGCTACAACCTCTTCTGCCACATTCAGGACTTCTTGGACTGGTTGCAAAATCATTCCATCGAAATGTTTCTCTGATTAGAAACACAACATGTTCTGTTGTTTGCTGCTTACATGCTTTCTTGTGTTTACATCAACCGATCAGGTGAATCTTCATCTGGACTCACGACAGTTTCTATTACATCAACGTTCGTCCTCTTTTGGATCTCTTGCATCGTGCTCAATCAAGCGTGGATACTGCTTAACAGGCAATCGTATGTTTATATGGCGAGTACCTTCGCATATCAACTGCCCTCCGACCAAGCCTCTTGGGTCGCATAAGATGCTACTCCATTATAACTCTACGTCTTTATATAGAGTTTCCTTACCTGACCTCGGGATCTCGGTGCATCACTGGAGGAAATGCTCCACACGTGCGAAAAACTGCTTTGGCAATCATATTCACTTCGACAACAACACCTTTTTTTTTCGCTACCACCAATGTACAGAGCTCGACAAACTCGCTCTTTTTCGTCCTAACCTGCCAAGGCGTGTATCTTCTCAAACGCCACACTCTCAATTCTCGCGACTTCTTGCAACCTTTGACACACAACAGAACGATCTTATTTTCGAAGTTCTCACTACTTTCAACGAAGAGAACAAGTTCCTACATTGCCAGCTCACGAAGCTGATTGGCACACTCTACAAAGCAATTAGGAAGATCTTCCCTACTGAGATACTCACTACTACTCTTGGACATCAAACCATGGGTTTCAGTCTTGGAGATTTTATGTCAAGAGCAGCATGCCATTCTATCAACGGTACCGTCTTACCTTCACTTGCGTACAAAAACGCATTTAGCCAACGTCCTCTCACCAAATATCGCGATCAAAACGGCCACAGTCAATACGGCCAACTCATTTCAGACAACATTGTCTTACCGGGATAACATCTGCTTGAATCGTATTGACCAGCAAGAAGTTTTGTCTTCCGAGTTCTGGGAAACACCGTCCTTTATCACAACTATACTTTATCGCACGAGCATAGGCAGGTGCATCAACTCAACTTACTTTTGTCGTCCGGGAGTTGGATCAATTACTTTATTTCAGTTCAATTACAATTACAATTACAATTACAATTACTCCCTTACATGTTTCAATTACATTACAATTACAATTACTCCGTGCTAAAAATATCAAATTACAATTACAATTACAATTACAATTATAATTACTGTTAAACATGTAATTGATTAATCATAAATTCAACTTCGGTAGAGAGGTGCTCTTTGAAAACCGTAGCGACGTAATTAGCAACAATCACAAACTATTCATGTTTCATTCATGATACCTAGAATACCCTTTAATTAAAAAAAACTCGAACGTTTTCGAATATTTCAACTATTCCTAATCATGAGTACTGAAAAATACAAACACAGAAAAAATTTTTAAGCGACTGTTAACAACCAAAAGTTTGAGCGACTGGCAACGACTAACAACGAATAGGCTACAAGACAGGCAATGAAATGTAATCAAACGAATACACAAAGCTGATAGCGGTAAGGCGCCAGCGATAAGGTGTGTAAAATTAAAATAAATGCAAAAGGAAAGAAGCTCCTGATAACTACAAATTACAAAAGTTTGGTTCGCATTTACATTTTCACTTGCTCAAAAACTGTTGGATTGCATTTGATGAACATTAGGGTGCGAAAAGTTTCTGGCCCCAGTAAATTTCTTCTTGCCGTATAAAAGTTACCCGCAATTGAAAATATTCTTTCTGACGGGGCTGATGTTGCTGTTAGTCCCAAATAATCCTTGGCTAAAGTAGAAAGCGTGGGAAGTTCTTCTGACTTCTTCTTCCAATACATTAGTGGGTCTTCATCGAAATGCATGGTTTCTACCCCCAAATAGCTGTCGACTTCACTTATTGAATTTCTCGGTCTTTTCTTTTTTAAGCCTTCTGCCATAAAGTTAAATAGCTTTGGCTTTTTTGCAGGGTTTTCATCCTCTGTGCTACAACTCTCTTCGTCATCCTTGCCAAGTCTACTTGCCACATGAGTTTTTAGCAAACGTATTGCTTCTTCTTTTTCAACGTCATCTTCAATCCAGCTGTTTTTAAATCGTGGATCAATTGAGTTGCAATTATGTTGTCCGGAAAATTTATATATGGCAACAACCTTTTAGAAACAGAGTCTTTAAGATTAGCTGCCAGTTTCTGGCAATAGTGGAGATTTGAGTTTTTTAGTAGTTCCATTGCTTTCAGTAAGCCAAGCACTACCGGACAAATGCAAGAGGATGTTACAATATTTTCTCCTTCAACTTGCTGCATTGCTTCCTTGAAAGGCAGTAGCACACTCACGAGCTCACTCAATGCCAAATAATCTTGATTTGTTATTTTTTCCCGTGACTGGATCAAGGTGAGAGCCGCGTTAACTTCTTCGTGATCCTTTAAGACACTTTGCAACATAACAAGCTGCGAATTCCATCTTGTCACATTCTGTGCTCTTAACGTTATTTTTTTTACGTTGCAAATAAGAGGTAGCATTTACAGATTTTCTTACTGAATTTACAATTTTGGCCACCTTTCCCAGCTTCTTCCCAACGTAAGACTTAGCAAACTCCGAATGTTGCAGACAATCCTTAATACAAAGTTGTTGTGTATGAGCAAAACAGCTTACTCTTTCTGGTAACTAAGTGAGAAGAGCATGTAAATCAGCACCCTCCTCGGACATTTCTTGTTCAGGATCAGGATTCAACTGTTTCTCATTGTCCTCATTGATTTCTTCACCAGTTTTATGCAGTGTGAACTCAGGAAGGGAAACCTGAAATGCTTTTATCATGGAGGAAGCATTGTCTGACACAACCTTTTTTACTTTTGTTGTAAGTCTAAACTTTTCTATTACGTTGTCATAAGCCTCAGCAATATTTTCAGCTGTATGCCGTCCTAAAAATGAGTCCACTACCAGGACAAAGCTGCGTAGCTTCCATTCTGCATCAACAAAATGCATAGTGATGCCCAAGAAACTTTTCATGTTGCGGTTAGTCCAGAGATCAATTGTCAAGTAAACATTTGACAAACGTGCAATTTCACGTCTCATCTCTTCTTCTATTTGCTGAATAACCGTTGGTATAAGGGAATTTCTAAATGTGGAGCGGCTTGGTATTACATATCTTGGTTCAGCAGTCAACAACAGATTTCTGAATGTTTGACTATCTACAATACTTAATGGTAACTGATCACAAGCTATTGATTTGAGTAGAGCTTTTGTTAATGCTTTTTGAGTGGCATCATATGAAGCAAATCGCTGGCAAGAAGAAGTTTGAAAAAAATGACTTAATAGGTGGTTGACTCTGATCAACCTTTGTCTTCTTCGTGTTTTCCTGGTGTTTTCTTTTGAGGTTTCTATATTTAGGATAAAGATTGGGAGAACATCTCTTCAAATGCGTGATCAAGTTTGATGAAGCCTTGGTTGAATACTTGAATTTCTTTTTGCAATTGTTGCAGCAAGCCTCAGTACTGGTCAAAGATTTAAAAAACTCTGACAGTGGCGTAGGAAAGGGTTCAGCACAAGTTTCGGAAGAGTTTATTTGCTGATCATCCATTTTTGAAATATTAAGATTTAGACTATATTGTAGTTTACTAAGTTTTCTGTTGTTGCTGAAGTATGGGAAACAGTTTAGCATGGCTGAATTATCTAGTTAACGAGGCACGCATAGCACACCTATGTAAATATGCTTAATTATTTTATGTTGTGCTTGTCAGGTCTCAATAACAATGTAATTGAAATTGTAATTAGGCAAAAATTTTATCAAATTACAATTACAATTACACAAAATAAAAATGCTTCAATTACAATTACAATTACAATTACTTGAAAAATGTAATTAATTACACTCAGCTCAATTACAAATTACAATTGATCCAACTCTGAAAATACACATCAACTACAATGCACCTGACTACGAGAAAATTCTCAACGAGCCCCCTGACTTTGACTCGTTTACTGATCTTCAATCGCTGCTCAGCTCTATGTCTGAAGCCAACCTTCTTAATGGGCAAATGCGACATGTCTTAACAAGCCTTACTACGACCGATGAAACTACGGTAAACGGCTCCTACGTCGCGGACACATTCGCGCAAACGCGAAACAAACGTTACTCTTTGCACTGTCGCAGATTACGAATCCATTCCTCTCAGCCCTTATATTCATCCTGCAACTCCTTGCTATGATGTGGGCTCTCTTCCACACTATCGGTTTTATCCGATCATCTCCGCATCATTTGCAGTATGCCAGATCCCCTGTGTCCCAAATTCGCGCTTGGCGACACCAACATCAAGCACCAGTTGCACATCCACAGCAAACTCAACCGTCGCCTTTGCCTCGACGTTCTCGTGACCAACCGTCTTCTTCTGGATCTTCTGATGACGCGTCACCCGCTTCATCTTCTCGTGAAGATTTCGCCGACACCCACACAATTTAAGTTTCATTATTTGTATCACTTTGTTTTTATGTACCGTAAATGTATTGTGCATGTACCATCTTGCTGTTTTCCTTTGTACTTCGTCGCCTTCCTCCTTTTTGGTAAATCTCTTTCTTCTCTTCTGCTTATATACGTAGTTGCATGCTTAATTCCTTTCCCTTTGCTGCATATCTTTGTTTTTGCTAATATCGTTTTTAATCTTCCCGCTTATCAGACCAGGTCAACAAGGCTCTAGTTACTTCATGCGCCGGCGCATTGATCTGGCTGATTGGCAACGAACGGTGATTCTTTCGGTACAAAAACAATTTCAGCCGTTTGGAAAAAACATTTTGGTGTCGGTCCTTGCATTTCCTGCGCCACCTACCACTTCGGCTGAAGATCTTCTATTTTGGTTCCAGCGACTGGAGGAAACATTCCAGCTGGTTCCACAATTTCCTTCACCAGGAAAAATCTATACCATGATAGCAGCCACATCTGCTATCAATTTGGCTCACTTGTAGCAGTTTTATGACTTACTAGCGTGCCGTATTGCCAATGAAAATCTGCAATACGAACAATTCAAACAGTATTTGCAAAACATGTTGCTCTCGGAGTTACCCTCCAACATGTAGTTGTCTTATCATCTGTAATTTTTCAGTCATTTGTCCATAACTTCATTACATGACTGCTGTTTGTGCATGCTCACGTTTGTTATCATCAGTATATTAAATTTAAATTGTTCACTTTTTCCTTCCGTAGCGGGGGAGAAATGTAGAGGCCTGGGTGGCATTTTTAATACCATTACATCATTTCTTGGAAAAGTTTTTTCCAGTTATTGAATGAAGTTTATGAACTTGTTTTATGATAACACTTCAACTGTCGTTTGATATTTGGAAACCTACTCTAAATAACTTCGTGTGAAAACTCCTTTTAGTACGTTCCCAGGTTGTTTCCAGCACCTGTGCTGATAAGAATTCTTTATTGCAAATGCCCGCTTCTTAAACTTTATACTGATAATTATTTATCTACGTGTCAACTTCAACTACGTGTAACTCCCATTGTCAACACATTGTTTTCCTCGCTGCACATGTTCTGAAATGCTGCGTTTTTCTTATCGAACACTTTCACTCCCATCGCTTCACGTTTTATAAGCTCGCACTTTTACCGGCAAGCAGAGACAGAGACAGAGACACAGAGACAGAGACACAGAGACACAGAGACACAGAGAGAGGCAGATGAGCTTTCTACGCTAGTCATGGTGATTGCAACTCAATAGACATCTTATAAGCAGCTGGTATTACTATGTTCTTGATTATGCGTAATATTGAGAAAGTGTACAGCACCTACAATAAAAACCTGTTCTTGTAAAATATTTCTGTTGTAATATTAAAACCTTTTGGCTGACAAGAGGTTAGACCGTTGGAGTATTCTAACCGCACGTAACAATAGAGTCAGATAATTCAACAGGTAAATTAAGTTAACATAACATAAGTTAAGTTAAAACAGATAAGATTAGCTCTGCATTAAGTAGGCTGAGCTCTGCAAATGAAGGAACCTGACAATTCTATTGGTAAATGTCATAAGACTCATAAGCCTCATTGCAGCATGGTATCTTCGATTTGTAGTTCAAAACTTATGTAGATACTCGGTAGGTACCTTAAAAGTTTGCCTATTGATCATGTAATAATATTCATACGTTTTTGCTTGGTATCTGGTCTGTTTGCTACTCAGTCGTTTTGTCCCATTTTTACCTAGAAGCAGTAATATATGTTGGTTCCTCATTCATTAAGTTGTGGCATTAACAAATTAATGTTTTATGCAAAGTTTAACTGTTTCATTTCTATTGCAGAGAATAATCTGATAAGTATTTAATTTAGCCTAGTCGTATAGTTTAAAATCCTTATTGAGCATTTTCCAACAATCTAGCTAGTTGATCTACTATGACTGAATCTCATAATGCTTCCAACGATAACAAGATGTCTGACGAACTTACAGCGAAGTTAATTCATTTTCATGTAAGTATGATATGCATTTCTCTTTTTCTCATTCTGTAGAATTTATCCTTCAAGTCTGTTTTACTTTGCTGCTACCTTGCACCCAGACTTCAAAGTGTGGCAGTTTTCAATAAGGATGTGCCACGAGGAAGATTATTCGGGTTCGTGCGAACCCGAATATCATGAAGGTCAACACGAACGAATCCCGAATCTATTCGTATTGGAACCAAACAATAAAATTTCATCCAAAAGTTGTCAAGTCTTGCTTGTAACATGATGTAATCAATAAACAAATCGCTTACTTTCGAAAAATAGTGTTTAAAAAACGATTGAAAAAGCAAAATCGTTAGTAAAACGACCTTCATTGTAAGTACTGCTGACTCTAGTTTAGCATTGTCGGGAAACTAGATCATCATTTTTAACAAAAGTCAGTAAATTTATAAGTAATATTGTATTCGGGTTCGCCATTGTTGGTATTCGTGTTCGCCCAAATCTTCCATAAAGGCGATATTCGGCGAATCTATTCGGGTTTGGGTTCGTATTATGTAGCTTTCAACACGATATCATTTGCAGAAACAAATTTGGCATGAAACCATTTACTGCTGCTTAAATTCATTGTTTATTTGTTACATACTCAGATGATTAAATGGATGAAAAAATTTATATTTGATGTTGTCAAATCTCGTGCATGTATGTGATGTAACACACTTTCCACTATAGTCTTGCAATTGTGTATGCCATTGCTGAGTCTACAGGTAGCCAGACTGGAATGTTTGCAAAGTAAATTTTGTTGTGAATAATTTCTTAGATAATTTGTAAATAACAGCTATGAAATGTACGATTGCAGCTCACTTTTGTTAGTTAGAAGCATCGTAAGGTAAGGTTTTGCTGTATTCGAGGTGCATATAGAGCGCTTTTTGAACAATAAGTGGGAATATTGCTGCACAATACTTTGAAAGAAATGACTGATTTATCCACACCTTGCAAACTTTCACTTCAGATAATTTGGCACATTGTGTAATGAAATCGAGACCAGCATAGTGATGTCATCGGTTATCAGATGCGATAACGAAATCATAACAATGTTACGGGTCCATTTTACTGTAACTTTCCTACTTTGTTTGATACAGTATCGGTAATATAAAGTTAACTGAGAACCTTTCCTAAGTATGTAACAAAATTGTTGTGATGTATATATCAATCGGCTTAATTATTTCATACACTTTTGTCTTTTGTTACTTTTTTTAGCTAACAATCTTGTCATTTAGTGTATTATCTCGCCTAATTTTCTAATCTAACAAAAACTCATTTTCTGTCAATTACATTCTGTTAAATTACGCTTTCCATTACACTCAGGATCAGTGGATTAGAATTATGTTAGAATTCGTAAATAGATGTGTTTATTATCTATTTTTTTCTAACCTCATATATTTTATAGGACATTACTCAAATAGATGACTTAGAGCGTTGCAAGACAATTCTTCGTCAGCATGACTGGAACATAGAAATGGCAGTTCAATCAACATTCGTAGATCCAGTGCCCCAACCTTCTATACAATCACAACCGCCATCTGCACCAGGACCTTCAAACGTAATACATATTGATTAAACACTTTTTTATAGTCATGTTTAATCAATATTCATTTTAGAACTTGAATCTAAGCTTTGGGAGACCAGGCCATTTGAAACAATGATTTGTAACTGTTTTAAGAAGTTAAATGTTCTAGACCAGGGATGTCCAACCTTTTATTATAGTGGGCCGCATTGTCACTTGAAATAATTCAATGGGCCGCAGAAACTATTTATTTTCAAGAAAAATTGATGAAATTAACTACTTTAACAATATCAGTTGTCAAAGTATTCGGAGTGAAAATGACTAGCGGGCCGCACAAAAATTTCAGGTTGGCCGCACTGTGGCCCGCGGGCCGCAGGTTGGACATCCCTGTTCTAGACTTTTGTAGTGCTATGTGATGAGTTGTTCAATAATTTTTAGATGGTTATGGTCCCGGATCAGGTCATATACTTGGTTTGGTGGTTGGTTATGTCATACAATTTGTCAACCTAGCTTCAGAAGTTTTTGCATGCTTACTTTAAGACAAAAATTTCCTAATTTTTCAATGACCACAATGAAAACTCATGGTTGTTTCATTTAGGTTAACATTGGTGTCCGGCGTGCTCCTACTCCCCCATATTCTCTTCTTCATCACCAAAATGTGATACCACGTCAAATGATCTATGTTGGAGGAAGACGTCCTCAACCTCCACAAGGATTACTTGGCTGGGGATTCTTCCTTCTAATGTCTCCCATTAAATATACTTTTAATCAAGTTTTTAATATCTTGAAGTGAGTATTACTTGCTCGGAATGGTGCATTGTTTAAATTCATATTCTACTAACTTGCTATTTTCATGTTAGGTTTGTCTATCGTTTGTTTTTTCCTGATCCACGTGAAAGAATCACAAATCCTCTGGGTGATGTTCAGGCGTTTATCACTGAGTTTGAAAGAAAATTCCCAGATCACCCAGACTTTTTTCAAGTTAGCAGAAATCGTCCTTTCAAGTTTTTTTTTCAACTTGTACAAGATCAAAATAGGGTAACAGTTTTTTAATTTAGTTTCTAACTTTTTGATGATATCTAGGGAACATATGGAAATGCCCAGGCAGAAGCTAAGGCCCAGCTTCGCTTTTTGCTTGTATATTTGCATGATTTTGACCACAAAGACTCTCAGCCATTTTGTCATGGAACTCTTTGCCATCCCGAGTCCATACAATATATCAATCGTAACATGCTTTTCTGGGCTTGCTCAGTTGATAAACCTGAAGGATATCGTGGTAAGTCACAAGTGTTTTGAGCTGCTGTTGCTTGCCCGCAGTATTTGGAATAGGTAGTATTTGAGTCATCACTCATCAATATAATGTTGTCAAATTTTAAATCCCATTGTGATTGTTTACCTAGTTTCGAAAACCCTAAGAAATGACACCTATCCATTGCTGGCACTGGTGTGTCTATGTCAAAATCGTATGACTGTTGTTGGTCGATTGCAAGGGAAAATAACATCAGAGGTTTTGAGTCAATTTAATTAACTAAAACAATTTTATCATATTTTTATATCAACGTAGAAAATTATAACCGGGACTTTCTGCTGTTGCAATTACAGGAATTAATTGGACGACTGAGTGAAGTGGTGGAAGTCTATGAGCCAGTACTTGTAGCAGCGAGAGCGGACAAAGAGGCACGAAGTCAAAATCAGATTATACGACAGGAACAGGATGAGGCGTACGAGATTTCTTTGCAGAAAGACAAAGAAAAGGTTTGTTTACAATTAAACAATCATTTATAATGATAAATATAATCTACCAAGGTTTAAATCCAGATAGTTAATTGTAATTATGTAAAGTTACTGGTTGTTTTGTAATGTTTACATGCAGTTTTTTTGTTTTTGGAACTAAATGCAATCCATTTGTAAACTTAAGTTTTAGTTAAGTTTGTAACAAATTTTAGATGGATAAGAAAAGAAGAGAAGAAGAGGAAGCTCAGAAGATTAAGGAAAGCAAAGAACAAATTAAGAAGGAAAAAGAGCACGCAAAAGAGTTATGTCTTCAAAAGAGAGCTCGTTGTAGAGATGGTGATTAGACATGAAAATACGATATTAAACAATATATATATATTAATAAGCTTTTTTGAACTAATTTTTGAATGCATTTTACTCACAGAGTTACCGACTGAGCCTGAAGCAACCGCAGAAGACGTGATGACGTTTGTAATTAAACTTCCAAATGGATGCCGTTTAACAAGGAGGTTTTTATCTATTGACACTGTAAAGGTGAGAAGTAATGAGTAGTCCATTTATTTCTATCATCGTCTTGTAAAAACAAAGTACATAGCCAAACCCTTCCAAGGCTGATGGAAACGTTGGAGATGAAATCAACAGATAGCTAGAATAAAAATTAAAATTAGCCGTTTGTTAGCTGTCATTTTTACTTTGCTTTTGATATTGCTAAACGTATTGTATGGCTTTGTTTCAAATGATATTGTCATTAATTTTTGGGGAAGTTGCTTTGAGTAACTAATTACTATTCAAGCTCTGCTTTTGTTAACGGGTATGGGTTCAGTCAACTTATTATTGCAAACAAAGTTATTACAACAAATGCAAAAATCAACACTCATATTAATATCATCCTTGAATAATGATAAAACAACATAAAATACTAAAATACTACGTGAGCAATGAATTAAACTAACATGTCTTTATTTCTTTGATTCCACAACTATTCTAGGTTCTTCATGATTATGTTTATGCTCAAGATAATGCCCCAAGACGGTTTCAAATCTTCAGTAATTTTCCGCGACGTCCTTTATCTGGATGTTGCACAGATTCCTTCGATGAAGAAGATAATTCAAAAAATGTAATTCTAAAAGACGTTGGCTTGAATCGTAGCGATACTTTGTTCGTTCAAGCAATACACGACGACGAAGACGACAGCACCGATGAGTCCGACAGTGAAAGCGATCACGACGACAGCCGATGACGTAGCGATGCTACCTACGTTATTGAATGAATTACTCTTGGTGTCATTGTGATTTGTGATTTAGGTATGTAGGTCAATTTTAAGTGCTGCTCAGTTAAGTGTTGTTGAGTATTATCTGTTACTGGTGGCCGCAACATCCCTTGTTTATAATGTCAATTTATTGTCATGTTATAAGTGACGCAATACTTATATATGGTAAAGATATTGATAGCGTGCGTCGCTTTTTTACTTGCCGTTTGAAAGGAAATCGCTTTTATCGGCCTATCATTTGTTTTTATGGTATAAAATGCTTAGAAGTAGTTTAGCATTCGCTGCTCTTACTTTTTATCAACGTTTCGAACAATTAACACTCATTAGACCACTTTAAACCGATCTCAATTCCATAAAACGTGAAGAAAAACAAATCATGGCAATCTTTATTTTGCCAACACCTTATACTCGGAAATTTACATTAAGGTTTTCATTTTAATATCCTGTCGCCGGCCATTGCAATGGTAGTTTGGCTAGTACAGAGAAAGTATCGCTTGTTGTATTGTTTTTATGTTTAATTTTCATGAACAAGTTGAAAGGTAGCCCACCACAGCATTACTAATTGACATAACGTGAATTGAGAGTGCGTAATTAGGTAATATGTTGTGCATGTTTATATCATTGTGCTGGTGTTGAAAGCAAGGAAATGTTTCAACAAAGTCCCGTGATCACGGTCGTGATTGGTATTTACAGAACATGTATGGCCTAATCCACAAGTCTAACGCAGATCGCAGACAAGATTAGTGCAATAAACTTAAAATTACTTGAACAGTGTATACTCCGTATGAATTTGAACTAACAATTTCCCTTGGTTGTAGCGCTTAAAAAATCAACGCTTATAGCAGTGCCGGTGCTACACAGAATTACTATGCCCATCTATATTCATTATAAAAAATCACTCGTTAGGTGGCGCGCTGGGTACCGCAAGACATATTAGGTCAAGATTTTAGAGAGTTTCAGTTGATGGCAGGATTGTGATATTTTGAATATATTCTGTTTTTTTTTATGTAACTCTAAAAGTATGGTTAAAGAATTGTAGAGTTTTGATGAACTTAGTATCTTATATCGTTATTCTCGTGTTAGGTAAAGAAGAAACACGTTCAAGTGGCCTAAATATTTTATATTTACAGGTTTTATTATTTTTGCGCGTATAAAGAAAACTATACACAGTACTGTAGGCTATACTAATTGCGTTGCATGAGTGGTTTCATAGTTCGTATACCTATGTGGCTACTTTTTTTGGAAGAATACGCGTATAGACCTATAAGCTACGGTTCAAAAAATAAAAAGTTTGAAACCTTCACTGAGTTATACCAGTTCACGCCATGATGAGATGTTGGTTAGAACTTAGAAGTACAGTTGTGTCATATCATCGTATCTGCAGTCCCCAGTTTTTTCTTAACGCTTACTTTGCTTATTTGCGTTTTAACAAAATAACGAGTTAACCACTTTTTATCTCCACTTAAATTACGTGAACTAAGTAATATAAATAGGCCACAGTGAGTCAATGAGTTTTACATTTGGCAAAACACCTTTCACCTGGTCACTGCAACCCATCATCGTCTCCAAAGCTTGCCGAAGACCTAGATATATTTTACTTGACCGGTAAACAAGTGAAGACTTCGTAATGACTAATTGCTTGAATTGACCAATCCGATAAGTTTGTCATAATCGTGACCATTTCTGTCAATGGTTACATTAATTATGAACTTGTTTGACACTTTAATATAGTTGTTTGTTCACCCAACAGCGGTTTTGGATGTTGTTTTTATTCGTTTGGCTTGAGATTTTTTTAAATAGCCGGGTTTCATCCAGTACAAATTAGATGCAAAATTAGCTTCGGAGTTGAAGCATTTAAAATATAAATAGCTAATCATTTCAGTGTTGTTGTCAGTTGTTACAATGTCAGCACTAGCAGTCTAGGACACATTTGGCATGCCGCTTGCAAATTAGTCGCTACTGCTTTCACACGGCCTCGTACGTGAGAATGTTACACATTGTGTGTTTTACAGTGTTTTGTTTGGACTAAAAACCGAAGCCATCCTGAAATAGCGTGTATGTTTGCTCCCTCTTGTAGAACACACATACGTTTCTCGTACATCAGTGCAGATAGCGAAATTCATTTTATATGCAACTGCAAATGATGTACGCTTTGTTCGCCCGCATATCCCTAATAATTACCTCTACAGCCAAGAGCACGACAGATGCTTTCTCGTGACCCCACTTGCCATGCATCGGCAACAGTAAACATAGGTTCAAACGAGTTCAGTGTTGCGATCGATGCTGCGCAAACGTAAACAACAGGTCATGAAGGTTCAAGTCAACAAAATAGTTTTAGGGAAAGCAACAGACCATATTTGAATGTGATGTGGACCAATACTGCTAGCAGTGAATAGAAATTAGTGTTAAGATCGCATAGGCAAATTTGTTTTTTTTAACAGGAGACGTTTAATTAAAAACTTATTAACTCCTGCTGCGTAATCACAGTAGCTATGCAATACATATTTCGGCTTTTTTCCTTTCTATTGCAAACTTTCTTTCAATTAATAGTTATCTAAAATAGCACACGTTACGTTGGTCGTTTTGGTAAGATTTGTTTCTTCGTCAGCTTTGAACGTCTGCACTTTGCATGAAGATGTCACCGTCAACGTAAGGGTAAGCTCAGAAAATATTTATTAAGACATCGATTCAAACAGTGCCTTTATGAAAAAAACATTTACGCAATTTTAAAAGTTTTCTGTAAGCAATTTCTTTAAAATATAATTCGACAAGCATCAACGACGAGAGTATAGTAGCAAAATATTATTTGGCAAATGAGTTATTTTGTACCAAACGCAATGATAAAATTGCAATCAGAGTTACTAGTTCACTGTAAATAGGTCACACCGCCTGTTGTTAAAGATAGGCGGTTTAGGTTAGGAAAATTGTTATGCAAAAAGTCGATTTAGGCTGTTTAGGATTTAATTGAAGTTAGATTTAGATTAGAAGGTAGCTTTTGGTTAGGTTTAGGCTACTATATTATAACATTTACGTTAGGTTAACAAGAAACTTAGCAAAAATTGCTTTGAACGCACGATTTTTTTCCGTTGAAATGGTGGCAGCCAATTGCAATAGGTAAACTTGCTATGTCTATGCAGCAAAACTTCGTGTGCTTCATTATTAAAAATTTTCTGGGTTGGCCTAATCATTAAATCATTTGTGCATCAGTTTTGTTGCACAATGTCATTCACTGGCCTAAATCCAAGAATTTTCCGTTTTTGTTACCTACCTCCTAACTGTAAGTTATCCTTTATTTCGAAAAGCTATTCGAATAACTTACCACAGTATTCCACCTCATCCAAAAATTAGTTTGAAAAGTAATTGCATTTAGTAACTATAGCGTATTGAGGATCGCTTATAATGTGCGTCATCAACATGAGGTTAAATGAAAACATCACCTTTAGGCACGAGATAACCAATTAGTCGGTAATTATGAAAGGATATGGGAAACGTTCCCTATGGTAACCAAGAGAGCAGTTAAGTCGAAATGTATTGGTTCTTTGCGTTAATTGCCCTGTAATAGTTGGCGGTTTTTCTCAGTAACGAAATTTTCATATTCCGCGGTTACAGTTTTTGCATTGAAAACGAATTATCCTTTTACTATGACGTACGTATTGCTTAAATGACGTATTAGTCTAAGCTGGATGTTTTAAAAGTATTTCAGATTTTTCTTATTGATATAACGAGTATCACATGCAAACATAACTAAAATAGGCTCCTTTTGTTTAGTTTGTTGCCTTAAGTAGCTAAACCTATTTTTTTCAAACGCCAAGTCCTTGTTTGATGTGCTAGGTGATGCTATTGAGCGAAATTATTGATAAAATACTTCAACAACTTCAGGTGCAGCCTAAAATAGAAACGCATATGTTCTATAGATTTAGATATTGTTTTTACCCGCTCTAGATGAAGTATATTATCCAGTTTACCCATAATACTACTCCTAATTACTATACAATTTTATTTCACTTATGTTACAGTATACTATGAAAACAGTGTATGTATCCCCTTTTGAGATTGGTTTTTCAGTAATTTTGTCATGTAGCTTACTACAAGCATTTTATGTTGCGTAACATCAGATTAGCTTCGTTTATATAGCTTAGTTTTGTAGGTAAACATGGGAATTTTAAAGTTCTGTGTTTCCTGCAAAAATTGCGTGGCCAACACCCAGTGCATTTCCTCTGTCATAACTCATAACTCACAACATCGCCACCATAAAGGCTGACTAATGCAAGGTTGTTTGTGAAAGATTTTTGTCACGTGATGTTCGCATTGCGTCAATCTGTAAACAAGCTGTTCTAATTTCGCCGCTCCGCCTGTTACTTCTCCTCTTTCTCTCTTGATATTATTTACCAATCGGCTGTAGTCTGTGACGAGACCCTCCTTTATCTTTTTAAGAAAATAGAAAAACGAGCAAACGATGACTATGGAAAAAGCCAGTTGGTAAATTTTCATAAAGCGAATGAATGGCAGCAAGGTCACATGAAAGAAGAGATGCGAGCCGTGGTAAACATGAAAGCGATTTAACAGAGAAATAAACGCGGTCGCCTGCTTCACCTCCGGTGCTTTTTCTCTACACTGATGGGCTACACGTAGTAGGAAAAGATAGCCTTCCTCTATTCATTCAGTTTTTGGTTTTGCAATTTAGGAGGTCGGAGGAATGAGTCGTTGTTTGTTGCTTTCACAAGCAGATAGGTTTTGGTTGTTCTGCATTTGTTATTACTGTTTAATTTTGAAATGCTAACTATAGCTACTGTCGTTTTGATTTCGCCTTCTTTGGCAAACATAGCGTATTTCATATTGAAAACTTTTCCAGGCAGCCTACTGTTGCGTAGCCTATATATTTAGATATTCAAAACAATTTATATGTCATAAGAGCGGTAGGTTAAGTTAACTGGTCCAGCGATTTAACGTTACTTGTTGTCCATGTGACACCTGTATTTTGCTGAAACCAAGTCTAGCTTTAGGACTTTACAGCGCAGTAAACCGCGTTGGGTTACGTTCTTGCAATAGTAAAAATTTTTGCAATTTAAAATCAACCAAGTACTGAAATATATAGGCCTTGGAATAATTTTTGGTATAAAACTCAGGAAAGATAGTCGCATTGTTAGCTGGCCAAGGGGCTCATTTACTTCCATTGTAAACACTGTGAGCGCATGTAGCTTTACTCAAGAATTACATGAAATTGTATTGAGTTAACTGGATTGTGAAATCAGATAGCAAAACATCTAACGGTCACTGCCAGACATAGTGCTTTTGTGATGAAGTTTGGTAGGCGTCAAGCTTACTTTTATGTGACAAGTTGATCACTTATGGTTTATTTCTAGCTTTTTACATAGATATAGGTTTAAGCTTACTATCCTATTCCATTTGACAAACCTCTTACTCAACAGTTTTAACTGGTAATGCTTAATGTTTATGCAAATGAGATGTGAGCCAATAGTGTTGATAATAATTAACATTTTTGTTTCTTGTCAAGAAAGAAAAATGTCAAGGCTTAGCTTATACTGTGTTATGTAAAGGCAAGTTATATTTCTACAAGCCATTAACTAAGATTTTTAGACTAGCGCAAGCTTTGTGCACCATTACCTGAGGTGCATAACCTAACACTGGCTTTGTGCAGTTGACCATATTTATTTAACCATATTTCAGACCAGCATGAGGAAAATTAGCATGTACTATTTTTGAGTAGTATGCCAGCAGACAGTATGACACACTGTTTCTTACTTTTTATTTATCCTTTTTAGACTGGTGCTGATTATATGGTATAGTGATACATTTTGTACAGTAGTTATAAACAATTCAAGTCAATGCCTCCTGAGCAAGATAATACTTCAATGACAACTGATATCGTTCTAAAAGGAAGCCTTCGAAAGGCAAAGAGCTGGAACAAACGTTATTTTGTTTTGCGTGAAGGCTCACCAGCTAAGTTGGAGTACTATGAGAATGAAAAACGTTGGAGAGCAAACAAACTCAAGCGTTCCATCAATTTGGAAAAACCTTGGAATGTTGACACCAAAAAAGACTCGAAACATGACTACCTGATAGTGATTTTCACAGAAGATGAATATTTTTCAATGGCAGCTGATTGTGTTGAAACACAGATGCAATGGGTTCAAGCGTTGCAAAGAGTGGTTAGACCAGGTAAATGTTTAGCTATGTCTTAGGAGTTACAATTTCAATTATATGTTATCTTTTTCATTTTTGTTTCCAAACTTCACGTGTTTGTTATGGATAATGGGAAATGTGCTGCAGAAAAGTGCATAAATTATAGTTTAATCTTTTATTTAAATTCTTTCTGCATTACTTGATGATGTAAATAACACAGTTAAGCCTCAGCGTGATTGAAATTGGTGTTTTTGGTTAGTTTAGGAAGTAAGAAACATAATTACATAGCACGTTATGTTTCTTGGAAAACAAACATTCTATTTCAATGTATGTGTTATATAACTAATCGCAGTTGGTTATGATTTTATCACTTAAAGGTCCTGTAGATAAGCAACTGTCATCAACAGCTGGTTTTGCAAAGGTCGAGAAATTTCTTGTTGACATGCGTCAACCGCAGCGAACTAGTGCAATTCCATTGTCTTTGGGTTATAATTGTTGCGATAATTGGGCGAAAGACGTTGAATCGCGTTGTAGATTTATGGTACGATTCTTCACTTTCTTGAATGTTTGCCCAATGTGTGCTTCATAGACCACAACAACAAAACAGCGTTTTATTAGCAGCAGCGGTTTACAGCGAATAACCTCTTTCAAAACGCGCATGTTGTCGACTTCGATACGCATACGCGAGGCAACAGGCGCGGCGGACGAGATAAATTACTGAATGAATTGCTTGCATGCTGGAAGGCGTTTTACTGCGGCACGATTGGGAAGAACCTAGGAAACGGGCGGCATCATCACGTCTATAAACTGTTTAGCACACATTTGTACTCATTTGACTCCGCCGATATGCGTCTATTAACTGTTACTATCAACTAAAAATTTTCAAAGCTTATCAGTTATCACATTCAACTTTTTTTAACTCCGTTTTAGGTTGGTTACTGTACATCATAATCGTGCATACGTTTCTCTTTTAATCCTAAGTATATTGAATATGAGTAATTTTTACCAGAGAGTCGATGTCTTTCATCCTGCTGCCATATTACATTATCCGGTTCTTTGACGTGCGATTTCGTGTAAAAATAGTATATTATCAAGTGATTCTCGGTACTCCTGTTTTTTTCCTTAGCTTCCTTGCTTATATATACCGGTATTTATGCAATATACTATTCACGTGACACGACTGGCATTTTGCGAAAACATCGACGTATGAAACAATTGTTTGAAACCGCTGCTTTTTCCTCGGTTAGTGATGTTTCGTTAAAGCAAAGACGCAAAGACACTGCTACGTTTTAGATTGACGAAAGTAAACTGTTCGAAGTAAGACAATTGCAAGGAATTTTCATGCTCATAGTTTCTTGAGTTTTGTGTGAGTTTGAATTTTTTTAGCAAAAAATCCGTATCAGTTTTCACATTCTGATCACACTGGAAACTTTGTCAGCCATGACATTTGACCTCGTTTTTAACGCATGGTTGATTTTATGAAGCATTGGAGATGAATAGCTCTTTTCAGACTTGTTTTCACGCCGGAGCGTACATTTAACAATAAAAACTTCTCAACCAATTTTTACCTCCACTTGAATTGCGTAAACGGTTAGACGACAGAAGCGACGCGTTAGACTTTGATCTTGTCATGCGCAGCTGGAGTTGATTGACCCTTTTGATGTGTGACTTATGTGCGAGTACCACAGTCTCTTGGTTTACAAGTAAACAAGGCCGAGTTGACGAATTGACGCAAATAAATGATTGATTACTTCTTCGATGCAGCTATCAAGCGTTTGATTTATTACCACCAGTAGTACTAGTGCAACAAATCAATGCGAACGTTGAATAAACGGAAATTCTATTTGGACAACTGTAAGCTCGTACAGAGCGTGCGCTAAAAGCTGCGAAATAAACCTATGCGTCAGAAATACAACACATCAACTTTCTCGCCATAATTTCCTGTTTTTCTGAAATGGCATCGTCGAAATTAGTAAAAATGGGCGAAGCAAGTCAGTTAAATGTGTTACTCAGGGCCGTTCCTTTACAATTCACGTGTTTGGTGTTATTTGAATCATTTATTGCCATCGGCTTGTTATTCAATGACGAATCGGCCGCTGCTTGCTTGCTCCAAACAACGACCACTTATTTTCCCCATAGAAGTGCTTCTACGCTCGCCTTGTTGACTATTTTCAGTAAAAACTCTTCCATCTTGGTCTGCGATGTGGATAGCGTCATGACTCATAAGTTCATAACCAAAATACCTCATACGATTGTTTTCGCAGTTTGGCCTATTAACAAACCTATCACTTTTTTAATACTTTTTTGTTATCTTTTTATCTCCTACGTCATTTTCAATGAAATCATTATAAATCATGACTTTTTTTCTAATTCAGCCCAAGCGCGCTAGACAACACGACCTCATTCACTCATAATATTGATGGAAATTCGTAGCGAAAATATCAGGCGGAAAAAACGATTCCGTAACTTATTTTTTGTTATGCCACATCGACTGTAAATTAGCGGGTTGACGGTGACGCCACTTTGTTAATGCTTACCCACTCACACACCTTACGAAGCCGCACACATAACTTAACAGTAGGGCGCGCGCACAAACACCAGTTGTATAACTTTCGAACACGCACTTGGCCAGCTAGAAAACAGGCTATAGAGTGTTCAGCATTCCGCAGCTAAGACGTAAGGCAATTTTCGGACAAAAAATGCTTTTATTTTGGCAGAGGCGGTTTCACGCGCGATTCGCTAAGCTTCAAACGGATGTTGTAATATCGCATTCAAAACAATTTTTTCTCTCGGTTGAATTGTTTTTATCGTCGTTTTGTTGCTCAAACGTTGTTTTCAACATCCAGTTTTGACTCTGATGCAGGGAAAATAATGTCATGTAATAGTTTTGCTGCCAAGTTGAAATTGCGGTTTTTGCAATATCACGCAGTTGTTCATTTCCAGTAGCGAAATCGTGCTGTGTGTTCTGCGGCTTTTTCTAACGCTCAAGCTGTTCGAATTATTTTGTCTGACCTGCGCGGCTTATCGATTCTAGCGAAAGCGCCATATCAGTCCAGTTTTCCCGAAATCGTGAACATCGTCAGCTAACGTATATTTCAACCGACGAGATGGGAATGTTTCGACCTTCGTCTACCAAGCAAGTCACGTATTGCATGGTAGCAGCGGCGACAGACCACAAAACGCCTTAAGCTTGCAAAAACTGCCTCATATTTTGCCATAAAATCGATACAGCCAGCGTTGTTTTCACTGGGTGGTTTGAGAAGGGTGGTCATAAATCGTGTCTGGTATTTTAGTTTATACGACCGGCTGGCTGGTTGTGCATTCGAGTTCTTTGGCAAGTTGGTATTTCGGATGTCGTTACATCAGATAAAATAGCCCGCGCGTGCCTCGGGGACTCATTTAACTATCGAAGTTGGTCGATATATTGCTTTAACAGCGGTTCGGGGCTTGATTTTGGTTATGACGTCATCAAGCTACCGCATGTGCCGTCGTAATGCGACCTATGGTGCCATAACTACCTTGCAATATTATACTGGATTTATATATCTGTCCACCTTTGTGTAGAGTTTTCAATACGAAGTTCTCGACAATGAGATGTCGTTTTTATTTATGTAAACTTCAGTAGCTATCATGTACCAGTCCCGACAAACGTCGTATGATAATGTATTATATCTATATCGCACCGGTAACGTTATACGGATTTTCGTCCACTCCGGACGTTTTTGAACGATAGTCGTGGCGCCCTGTATCCTGTTTTTAATGAATTTGTTTCGTGTTTCAAAAGGAAAAAACAACATGTCCGAGTGCTAAGGCGCACCAAATTGCAAGAAATATCATCCTTGGATAATATTATGTACAAATGCGTATGCAATCAGAATGAATCTGTTTTAATTTATTAAACAGTGTTTTTTTACAAGAATGACTGTAGTACGTAAAAATATATATAACATAGAAAATGAACGAAAACGAGCGCGGTAAGTTTTTACCTGATGTGTCATTTACTTTGAAGTTATTGGAATTCTGAGTACAATTAAATCATAAATCATTTGTAGGTATTTCGCACTGGTTTGTGTTTTAGTGCTAGAACACAAATACGTTATAAAATTTTGGATCAAAGGTCGTTGGCATTCAATAAAAACAACATTGTTCCAGTTGTTTGTTTAGTTGCCTTCCTCATTTTTCTCTCTCATTTCTATCCTGGTTTAAAGTAGTTCGAACTCGGAGCAGTTTCTTTTTTCCCTTTCGTCGTTCGCGGTTTTCGTAGTCTCTTCTTTTTCGTCGGAATGTTTGCTGGCTGACGAAAACAAGGGTACGTAACTAACTCCTATATCACGCGTAGTAGTGTGGCAAAGCGTCGAGACAAGAGTACGTGACAACGAACGGGAAAATCGCCAACCGTTTGACAAGGGTTTCGGGCTATCTCAGTACGCTGCTCGTCGTTACATCACAATTTGTTGCGTGCTTTGAAAACGATAGCCTGCTATGTTTACGTAAATTGTGTCCTGCTGTGGCATTACTGTTGCGAAAACGGATGCAACACATTATTAATCATGTTTATTTGCCCTCTGGCCACAAACGGTCGCGGATCCGCAAAATGCGTGTTCTGTAAACATTGGCGCCTGTGTTATTCGCATAAAACATTTCGTTAAACCTTCAACCCGGTTTTGTGGGGGTTTGATAGTTCACTGAAAAACTCATCAACTTTTATCGACTTGTTTTGTTGCACTTGGTATAAAAATTCCTGGGGACGCCTACGTTCGAGTTAAGGGCTAGCACAATCACGTTTGGTACTTGTGCTCGTACACGCGGGGACAATGAGCTCGTATGTGCTGTTTATATACGTGTCTGCGTTTGTTTAACTCGTTACCAGGGTTTCAAGCCTATCCAGCCACTCAAGGATGTTGTTTATGCCGGAAGTTTCCACGAATGGGACACAAAATGTTATTTCAGCGCCAGCGGTTTATCGTGCCCATGATCGCTTCTTTCTTTACTATTCAGCCTGCAAACATACTAAGCGATTTTTTCATTGTCTATGCACCAGCCAGCAATATCGCAAAGGTTGTTTTTCGAACTCAGGTACCCCAGTAACCTCAGAGAATGTCAATAACGCACCTATACAAACTATACCTGACGTTTTATCAGGATCTTTGTTTTGGCTGTCCGGTTTGTGGACTCATGAATTGCCTCGCCCGTAGAGCAACCAAGGCTCGACCAGATTATTTGTAAGGGGGTCAGCTGCACTGCTGTGCATTCCGCGAAAGATAATCCATTTTAAGCGCTGACATTGTGCGCATTAGTTTGGCTGTATCGTGATTTTTCTGTCGTATCGACTGCGGCCAGTAGGCTTGTTCCGATTCGCGCAATTGGCGACCTCGATTGTAACGATCTTAACAAATTCATTTCCGAATGACATCTAGAAAATGGTATTTTCCGTTTATCTAAGTCGCCATCACCATCATTGCGTGATCACGATAAACTTGTCTATCTTTTTAGGGTGAGTCATGCCTCAGCGACCGGTACCAATTTAAACAAACGGTGTTGTCAAAGAAAAGCTTATTTACTTGTGGCAACGTCATTGACGTTTTTCCGTCTTTTCTCAAGTTAATGATCCAAACAATCGCCACTGACATAGTGATCATACATCGCTTCACCCTTTACCAATGAGTCATAGATCACGTCAAAACATTGTTTATATATGCGAACAACATCAAATCTGTGTTTGAAGAATTTACAGAAATTAGTCTTTAGAATGTCTTGTTGTTCGCTTTAGCTTTGTTTTGATCGCGCAACGAGATTTTAATTGTGAAGCTTTAACCGATTACAAGTTGTTTTCATATTTGTCGTTTCCGCCGCCGGCCGAACAATTACAGCATAACCAAATCGAATAGCGACAAAAGTATTTCGAAAACAGCAATCATGTATAGTTGACGTTCAAGAGAGCGATAGATGTGCGGCCACTTAAAACAATTGTTAGCATTTTTCACTGGGCGTGGCTTTTCGCTTTGAAAACGAAAGAAAAGCGTAGGCCTTTATGCTGGTAAACAGGACCACGAACAAGATCGGGCACTTTTATTTAATTATTAATTGTGCGAATACGTGACAGCTTCCTTGGTACAACTGAGCATCAGTGCGTCCTGATACTTACTATATTTGCAAATAATTAAAACTGAAAGCGGTATTTTTTTCTTCTATTTTGTTAAGTATTGTCCTCGTAGTAGACGTCAACCAAAATGTCCAGAAAATAGCCCCCTTCCACGATAATTGTACCAAAGTAACAGGATTTTTATTTTTGTATGTCGTATGTCAAAGTGACCACCTTGCCAGAGATGCTGTTTGCAGATGACGCCAAAGGTTATTTCGACATAAAGACGTCCTTAGCTTTAATGCCCACCATGCATAATTGTTGATTGGTTGTTTACAGAACTGCTCATTTGTAGCAATACCATGTGAATTCGTTCACCCAACGCCGAACTAGCAACTTAAAGTATGAATTACCTGATTAATTATAATTATCGAAGTCCAATAACAAATCGGTCGTTTGTGCTGCAGCTCGTCTGACTGGTTTTTGGCAAACGTTTGACAAACGTTCTACCTTCCCGGTAACATAGCAGTGGCATTAGTGTGATATGTCCAGAATAGGTGACATTAAGTGCCCAATCACATTACCGAGAAAGAAATTACTTTGTTCGAAACGTGACCAAAAGCAAGTGGACTTGTCGAAACAAGTGACATTTTACAAATAACTGAAACCTTCGTTTTATATTTTATTGTTTGCGAGAAAAGTGTGGTGATATTGTAACGTTAATATTGGTATGTTTGCGGTGGGGTATTTTGAAAGTAACCTATATAAATGGCAACTGTATCGAAGGCAACGGAAGGAAGAAGAACTGTATAAAGTGAAAAATGGGTATTTGTTTTCGAAACAACAGGGCAATTTTTCAGTCACCTATAATTTGAGGGATGACAAGTAGTAGGTATTGGAGGCTTCGAATACATAAATAATATGCTACTTCCTCTCATTAAAACACCTTCTTAACCGCATGATTGATAATTGTCTAATAATGTCTTTTACACGGTTGCCACGCTGGAGCGAAAACTGCAACGAAATTTTATCGGATTTTCTCACGTGTTTTAAGGGTAGCAGGAAATGGCGTATCTATCTTCCCACAGAAACCAGGTATGGTGGAAAAGCACATTACGACATCACGCGCGCGGACCCTTTGTATTGAGCTACATCTTTCGCGCCTTTAAACCAACGACCGTCGATGTAGTTTTTGTTTTCAGCCCATTTGGAATGCCCTGCGCGTTGCTTGACCAAACCTCCTCAACCAAGCTTCCTGTGTGTTCGAAATACGACACTGCGCGTGTTCCCTTTTTGTTATATTATTGGTCGAACAGTCACAATAAAGCCTTCTCGGAAGTGTGCTCGTAACCGGCCCATTGGAACGCGAGAAATTTCAAAACAAAAACAAAACACTTTGATTGAACGCCGTAATAAAGCGCACGAACGGATCTATTTTGCAACACCAAAACAAACACGTCGTTTCAGTTGAACTTTTGTGGTACAACAATCGCCTTACCCGATTAAACGTATTTTGTCATGACGCATTTTGCGTATTACAGTAATGGCATTGAAATGTGAAACATGGATTAAACATTACTTTTGCTTTTTTGATGCGCGTGTTTGTTGGTGTGAGTCAAATAAAAACACACGTTACAGCGAACCACTTGCTAAATAATAATCTTAGAGCGTAAGTTCAAGCACCACCATCAAAGGAATTTTGCCTCAGCAATTTTATGTCTTTTTTTTCGCAGAACCAGGATCCCTTCTCTTCAAACATGTATGGCATGTCACGCTGGACAACAAAGAGCTGGATATGAGCAAAAGCAACTTACTGATAAACTTGCAAGGACCGCATCGAATATGTCTCACCCATGATCAGATGGTTTTCGTCCATGCCAATAGCAACGGAGGTGGCGATCGCTCCAAAGGAGACCCGATTGAGATCCGCATCACAACCATTCGAGTTTGCGGACACAAGGAGACGAGTTTCTTTATCGAGCCCGGGAGAGGGTCCGGAATTGGAAACGGAAAACTTTGGATGGATTTAAACGATGAGGTCATGGCACAGCAGATGCACAGCACTATCCTGGAACTGATGTATGCTTTAAAGCAGGAAGAAGACAGCAACGGCTACCGCGGACGCTCATACAGCTCAGGATCCAACTGCGGCCGAATGCGATCAGTCCGTTCACAGAACAAAAATCCACCTCCGAGTCTAATTGGGATGGGTAAAATTCCAAACATCTTGTCCTCCAGTAAGCGTGTCCGATGCGACAGTCTTCCTGCTCCTCACGTGGTAGGCCTGAATGATTCCCGACTGCGAGCCGGTAGCGAAGGAGAGCACACAATGAAACGGCCATCAAGGTTTAGCGGCCTGCACGACACCAACGGATCCATAAGTCCCGGAATGCGTCGCTTTCACCATTTCAGCAAGAGGGGCACGTATATTTGCAACCATCATCATCCCAACATAACTCATATCCATACTGTGTCTTTGCCTGGAAGCTGCAATAACTCCAGTGCTGCCTCCAGTACCGAGCACCTCAACGCCGGTTTTATCTCCAACAGTGAATTTTTATCTGCGTATTCCAACGGGGGTGCTCCCCTGACTCCCTTGACGCAGTCGCCTGTGGTTGGAGAGCACCAGACAGAAGACTTCGTCGGCGGCCACAGTCCCACTCAGGGTTACATGCAGCTCTCGACCCAACAACGGCTTCGCTGTCAGAAAACATATCAAAGCAATGGAAGAAGTATGACACCAGAGTTTCCCACCCAAAGCAACCCCACCATCCACGAGGACTCTGCTGCCCACAATTACTGTCATAATTGCTTGTCTCATATTCCATCGTGTTCTTACAACGAATATTACTACCAGCAGCGTGTGCAAGTACTTCCTTTCGAACCAGCTCCTCCACCCCCAAACGTTCAACCCCCTCCGCTTGGACCTACCACAATGTCCACATCTTTCAATCACGAATACACTAACGTACCTGCCCACTCTAGGGCTCCTTCTCTCGATGATAACCTCAGCTGTGGAACCGCTACCTCGTCTTTATCCGTTTCACCTCAACAGACGGTCAATTTTGCGCAAAACGCCGACGCCAGCGAATACGTGCCAATGTCCAGCCACGTTGACACCAGGACATCTATAGATGCATTAGGAATTGAGTCCCAATGCTCCTCTCAGGAGGATGATGGATCACTCTCTGACACGCCAACTTCTTCCTCTCCGAAGAGTTCACAACCGGTAGAGTCGTTTCCCTCCACCCTGAACGAGTATGCTACCATGAACTCTGACAATTCCTCTACGTATCCTCATCAGAAGATGTCCAACACCAACCACAGGAGCCACACGTCACAGTCGTTCCTCTCAAAGATCTACTCTACTCTGGCAAGTGGAGGATCCCTATCCCCCTCCTCAAATTCTCCTGGTCACGGTCGTGGTACTCCTCCCTCAGCAGATTATACTCCAATGAATCCGCCCACTCCAATCTCATCACAAATTTCCGAGAACCAAAGTCGCCTGGTAAACAGCAATCATCAACAAACGGAGGTCTGCAACGGATACGTGCAAATGCGATCTTTTATTAACCAATCGCTTCCAAAAGAAATCGAAAATCGGCGCCGTTCCGTGCCAGACGCAGCAATGCGTGCCAATAATTCCAATTCGACCCCTCCTTATGGTTATTCACCAGATAAGCCGTTTGAACTGATGAATCCCGTTCAGCATTTTTGTCCCACATGCGTTAACCAAATCACCTTAGGGAAAGCAATGGGTGACGATTCGGAATATTGTAAAATGCAGTCGATGTCTCCTCGATACAACTGCCAGCTGAAACTTCCTTGCGATACTTGCGATGTTCCAGGGAGGAACCCTCTGGTAACAACAGCTTCAATCAACTATTTGTCCCCGCCTACGTCAGAAACCACGTCACGGATATCAACTCCGAGTCCTTCAACCAAATCGTCAGACGAGTATCTTAATATGAAACCTCTGCAGCAAGAGGTAGCCGACATATCCTTTAACCGGAATCGCTCACGGACGGGAACTGGGGATTCGGGACGTTCAAACGCTTCTTCCTCGCCCTCGGAATCTGGGATGTTTTCAAAAGATGCCGACATTGCCGACGGATGCCTTCCGGTCAGTGGACGCACGTTTCACTCTATCCGATCGGTGGCGGAGAATAAAAATAATCGTCTCACGTCGCAGAAGAAGGAACGCAACGGGCCTTCAAGGTATTCAACGAACTCGCTCGATCGTCCAAAGAAGGCACAACTCCGACCGAAATCTTTGGGTCTTCGACACACAAGGGAAGGGGGTAATGCCCGCCGTACGCAATCCTTAAGGCATGGGAAAAAATCAACTCCCCCTTCACTTGACATTTTTCGTGGAGCCCACAGATCTTCCCCACCAATCGGTAAACCTACATCGCGACCACCACTTTCACCCGGGGGTGAATATGTGAACATTGACTATACCAAGGCCCAGGAACAGGCCGCTCAATCTCCCTACATCATCAAATCTCACTCGAAATCGGACAGTCCTAGGCTGCGTCACGTGAAGCATTCAAGTCCAGATTTGATTACGACTGGCAGTACAAGCCCAGAAAAACCGGCGAGTACATAAATACGTACACGTAGTTCAGTGTGCTGCTTATTTATTAACATTTTAGCCTTTTGTTGAAACAAATTTTTGTTATTGTTATTTTTTGTTGTTTTCTTGAAATTGTTGCTGGTTTTGCGCATTAGGTTGTACCAACGTTTTGGTTTATGATATCTTATTTTGACGGCACAGTACGAATTTCTGAGAATTTTCGAAAACAACAAGGCTGTAAAACTTTGGTGCTTTGTTGGTCAGATGTAAACAAGGCAAGTCAGTGCTAATTTGGTTCGAAAAAGCAACTTCAAAAGTTTTACGATAAACTGTTCTGTTTTTATTACCAATTGTTTGGTCTTAGTGCACCCCCAAGCTATAAAGTCCTACCACATCGTAAACTTTGTTTTTGTCTTGCAACTGTACCGGTTTTAGCCTGTTTATGGCAACCGTGTTAGCTCTGTTTTGTGTTGTATAGTGTTTGTCAAATGTCCTGGCCCGTACACTCATAACTGCGTTAGCAGTTGTCAAACGCGATTCGTCGTGCAGTATTATTGTAAGGTGGTAGTCACGCTGTTATTGTAATTTATAACCAAATCAGTCCGTTGATAACGGGCCTGCTATCGTTCATATTAACCCATTTAACTGGTGTTTTCAATGTTATGGCTGGCCACATTTATTTGCATTGCTACCAGTACAACTGCTGGTGCTGCAATGTCTATACAGTATTAAGGAAGCGTATTTTATGTGTTGTATCGCTGATACGCATTGGTCTTTCAATTGCTAATCAATGCCGGTAAGCCACATCAAAAAGTTCAATCTGTTACAAGGACAAAAGATGTGCTTTTACCGGCGTGGTACTTTCTGCTTTGATTGCTTTAAATTATTTCAATTAATCCTGAGTATAATTTCCGTCTGTTTTGTTTTTATTGCTTGTATTGCGCTCCCTCGTTTATACAATTGTTTATTCTTTTTACCGAGCAAACGGCATAAACATGCTTCGAAGTCAACAGTCGTTTTCTTGAAACGATTATACGCGCTAAAGCCCAATCGTACCGAGAATTGTTTTTGCGCTATTGACTAATCATCTGTTGCCGGCACTTCGCCAATCACATCCTTTGCGCATAGGTGCGATGTCGTCATTTTTCCAGCTAAATGCTTCAAGAACCTTCCGCGCGTGCGTCTGCCTTCGCGTTTTGCATGATCGCTGGAACGGATGTTAGGCACAAAGCAACTGACGCGATATTTTTATGAATGGGCCGAGCTGTAAGGCAATCGAAGTCTAATTCAAATGGTATCACATGCGTTTTAGGCATTGCAAGGCGAATAGAAAATACCAGATGCGCGGAAACGTTCCTTATGAAAACGCAATCTCATGTTGAACCGCTCAACACGAAATCATTCAGAAAAGGTTTTGCCTCGACAGGTGTCCCAAGATTAAGCGTTGCGCTCAACATTTTATTGTAAGATACACCAAAGCGTCGTCAATACGTGATGCTGATAACTAATATGGTTGAAATCACAACCTCGCCTTCCGATCGTTTATCCACACGTGGGCTCGACGACACAACACGTCATAGCCGTCTGTTATTTCCTTAGCAGACTATTTTTTCCTCTTTTACCAAACGCCTCGTTACTCCTACGCCCGGCTAAAGCTTAATCACTGTTTATCAGTCGATATGCCATATTCAAGCGCATGATTTTCGTTTTCGGAAACTTACGCCAATTTCTACGGTACGCGATCGTAATATCAGGGACCTATTACGACACTAACAATTTTAGGAAAACATCGTATACTTTGGTCGCTTAATGCTCTATCGATGCTTCATAATTATGTAATCCCTTGTTTAGTGAAGAATAATTATAGCGCTGGTATTTGCGTCTTGTTTTCAAAGCGGATTTCTAGGCAGTCGATTTCCAGAATGTCCCTTTCGCTTAATTGTGAGTATGCGCTCACGAATAAGGACTTGTTTATCGTTAGCCTTGGAATTTTGAATAAACGGTAAAGCTAACGCCTTGAATGGGCCGTTCTCATGCTGTTAATAGCATCCGGGAACACAACTTTTTCGCCTAAATCGCTCCCTTTTTGGGAATGACCTTCTCCATACCACGACAGTCACGAAAGCTCAGTCGATGATAAGCCATAGTGCACATTGCTTATTTACACTGTGGAAATTGTTATCTCGCAAACAAAGCACTCCACACTTAAAACTAACACCGCACTTTTCCCCAGTTTGTTATTTTTGCATTTTTTGTGCTTCTGTAGACGCCACTGCTTATCACATTTTTCCAGAACGTTTTCTTGCAAATTAATAGGTTGCTCACCAATTTGAGACAGGTAACCAAAAGCGTTCGAGGTTATCTCGGTTTGCGAAACCACGACTTCGAAGAGTTAATTAATAATTTATCATGCACCGTCTATGTTATAGTTTGCTTTCAATTTGTCTTCAACGGTTTACTATGTTTTTAACGATACGTTGCAAAATCCATGAATTGACGTTCCCAAAAATTTTAATATAAAAGGAAAAATTGTTTTGATTAAAACCGGCTTTTGTTCGCGGTTATCGTTGAATTGAGATTCTTACGTCACCATGTCTTAATTTGCGTCACAGACAGGGCGTGATCTGTTATGGTTAAATTAAGAAAAAGTTTAACCTTAAATTTTGCACCGCCGCTTCTTGATTTGTTGCTTTTTAACGGCGTAGGCGCTTTATGATTTTCAATACATTCGGTGTTTCCCAAAATCGTCACTTCCTAGCATAAAATAAACTTTGAGAAGTATCCCACCAGTGTGGATGCGTAACGGCGACCGGGGCGACAAGCATGGTCCATAAACAAGAGCTTATGTGAGTCATATACGCGAGGCGTTTGAACAGGCTGTGCTTTGAGCTCTGGTAAACTTCCCGCTGATAGTCTCCTGGCGTTTATGCGAAAGTCTTGTTTATGTCGCAAATAAGATGAAATAACAACGGCGCTTAACGTACTCGAAATAGCTCGATCGTTGTCACGCGCTCAAGTCCTGATATTGGCGCTTCTTTTGGAGATTCGTTATCACGGCGAAAATCGTTCTCGAATATCGTCCGTCGATGTTGTTTACGTCGTAATACCTCTGTTCGTCCTAACTCGAGCCAGTCTCCCTTCACGGCGCATCCCTTATTCACGGTTTAGTCATTTTCGAAGGTCTTACTCACCCATTAGCATCGCACCACGTCACTAACGCGTCCAGATACTTCGCCCCAAGCCACTGACGTCATAGTTGGCACAAATAGTCGCACGACAAAAAAAGTTTATCGAACTTTCGTACAGCAACTCCTGCTATCCATAATCGAACTCCAACGCCAAATGCTTTCTCGTGACCGTTTTAGCTCGTAATGGCTCGGAAATCGATGTTTATTAAACCCTGGAGCACGTGAAGCATGCCAGTTCAAGCCGCTCGATCCATAACTACGTTATTACCGCGCTTCCCAGCATGGCGGTCGAACGCGCGTCATTGAATTCCCATTGAAAAAATCTGACTCAGAGATTTCGCATGAGAGCCGGCGCTTAAATTTCTAACCCACATGAAAGGAATTAGCGCACGCATTAACAACATCGATAGCTTTTGTTCTTTCAATTAGTGACAAACAATAAATTAAGTTTAGGCGTTTGCTCAACGGTTTCCTTAAGGGTTTAACGTTTGCGGTTGTTGTCTTCATTTGGTTTTGTGTTTCACCACTTAGTCCGCTTTTGAAAGCCAAGCATGCACTTCCCCACATTTCAACCTCGAAATTCCCCAGGTCGTTTCATTTGGCTGATTCTATGTTTTTTTCTGCGGTACTGTTTGCCTGGTTTGGCGCCCTTTTGCTGCCAGACAATAAGTGTTCGTGTTGCTATCTTGTTTTTGTCGTGTTGTTTTCGTCGTCATGTATTGTTTTGTATTTATTGTATCGACACGAGTCATTTCGAAATTAATATATTTCTATTTGTTGAGTTCTTATTATTCTTACTATTCTTATTATTATTACTTTTCTTGTTATTTTTTCTTCATCGTTTGCGAAAGTTTGACGTCACAATAAATTAAAGTAAAGAAAAATAGATTTTATTTGGTGTTTGCAACCAGTCAAGAAGATTTAATCGCAGGCCGTGTTAAGCTTGTTTAAAATTCATCATCGTACGCGAACGTGACTTAGATATTTAAACAAAGCAAAGCATGCATGCACTGCTTATCTAGGGTCGAGTGCTGAAATAAATCCATCTGCTTAAGGCAAATACATTCATTATAATCCCTGAATATTTCCTCGTGTAAGATTATGTTGAAAACAGGACGACCATTTCTGCAGCTCCTCTGCCGACGTCACAATTCTGCCACGTGCCACGATTATCAGTTGTTTTTCAGCTCAGAAAATACTAAGATCAAATAACAATTGCGAAACACGTGCTCTGCATTGCCATCTCATTTAAAATCATGTAATAAAGCCTTATACAGATTGTAATGTTCTCTGCTCATTCATATTGTTCCTAATTTCACAGCCTTTGATTTATTATGGGATTGTGGGATTCGTTTTTTACTAATAGGCCTACCATACTGGAGGGACAACATAAAACGTAGTCACGTGACATCAATGGTATACTTTCGCTTTACAGCTACGGGCAGCTGCATTATTTGGATTTATCTAAAAGAGTATTAAATTAGGTCGGAGAGGATATTAATACATAGGCCAATACCATATATTCAATGACCTTTCCAGTATTAGATGTCTGAAACGCAAGACACTCCCAAATTGTTAGCCCTTGTCCATATACATTATTTGTACAAGCTTACAACAATTAAAGCAGCATAAGCAAAAGTACAAATTGCCTGTTGGCAGTTTTCGGCTTATTTAAGATTTCACTTAAAGTTCAAAATTAGGTGAAAGCTACAACGAAAAACTGGAAAACAATTCCAGCGTGTTTACCAGCACGGCGGTTGGGTGTGGTAATCAAGTGATACAAGCTGAGATTATCAGTTCTCTTAAAGTGGACGCTATTGACTCATCCTGTTTTTCTTCTGTATATCCAACTCCTACAGTTTGTATACGCTAAGCTAACAGTGGCCAAAACCACCACACTCGTGGAATAAAATGGCGCTGTAAGTTATATGCTACAACGCTGACAAGGCATGAACAATGTCTCATAAGTTTATCATCCGGTATTATTCGTATAAGATAAAACAAACTTCTGATGGCTGTTATGGGCGATGGTACGGGTAGTTAGAAATTGTGCCTATCTTGTGTTACGAAGTTAAATTGCACCGACCGGTGGGTGGTCATTAATAATAATCTGCTGATAATGCAAATGCTTTAAAGTTCACCAACTGCTTTCAAAAGGTTGTTTTGCATAAACGTTCCCCGACTGCTCTCAAAAGTTGTTATGCACAATTTTCAGCATTAAGAATATTTTCATCCGTCATCATAATTTTATACCAAAATAGAAGTAAAGCCGTAAATAACATCACGTGCTTCCGGGAAGGGTGTCACAGGTTTCGCAAGCAATGGACACACAGGTGACCCTGCCTGGTGAGTCCAGCAGAGTGCGTAGGCCACCCATAGCCTGTCAATAAATTTTGAAAGACTTTGAAGAGTGTTGAAACTTGGCCAAACTTTCCGCAAGGCTATATTTGTACTTGGCAATCGCTGATAAAGGATTTTTGGATCGGGGGAAGTTATCGTTCTTAATATCATTTCAGCACTCAAATTTTGCAATTTTCAAGTTTCCCAAAGGTGGCAGTAATTATTTTTTGTTTTTGGCAAATAAACGGTCAAGTTTGCAGTTCTTCCAACTTATGTAGGGGCTATATTAGGACTCTGTTAATTTCATCTTGTAATACTCTTTTATGATTTTCCTTAAATATCCCTGGGTTTCACTTACAGAGTTAAACGTGTAATTGATTTTGCTCCAACTGGCCAAACCAATTATCATATGACGTTGAAATAAACAATCCAGCAAACAAACATTGTGTGGATGAAAACCAAGGATTTCTAATCAGAACTATCTTTAAATGTCATGATGTCTTCAATCTCATGAATGAATTTGCGGTGTATAAATTGTTTTTTATGACAATTTCTGATTTTGAAAAGTTTTGAAGATCCAAGGTATGGGCGAACATAAAACACAGCAACGTAGGCGACAGGAGTTTAAACCTGTTGTAGATTTGATGTTAGGGCTGGAAAAATGGCGACACGGGTTTCCTGCTTGTTTTTCGAATCCGCTCTATTTGGTTGCGTCGTTCGAGCCTCAAATAGCTCAAATTAGAACAACAAAACTCTGAAGTATCTCAGCTCCTTAGAATGAGAATTCTAAAGATGTTGAAATGTTTTAGAACGAACTTTTTCCTTAAATACAATCACGTGATTTTCCCTCTGACAATATTAAGCGTTTATTAAAATCTATAAAGCTTGCTTTAATTGTACTTATGTTACAAGCATTAGTTTCCGGTAGAGAGTTAATTTAGTCGGCTTTTAGTATGCTGTTTGCTGGAATATTTTAAGAGTCTTAATTTTAGTTAAACTTTGTCATAAGCATTTTATCCCACTATATGCCTAATAAATGTGTTTTTGTTTTCAAAGATATTGTTAGGAAAAAGCTAAACGATTCGCCTTTGCTTTAGGAAATTTCTTGTTACAGGGTGAGTGGCAGCGTGCTGGCAGCTTCCTGTATAATTGCTGGCCATTGCACCACGGTCGTTGACAAAATCCTAAGTAGAACGTATTTCACAATGTCATTGTGATGCTACAAAAATCTTTAGATGGACAAGCCAGTAATGCACTGGCAGCAATAGTGTCATGCGGTATTATTCACGGCAAGCTCTGGTGTGATATGTACCTGTTTACAGACAGAAATAGAGGACAAACATCCTATTTATAGCTGAGTCTGCATCCTTATCAACCATATGTTACGTGTTTGTGTGATTTGGAATTCGTTTAACTTTCGAAGCTATTTTCAAATTATCATTATTATTTAACGTCAACCGCTGATCGCCATAAAATGAAACATCCGAATGTCAATACAGAATGTGCAAAGACGCAGACAGAAATAAACATACATGCGAAATGCTGCACTAAAGAAATAAAAACACCGGATTACGTAACAAGCACACAAAACGAAAAGCATTTAACAGATCTTTACAGCATTTGACATTATCAAAACCTTAAGCATATCGCCCAAGCCTTTTATGACGAGGTCAATGATACAACAATACGTACATTCTTTACGTCATGTCAAACATAGCGATGGCGTCAAAGAAGCACACAAGGAATTTCTACTGCGCTTCGCTTCTCTTTCTTGGTCGAGTCTTCATTTTTCGTAAACAAGTCAATGCCGTAACGGTTGGAGGTCTTGGGCAGGTCTCTTTGCGATTGAATTTGCCCATACGTGACGAAAAGTGGGTGGCCGGTAAATGAAACAAACCGACATCAAAGTAAAGACAGCTGGATGAGTAATATCGAATCCTCTTATTTCTTTTTCAAAAATGCGTTATTTTTCGCTCGTTTTTACGGCGAGGTTGGTTAGTATTAGCTAATACTTCTGAATATACTCTGTCACGCGATGGAAATAAAAAATTAATGAATGACTGGGGCACACAAACAGCGGTTAAACAATCTATACAATTTCGTTTACCAAAATTCGACTTCCCGGAAATCGGGTTGCTATGCGAAAGGACAAGGTGGCGAAAGTGTATACGTTTGGTGTAGCTTGTTTACTTCGATCGCAGACGTTTACGTGATGGGATTTCTGTCCTAGTTGCTCTCGAACAAAGCGTATAGGCGTTATTTATATTTGTAAATATAAGCGCTCAGATACTTGTTGGCAATTTATGCGTTTCTGATAATGTTGTGATTCCGCCTATCTCTACCCAAAAGAGTTACAATCTAATGTAATACAGTATTGTTTTGCCGATGTGTATCATATGACTTTCTCCAAGTATTGAGCAATTTCTTCTTGTTGACCTTTTTCCCTCTTATCAGGCATGATATGATAGTTGCACGAATGTATCGTCCAGACAGCTGATTGTTCTACTTCAAACTTATGCAAACCTGATTACGCTTATTTAAATTTTAGGCTGTAGATTAAGCGCTATAATAGGCCATCAAGTATGACGTATCTGTCAATAATGTCACGAAACATTCTTCAAAAACTGTACGTTAGCGTCGTCTTGCGGAAGTTTTTCCAAAACAATGCTCCACAGTAGTATAGTACCAGGATAAAGAATCTTAACCAAAAGCTTGATTGTCTGCATTAATTAAAACTGCTATATAGCTTATTAAACTAGTTCGGGCGAAATTCCAGTCAGATCCCTAAACATGACAATTGACAGCTTAACATTTATAAGTGACGGCATATTTCTTCATTTAGGGCTTTCATTATAAGTAAAGTGTCGGAAACTGCAATTGTTTTGAAGAATAGATGGAACCATGAAACTACAACAGCAATCATTGTATTTGCAGAGTAATGCTTATAATATTTTAATATCATTACGATATACGCAACCTAGTATACGATCTGTAATGGATATACAAAGTAATACAGGCGAAGGAAAAAGGCGAAGAAAGATATCGCCAAACGCAAAAAGAACAGACGTAAAGACAATATAGAATGGATCCACATATGAGATATGCGTTGAACACAATCGTAATGATAAGAATAAAATTATTGATATTTTCTTGTCTTCAATTGATTCATTTATGTAAAAATGTTGAAATTTATGAAATACCACAAAAACTGAATGTTTTGCATTCATATCAAATTCGGTAACCCGACAACCAAAACATTTTACTTTCAAGTGTTACGCAATCTTTGTATCTATTGGGTGGTTGGTCACGAGGTGGGCAGTTGTTTTTACAAAAGAACTGACCAAAAATAATTACAAGTTTCCATAAACTCTTCGTCGTAGTGACCGTGTTGTACAATCCGGTGCCACTTCGCATGTAAGCTCTTGAAAAATCGAAGAAACAAAAAGACATGAACCAGAGCGGAGCCTGTGTTGTAAAAACAGAAATATTTGCAATGTATTTTCAGTATTAACGAAACGTTAATTTTATCGGAAGAATAAAAACACCGAGCCGTAAAAATCAAAATATGAAACGGGGTCTATTGGAATGTGCCTGAATTATACCGTTTAAGTGGGTTTAGTGGTCGCGCTGATCTGTCGTTCATTGTTATAGCATCATCGAATTAATCATCTTGCTCGTCTTTTAAGCTCTCGAAGCTTTCCTACATTTTACGTTCATTAACTGCGAGTGCTATAACAATACGGTGCGTAAATAAAATTAAGGCACAAACAATTTACATCGGTTTGCTTACACTATAGCACGCCTTTTATTGCAATACTTCCACATGAAGCCTTGAAAGCAAATGATGCAAACTGCGCAATTTTGGTTTGAGTGTGATCAGATGAATCTTAAACCAAACGCGAGCAACCGAATATGATCATTTGAATTCTAATCTGCAAGTGAGCAATGTATTATATATGCTTAGCACGGCTGAATGAAAAGCTTGATCCAGGTTTCTAGTTAATAAACAGAAGGAACTACAGGTTGGGTTACTTTAAAGCATGTCATTAACAGTTGCATATAACGTGGGACATATCTCCTATTGTTGTCAATCACGTACTCATGCCTTATACTGTTTTGAGCTAAGTAGATCCAAAGCGTTCATGCAGGAAGACTTGATCGCGCGTAGCACATATCCTGAGGAAAAGAGTTTGGTTCTCTGTTTAAACACTAAACTTAACGACGTTTTAAATTTAAAATATTTTAAACCGGAACATGGTCCGCGCGAATATATCCATAAATTTAATGATTTCACGAGCGAGGGCAAGGTTACCCAAGAAAATCTAGTGTGTCGGCGGCGAGCACAACCGCTTACGCTTGAAATATGAAAATTGTTACGTTTTCCAGTCTTCAAAACTTTTTTGATACACACATTTTTTCATGTATTAAAAACAGTAATTAGATAAAGCGGTCGTGAACCAGGAGCTCATACTGGCAGGACCTCAACTGTCGAATGACTTGAGTCTACAATCGAGCAAAACAATCGACAAAGTTAGTTGTTTTTTATAGCTAACATCATTAAATTTCTCATTGCGCAAAACGTTTTGCAGTTTAAAAAATAAGTTTAACTCGCTCTCAGCATTTCCTTGTCCAAATGCTCTTTATATACGGCAGTTTGTGCTGCTGGTTGTTACCATCTCGTGTTTAACCCTATCTAAATCGGGTGAGCGACATTTGGATTTTGTCTTTGCGTGGCCTACACTGCACACAAATTTTCAATCGTTATTTATTCGAAAACCATACGTCGTAAACTGATCGGATTTTTACAGTTTTGTAGCAAAAACATCTTGCTTCCTGTATACAGCATAATTGTAAAACTAATGAAAGTGCATTTAGTGTAGATAAAGTATTTCTACATGTGATACATTTCTAGAAGTTTTTCTTTGTTACACCGCGCTCCCGCTGTGCTTAATTGCCTGGAATACCACCTGACCGCGAGAAGAGAACACATCAATACCACATTTTCGTTGTTCTCTAACTGTCATCGAGTTAGTTATGCGTGAATGATTAAACGAAAACGATACGCTTCAATGCGCTCATGGTGACAGCAGAGAGCAAAATTATGAAAAGTTGACAACATCTCAAAAACGACAAAATCAAACTTTATAAACAGATAGCTGGACATTTTTTAAGAAAAGTCACCAAATTTCAAGTTTCTACAGCTAACAGTGCTACTGTACGCCACGTTTTGCTGTGACTGTGTGCAGGGTCGGCCACACAAAGTTTAGATAGGGTTAAGTTATTATGTCATCATTCCTACAATGACCAAAGTAAATTTAAAAACACAAATAGATTGGTTGATAATAGCAATCGCACCCCGCTGTACTTTAAACGCTTCTTGATTTTTTTCTAGTAAAACACCTGACTCCGTTAATTTTCTGTTTTGTCTTTTGAAGTCTTGGTCACGCTCAGTAGACAAGCTTCGCTTCACGGTCTTCACCGATGGGCTATTGCATGGGTGGCAATAACATCTTACACGTGTTTACAATGTTTAGTAAAACTCCACAAATTTGTACAGTAAATATGATACTGTACCTTGTTAAAAGATATTTGAAAGTAATATCTATTAAAGGGAGTGGATTCTCTATGCCGGCTTGACTCTTAACATTTGCACAGTGCTTCAATTGCCTCGTGGAAGAAAAAATATGACGTATTTATAGAATCTGCAGAAATATTTAGCAAATTCCAGCAAAACTTTCATACGCTCCTCTCCCGTATCAGCTGAGGGTCGTTTACTCACCAACCTGGCAGATTGTCAAAACTAGTTTTATGAATAAAACAACACGACTGCTAAATGCTTTCTGGAATGTGTGCCGTGATCACTCATATCTTATTCTGTGGGTGTGGTTACGGTTATATAATCATTAATCACCCATGGCGGAACCCAAAATTATGCTTTTTGTTCTAAAGGAATTAATAAAGGCGTTATCGTTAACTAAGGCTTTTACTGCGTAGAATATCTTTATACTTAAACCTATAGCGGTTTAAAACTTAAAAATATCGATTTCTTCAAAGCTGAAGTTAAAGCGTTTGTTAACTTTATATTAGAAGGCCTATTTGCCGCCTTCTAGCCTGGGGTTTGGTGTACAGTTAGAGCAAAACATCCAACACACACTATCCAATTACCAGCGGACTAGTCCCCTGCGGTAGCTTTCACTTTTGCTTGTTAGGCCTTAAGGTTATAGTAACTGAGATTGGCGCTGTCCTATGCAAGTAGGTGATGCTGGAAGGAACTTGACTTTTGACTTTGCCTTTAACGACCATCGCTATTACTACAAAATTGTCGCTATACGAAAAAAACAATCATTTTGTTCATATATAGTTGCGCCATATCGGGATTATTAAAAAAAGATTTCCTATCATGGAAGTTATCCTAAAACTGATGATGAAATAGAAATCACACTTAGACAATTCATTTTTTAGGTTGTAGGTACGTAGTATTCGTTTCATCTCTATTGATGTGAATACGACGGTAAACAATATATCGTAATGTATTGCAAACGTGGTGAACCTTGCTGGGCGGTGCAAACATTTTTTGTAAACAAAAACAATACAATAATAATACAACATTCACATTTAGTTACTTGTTCAATATCGGTTGTTATATTTAATCAAGTATATAAATAATTGGACGAATAATAATCAACCATTTAGCATGTAATAAACTTCATCATCAAACAAACAACAGAATAGGTAATCACATGACTCCAGGGAACCCATAACCAGCTTTCTCCCTGGCACCCCTTTTTGTGTCAAGAGAGAACAAATTCCATATCAAGACAATGTACGTATTTACTGTTGTTCATGAATGACTGTGAGTCATACGTAATGTGCTATGGAAATAGACTTAAGACCATGTAACAGCAGTGAGAAATCCTTGCTTCATCTAAATGAATTTTTTCTTTCAACCGAAAACAAAAATACTGACCTTTTAAAAATCGGTTGACTAATATCGAAGATATTCAGTCAGAAGTTTCCGATTTTGTCGCGACAGTCCGTGTTCTTAGCGAAGCGAAAATGTCTGGTTTCTATATCCATGCTACAATATGATGGCAGAATATCCCAAAGAGATTGTGTACATAGGTGGATTGTATGCCATGGCGTTGGCAGGTTACGTTCTGCACATTTGCTCAAATTTGGAATCGCAACATGTGAATATTTAATGAACTTGTCAACATTTTGTCTTTGTAAGTGAAAATTGACAATACAGTATATTTTCACCTTTGATGCCCAGTCACATAATTTACCTTATAAGCTTATTCCGGTGTTACAGACATATTACCAAAGTAATATTTTTCGTAATCATCACACAGTATTTGCATTATACCTATATACTCATACTGTAGCCTATATATAGTATAGCCATAGCGCATAAGAGCAAAAGTAACGTTAATGACGACTTAATTGGAAAGTTTTGAGCAAAGTTATTTATTTGTATAGAGCTCGGCTACAAATACCTTTGCGGTTAATTTTTTCAAAAAAGTTGTGAGGTGAAAATTTTGCAGCAATAACTTTTAAAATTTAAACTAAGTCGCAAATATACCATGTCGAAAATACAACGCAGCGATGCGACCAAAACATGCTTTTTTACATTCAGTCGAACCGTTGGTGTATTGTTGTACGAAAATACGATCCAAACGATGCGATGAAATTATAGGTGTCAGAACAGACAAGTTTCTTTACGCCCTAAGTTCATGAGGTTATAAACTATAGTTTTGTTGGTTATCCTACTTCATATTTCACCCTCGGGTATTTGCAAACTATATGTGAAAAGACCAAAACCTGTTCAAAACCTCAGAACATTTGGCCACATTTTCGATTTTATTTAGAGGCGCTGCTTAAATTAACTTTTAAAATAAACTGAAAATATAAGAATTATCGACAGACTTGAATTTTTTCCTGTTTTTCTTTCTTGGATATTGGGATTATCGCTGTGTTATAGGTGCATTTACGCGTCTGCACTTTGACACTATAGGATAAGTATACGACTAAATAAATCAATAATGAATAAACGTCATCAAACTTATGTGTTGGTAGACAATAAGATGACTTTTTTTATTCAAACTCAAGCATTCAACAGAAAATGTAGTTTTGTAAAATATTCGAGGAAGTAGGAATACCGCACTTATCGTCTTCCGATGGCATGATAAATTTTTTTGTCAACCGCTGAAAAACTATCCCATTTTAAAGGGTTCCAGGAAGTTTTACCATAATAAACGAGGTGCAAGTAGACAAAGTTGGACAAGTACTCTAAATACATTTTGAGAACTGTGCGGTGCCTTGTGTTAATTTACAGATCAAAAGTTTATTAAGGTGTGCTAGGAAAGCTAGATGCGTATCCATTACGTTTTAAACAAATGTTAGTGCAAAATTATTGCGTACATAAAATGTAAACTGCAATCAAATTAAACGGACCATCAGCATAATCTAATCTTATTAATTTGATTGTAACCGGGTCTGATGTTAAAGTGTAATGTAAAAGGTTGAAAATAAATAATGTTCAGCTTTTGTAGGGTATAGGGGTACCGCTGACAAATTTCCAAATGGGCTCCACACACATTAGCACCAGCCCCGATGATAATGGGAACGGCGTAAATTATATGTTACCGTAGCGTATAACATTCAAGCGAAGGTAATAAGAAAGAGCGAAAAATAATTCAACCGCACTAGCTTTACCGGTGAAATATTAACAGACAGCCAAACGAGAAGATGTACCCAACTTGCGTCAAATGATTAATTTAAGCTAACAAATGGCGATAGCTTTCTGACGAACAAAAGCTTTGATGACGTCATTTCTATTATCCTTTCTCCGTTTTCGCAATCAAAATGTATTGCGCTGTTCAAGATAAGCAATAACGTTAAGGAGAAAGGGTACGCAAACAACTTTATTAGCAACGCTTCGGTGGGATTGGAACTAAGTTCGACGACAGACCAGGGCCAAGCTTTGGTTTATAAACTGCAGGGTCTCAACTCCCTATTTTTTTCAAACTAGGAACATTAAACCGAGAAAAATTGATTTATAAATAGCACTTTTGCCCTGTGATAAGCGTGTCTAAAACAAAAACCACCCCGATACGCACGTATATTTCTCAACAAATAATTAGCGTCATTAATTCGTTTATATCGATACGTTAGTTCTTCCTTTACAATTTACATCATGATCATAAGAGACCATAACGAAGCTTCACGTATGGTCCGCGCAAGCAGGCCGAAAAATTTCCGTTACGACATATGACACCCAAGTCTCCGTCAGGCTGGCTAAGTTCGTCAATACAGCGTAGCACAAATGTTTTTCAGGAAGACTTTTCTCGGTATTGTAGTGTACCTGACCCAACTGCGTGTAACGCCCAAAGCAATTTGTAACGTCGTTTGGGTCATGAAGTGATAAATTGTAAATAAAACGAAACTGATTGAGTTCGGATTTTGAGTTTGGTTACCAAACTTTACTTAAAGGCTGAAATCATAAAAACAAATTAAATTCGATGTACAATATATCAGTGGGCTACAGTTAGTTTATTTGGTAATCCTTTACAAACCACAATGCTAAACAAGTTTACGATACAAGTAAGCAGACAACATGGACTATAGGTTAATGAGTGAATATTTCAAAAAGTAAGATGGTGCAAAAAATTACAAAAAATGCCATACAAATCCCTGCGAGTAAAGTCGCTTGCCAAAACAAAACGTACTTAAAAATGATAGAAATTGTGGAAGGTGCTATGACTCAGATAAGGTAGTAATTCTATGGAACTTATAACACTTAAAAATTAGTATAATATAAATGTTGACATACAATGTTATCACAATGTTGTAAGGTTGATATCCAAAATATTGTACATGCCAAAGATATTATAGACCAACCAAAGTTTGATGATACTATTCAAATGAACACCATACTGGCAAATGCGTTAACCAACCAACATTACTAAAAACCTTTTTCAAAGAAATATTGTTTTTCATTTCATATTCAAATTTTCAATATGATAATATTCCAGTTATATAAGCAAACAAACATTTAACTATGGCAAATAGCAATTCACTTTTTCCCTGCATCACTACACTCAGGCACACGTAAAGTAAAATGTAAGACACTGTACATACCAAATTTGTTTGAATAAAAATAGCATATATTAAGAAACATTAGTACAAAACAGATTTACTATGTTTTCTTGTTGCATTGTAAGACATATTTAATAATCACCTATGGGCGATAAATGTAGAAATGTGAATCAAGCAAATATGCTACTCATATAAGATGACTGAGGTAAAGAACAAAAATATGACGAAAAAGCGCACTTGCATTGTAGGCATTAAAACAATACAATATTAAAGTAGCAAACTAGCCACAACACAATAGAAAGTTATTGAAAACAATTTGATACATGTTTGTACAAGATATGTAAAGTTTTTATAATTGATATCTGATATATAAGCACTTCACTTGTTAACATCATCAGCATTTCATGTTATACAGAACATGCTTATCAATTGAACAAATTCATTATGCTAAAATCTTCATGACAAAAGCTATGCAAGTAATTGTTTTAATTGCAAGCCTTGTTATTCTATGGATAATATAGTGATATACAAAAGATAATTGTAAGCAAACTTCCAGCCCCTTAAATGACCTATAACAAAGAAATGACCCTGTTATTTTGAATTTATTCTCAACAAGACAAGGATTTGTCTGCTGAATAGTCCAGCTTAAGAACTCTAGCAACATCTTCTGCTGCTTTCAACGCCTTTTCAATTTGCTCATCAGTAAGGGCAGCTGACATACAAAACCTAACCCTTGATTCTACAATTGGTGTGGCGGGAAACCCTACAACAACTACAGCAAAGCCACGTTGCAACATTTCCCTACCATATGCTCCGATCTTGCATGGTAAATAGATCATGGTTGGTACCACAGGGGAATCATCGTTGCCATACACAATATAACCTATTTTCTTCAATCCCTGACGAAAAGTCTTGGAATTTTTTGCAAGTTGTTTGATCCGATTTCTCCCTTCTTCTGTACCTGATATGATGCTTAAACTGGATAAAATCTGCTGGCAAACTGGTGGTGACATTGATGTAGCATAACAAGCTGAATGTGAGTGGGCTCTTAAATGCTCAACAAGAGCTCGACTACCAGCAATATAACCACCTGCTGCTCCAAAACTTTTTGTAAATGTTCCCATCATTATATCTACTTCACTTGCATGGATTCCAAAGTATTCAGTTACACCACGCCCATGATCCCCTAATGCACCAATGCTATGTGCTTCATCTAGGTACAAATAAGCCTTGTATTTCTTTTTAAGTGCAAGGACACCAGGGAGATTTACAATGGAGCCTTCCATGCTGTACACACCTTCAACGATAATTAGGATTTTTTTCCAAGGACGATGTGTCCTTGGTTGCCCATAAACGACTCCATCACTGAGCTTCCTTTCTAAATCTTCCATGTCATTATGTTTGAAAACTCGAATAGTTGCCCCTGAAAGTCGACAACCCAAGACAAGAGATGCATGGTTAAGTCCATCACTTAAAATAAGACAACTTTTGTCAACCAAACATGGTATATTCGTTGAATTAGTAGCATAGCCCATACCAAAAATAATACATGCTTCTACATCCAAATAATCTGCCATGGTTTGTTCTAGTTTCATATGGATGTCTTGATTTCCTATTTCTTGTCTTGAGCTACAAACACCAGCACCATACTTCTTGGCAGTTATTATTGCTGCTTCAGTGCAAGTGCCTTCATTTTCAGCAAATCCAAGATAATTGTATGAACCTAAGTTAATAACATTCTTCAGTACTTTACCCGTATATTCGGAAGTCCAACCAGAATTAGAAAACTTTCTTTCAACAATATCAATCGTTGCACCAGGGACACTGCACACTGGGCGATTGAAAACATCTTGGATGCGGTTATACATATTTCTTGTATAAAAGCTCTCAAAGCTTGCATAGAGGGGTACAAAATCTTTCATTTCAGGATCTTCGGTGGCAGCATGCAGCTTCTCGATGTGATATTTTCTCATCAAATCTCTGATAAATCCAAATACAGTAATTATAGCATAACCCAAGTATGTCAAAATAGCCGCATGCAATGGTGTTGGCTCAAAATTCTCTTGAAATGCTTTTTTATCAAGGTCAGGTTGATGCCCATTTAGCCCATTGAAAATTTTTCCATTTGCATTTCCATTTTTTTCAAGTTTAAAATCGCCACTCATTGTTAATTCATAAGAAAATATGGAACAATTAGTACAAAAGTCTGCAATATTATCCGTCAGCTTACAAATCTATACAAAAGTGTATGAATTGAAAATTGATAAATCGTTATCATTTAGGCTACATATAATTTAAGAATAAATATAGTTGTAAAATCTAAAAAATTCTTTAAATGCTAAAAACTATTTACTTTGACAGAAAGATCTGAAACAAGAGACTATATGTTAAAAAGGTCAACATTTAAGTAGCTCTACTGTTTTTTCGTAAGAGATTCTGGATGTGATCTTGTTACAATTTCCAATCTACATGCCTGCTGTTGCAATTAAATTTGAAAATAGACCTATAATAACCTGAGTACTGCACAGGGTACCAGTTTAGTGTAACAGAAATTACCACGAAAACATAGTTAAAAGTTGTACCAGTACCACGAAAACATAGTTAAAAGTTGTACCAGTACCACGTCTCACAAGTCATGCTCAGCACCCCCAGCAAAGGTTGTATTAAACCACGTTTAGAACTCTGGTTTAAAAAGACCCTTAACCTTACTAGCAGGACAAGGTAACAATGAAAAAAAAGTAGTGAAAAGTAGTAAATAGTGAAAAAATTTGTCATGCACCACTCAGGTACAATAACATCCAACTTAAGTTTGAAACTTCAATCTAAGATTCTTATCTCAAAGCAATCTATAAGGGCTATATAATCTTACCAGTAGTGGTATAATTTCACCTAAACTACGCCTCCATTATACCAGTAGCAAGCATGTACAGTAAAATTTCCTCTCTTTATTTATTCTGTCACACACATTTAAATTACTGAAAAAGTTAAATCAACAACTTTGTGATAAAGTTTTGCGTACTTAACCAGAATGCAAACTTAACCGGAACATTAAGTAGCCTACACTGCATGTGTTTAAACAGTCAGTCTGGAATGTACTGCTCAGTCTGCTAGTCCATCGTACCTTTAATCCGCCTTTCATGATTTTAGGCTAGGCTTAACAAGACTAGACTAAACTTTGAGTTAGGCCTAATTTTGGGTCTGGTGCAGAAGTGCACAACCACAGGATGCTTTTGCCTACTACATCCAACGTACTCAATTTGTGACGTCCTCTGGTGTTGCGCTTCTGCAGTAGGCCTAGCCCCTAATATTTTTAGTTACGGATTATGGTTAGATTAAGGTAAGTAAGTGATAACTTTATGTCAAGTTAACTTTCAACCCAGAATAAACGCTCAATGTACAATTTTTTTGCTAGTGAAACGGATGACTGCCTTCCTAGAATTTTCGTAACTGAGTAACTATATACAGCAGAAGTCCCACCGAAGGTATGCGTTAGGTAAATCCCCTACGTAGTCATAACGACGGTAGTGGTTGTTAAAAGAACATTTTCCCTTTCAGAAGGCAAATTGGAAAAATTCATTAAGTCACAAGTAAACATCAATGCAAGAATAAGACACACATTAAAAAAATTATATCAACACCTACTCGAGAATTGCAATGTAGTTGATGCGATTCAGGTATTGCATTGTTGAGCAAACCGAACAATTGATTTGAATTATAATTAATATTCGTAATATTCTCGGTTAGTGTTGTTTATTTTTCGTCTTTCCTTGCGGGAAAGCAAAAAATAAAATGCTAACAATTGTAGCCGAATAACATAATAACTCCGTAAACAAACAAAGAAGGCCAAAAAGCAGTAAAACAAAGGGCTTAAAACGTGCACAAATTATAAAACAACTCTACAAAGATAAATAATGATTAGCACGGGGCGGTTGGCACTAACCACAAACAGCCCAGCGTTTGGTTAAACCATAGAATACTAACAACAGTTGTAGCATGTAGTAATTGTCATTAGTATTCTATGATTGACGTTCATTGAAGTAATGGCAACCGTTCGTTGCTTCCAATTAGTCCCTTGATTAACATCATAGCATCTCCTGATTACGTAATGCCACCGACTTAGGGGTGCCTGTGGTCTACGTGGCCTAAGTTATGTTACTGTCTAACTGAGTTGTGTATATACATACAGTAATACAAATGGTTCTTGTAAGTCGTAAGCGGCAACCTGAGTGTTACCTTTTATTAACTAATACTTTAGAGGTATTCTAAACTGAATACGCATTTAGCAATTCAAGAGTCAGGTAACCAACAGGCAGATTACATCAAGAGTCAGACAACTTACGTTAATATTTGTCAGGACCAATATAGATACAAAACTGCTAACAAATAGTCCCTAACAGAAGCAGATAGCACTCTGGAGTTAGCTGGATTTTTAACTGCCTAATGCCTTTGATCTGTATTTTTAGAGTGCAATATCAACTTGTGTTTGGAAGCTTAGTGACTTGACTTACACCGCATTTTACAATAACGTATTCTACTTAAATGTGCAGTATGTCTAGGTATAATCATGACATTTTCGCAGCAATCACTAATTTATAAAGCCGACAGAACTAGGCTTCATTCTGTTGACGTGATTATTACTGTATTTTAGTGTTGGCCAATAACGGAAGTGACTGAATAACCATTTTCCACTTCAATTTCTCAAATGTCATTAGTTTAAGGCAAAATTCTTTTTGGCTTATACGAATGCTGATGTCAGAAAAACGCAAAACCTGTCGACTCTCGTATAATAAAGTTGCCTACATATCGACACAAATCAATGGTTTAACGTTCTTATAAAACCATGGCATCACATTTTTTATATTTATGTTTTAATATTTTCATAGGGGTAATATGGTTGTTTATAGCAACGGTAGTCATAAAAGTTAGTAGATGGCCAACTTTAGAATGTTATGATTTCGAAAACTGCAATAATAAGGCCAACAGAGATTTTTAAACCTTCCCATTACTGTATTATGTTTACTAATTTACAATTTCTACTAGCTTCCAAGCGCATAGCATTTCATAAAAACGCCTTATAACTTACGAAGAAACTGATGTTAAGTGTTAAGCGACAGTCTGCGATTCTCTGACAAAATTATCATATCAAAACAGAAGTAAAACGACATTTTTGGTCATTTTACCAGCTTCGCTAAAAGACCTTGTGTATAACGTAACCTGAAACGTTATGTCAGCGCAGTGCCAAAAACAACCGTTGCCTACACACAAAAGTGACTGAAATATATGGTCATTCTTTTTTCCACAATAACAAAAGATCTTGAAAGGGTCTTTTGATAAAGAGGACGCGTTTATTTATCTTAAGAGTATAGCAGTAGTTGAACGTTTTGTTCCTATTATTGTAGTTATTTGAAAAGGTCGGTAAATGGTAGCCTATAAGTTAACACTTTCTGTAACTGACCTACATTATACATGTATAGTGATATCAATTGACAAAAAAGGACACTTTAGGCACCATCTACCACAGAGGTGAGAACATGCGGCCCGCAAATCGGTTTGACAATCGCTCTTGCATGACCAAGCATTCCGGCGAGACCAGCAAGCAGTCTTGAATTTTCTTTGACCTGCTTTTAATTTTTATGCAATACGATATCAAAAGCTGATAGCACGATTGAGTAGCAGCCATGTGTCTTCAATAGATTGCCGCACTCAACCGATGTGTTTTTTCGCGTTGTGGGAGCAGCAAAAAAACCTGCCAAATGAAGCGGTTGCGGTTGAATGCTAATTATTATGCAAAATTGTACAGGTTTTTAAGTTGTTATTTGTTATTCCGTTAATTTTCAACCATAATTGGCAGTTTGTGTCTTCAGCAAAGAAAAGAAAGATTGCAGATGAAAAAAAGGTATTTCAAAAAGAATTGACTGATATGTTTTTCTTTATCGAGGAAAAAGGAAAACCGTTTTGTTTAAAGTGCAAAGGGCCGCAAGCGCTAGCAACATTTAATAGTGTGACTAAAAACTTGTGCTTACTCAGCTGTAACTGACAAAGTGACCCGCGACAGCAAATAGGTTGGTCACCCCTGGTCTAGCAGCATAAACTAATTACAAAGACACAGTTTTGTCAACGGAAAGTTGCTCTTCAACAATTTGGTCGGGGTTTTAAATTCACACTTACAAAGGGACCGATTTTCTTCCTGGCCAGCCACTTAATTCACTACCACACATACAAACATTGGTGAACGGACAAAATGTTCACGGGGAAATGATATAGTTACATTACTTTTTACATTTAAGGTACCAAAGAAATGTAGGGCTTTCACCCAAACATTCTCCCTTTTACTACGCCGTACGCCAATGTGTACATACACTTAGGCTTATAAGAAAATGAAAACTTAAAGGACCCGTTTCCTACAAAGTTAATATGACAGACAACGTTGTTCACATTAGATAGCTACCTTTAAGTTTCCCGTTTAGTTATTTAATCGCTTGTTCACGTCACTAAATTTTCAGTTATGGTGGCTGAACCATATTAAACTGTTAACCCAGTAGTTTAGCATAAAATAAAAAGAAGATTATATGGTAGCACTATAGGGGTTAACTATTATTCACTCAACACAAGCTTTTTTCAGTTTTACGCCCCACAATAGCAACTTCAGTACAACAATATTTTGCTTAGACAAAATATATTTATTGAGGTGTTAATGATTGCCGTATTTTCTTGAATAGAAACCGCGGCTACTATTTTTTATATTTGAACGTTTTGTGCGGCTTCTATTCAAAGGCGACTTCTATTTTTATTACATGAACGTTTTTGTCTTCTAATTGGTGCTCAGTGGGCATTCGAAGTTATCTACCATAAGTACCGGTAACAAGAAAACGGAAACAGTAAGTCAGCTGCAATTTTATTGTCTCTTTTTGTAAAACCGCTAATCCGACTGCTGCTATTATTGTCATCTGTGTAAAGCGATATTGTTGTAATTTTTAGTGTTTGTTTGAAGTAATAATGAAGAGTATCAAAACCGATATTAATCAGATTCTCAGTGTTTAAAAAAATTATATAAATTCTTCAACTGATGTTTAGGAATTTCTAGACAGAATTCGCAACCTTCTAATCGTTCTTAAGAGTCAGATTGCAATATATTAAATATCCATGGTATGGTATATACTGCATAAAACAGTAACCACGACTATCCTTTTATTTTGAAATAGTCGTAACTATATTTGCAAGCTGCAGTGTTTTGGAGAAATTTTGTAAAAAGTTACTTGTAAACATGAGCAAAAGACGTGCTTATTCTATAGAATTCAAAACCGAAGTAATTAAGTTTGCAGAAAAAAATTCAAATCGAGAGACCGGAAGAAAGTTTAAAATCGACGAGTCAATGGTACGGAGATGGTTGCAAAAGAAGGAAGAAATAAATGAAGCTTACGAGAAATCAGGACCATCGAAGAAGAGATTCAGGCTTGAAGGAGCTGGGCGAAAGCCATGCCTCTCCACAGTGGAAGACGAGTTAATGGAGAAAATTGCCGAAGAACGAGCTGACCACCGTCATGTCTCCACAAAACTAATCATGGTCTCAGTCACGAAATTGGCCGAAGAAATTGGCTTGACTGAATTTATGGCTTCTCGTGGTTGGTTGTTCAACTTTATGGACAGATTTAATTTTTCAATCAGACGGCGAACGACTACAGGACAATCATTGCCACGAGAGCTTATAAGGATAAGATTCGTAACTTTGTAGCTTTTAACAAGAAGCAAATAAATCTCAACAGTGTTCAACCGGCCATGATTGCTAAGATGGATGAAACGCCAATATAGGGAGACATGTCCAGTGCCACCACAGTTGATAGTAAAGGCGTCCATACTGTTCCCATTAAAACCACAGGGCATGAAAAAACTAGACTCTCTGTTAGTCTCGCTGTAAAAGCAGACGGGGCGGAAATGAAACCGTATGTGGTCATTCCAGCTGCAAAAGTCAAGAGAGCTTGCATCTATCCCGGGGGTTGTGGTGGCAGCAACGCGAAATGGCTGGATGAACGAAAAGCTTACGAAATGGGTTGTTAAGGCTCGGGAAAAAGCTCCAAATGAGACTGTAATAAACTCTTTTGAGGTTTGTTGGGTTACAACCGATAATGTCACAAAACTTTCCTGCCTTAGAATTGGAAGTTCCAGTGATAATAATGACTTGAACGATATTCAGTATTATTGATGATGATGAAAATGACCACTGATACAATACCGTAGTTGAAATAAAACATATGTACAAAGCTTGAGTTGTTTTTATTGCATGTCAATAGATATGTTTGCTTTGTTTTCTTTTATCAGTAAAGAAGCGATTTCATCATTGTCTTCTGCGGCTTTTATGCGAAGGCGGCTTCTATGCGAGAGCGGCTTCTATTGTTTATTTTCAATCAAATCGTGCGATTTCTATTCGAGGGCGGCTTCTATTCGATTCTATTCTATACGGTACTGTATTTTTGCACTAATGTGAAATATTTTTAGTGAAACGAGCAAAAATGTTGGAAACCCGAAATGCAATTATTGTGGCCCTTTCCGGCTATCGTATGAAGAAACGTGGTCAATAAAAGAATTATAATTAAACGAGAAAACGAAAGACAACAACATACCAATATGGAAATACCGGCAACAAATAAAATACAAAAATAAAAAGTTTATACCAAAAATCTGTCAGTGGATTGCCTGCGAACCGCACGTTTAAGACCTTTGCTTTACACACAGACGATGTAGGGAAGGCCTTGGCTAATAATAAAAATAGCCGTAGGGGAAGGTAAATTGAGTTGACTCAGCCGGGTAGTTGACTCGCGGCCAATATCTAATTATCCATGAGTGAGGGACCAAAACGAATTCCATGTATTTATTTATCACAATGCATCATGGCAGCCATGTTAGTTTGATCTCTTTAACAGAAAAACTTTTTGAGTTACGTCAGAAAATGTAGTTTTTAGCCAAAAAAGTACATTCAAAGAAGTTATCAAAGATTAGGCACTATTGTTGAACACAGAACTTGATTGTCTATTATTGAAAGAAGTTAGTTTGTAAGGTTGTCATTTAGTAATAAACGTTCGTATGCAGTAAAGTTTTTTGCAGGTAATGAGGCGAAGAATGCCTTTTGTCTCGTTAAAATTCTGCTGCTTTAAAATGAACTAAAAAGTTTATAATTGACATTTTTTCATTAAAAGAACCAACAGACATGTTGACTCAAGGCTATTGTCCTAGTTGACTCAATGAATATATATGCAAAGACGCCAGGACAAGAACAGGTCCAACAAAAAATATATCAAGTGCACTTGCCATGGTGGCAACTTCTGCTGCCCGACAGGAAAGTGTTGCTCGGTAGTGTATGGAACTTGGAACAGCTTGATTGCAGAGACACACAAATTGACTTAGTTTACCACTACTGCTACCAAGTATTTATGCCATAAGGACTAAAGATGTTACGTGACATCCTTTTTCCGTTAAAACTGGACAAATAACCGTTCAGCGTCGGGTTGATTGACTCAATTTAGTAACAATGCTTAAGCCTCTGGAACTTTTAATTGTATCCTCATTATCACAATAAAAAAATCCGTGGAGTCAGAGAAAAGGTCTCTCAGCTTGAAAGAAAGGCAATTTTGGAAGTTACATGTATTAAGTGGAAAAAGAGTGAACTAACCCGACTTACCCCTATATGTAACTATCAGTAGAAATAAACTCTTAAACCTACCTTTCCATGTAGCCTACAATATAACAGAAACCAGTTTTGTGAGTATACTGTATTTCAGTACTAATGAACACAACTAAAAGGGTTCAATCAAAATAACGTCAGAAAACGATTAGTCGATAGACATAATAAACTACACTCTATAGTTACATTTTTATGTTATGAAAAGTCTTTTTACATATAACTTATACTGACTGAAAGTTAAGACTTAGTAGCTTGGCAGAGGCATTGCAACACAGGTATCAAAAGATAAATGAAGCAGATATACCGATTACAGAACATACCAGACTAGTAGGCTAGTAGTTTTACTTTATCGTCAACTAAGTAAAATATACCGATTACAAAACAGGTAGGCTAGGTGGTAGCATAATTTTACTCAAATCAGTAGCATCAAATCTAAATGGCAAAGTTTACAATTTCCGGTGTTGCTGAAGACAGTGCTGGTCAATTTAGGATTCATCCACTTCGAAAAACATCATATCCTATATGAAAGCAAAACGTATCACAACTACATAAACTGCTGAGAGCACGATGCCATTGCACACACGCTATACCGGAGTTTCAGACAGTGGCTGAGCCGGGAATCACCAAATTTTAGGGTCGCCGTGAGTTGAAAAACACTTAAACTACCGGTACTTATAATAATAAAAATCACTTAATTCTGCTGTTAAATAGAGTCAATAGAGAGTCAAAGTCTCTCCCCCTATGAGATTTCTATCATCTTTGGTCTGAGCCTATTCATGATAATTAATTATCCGTTCTCTTGATATTATTATGTCTCAATGTCCATTTCGCCCAATCAGTTAGACACTCCACACATTCAGACGTCCACTCGCAAGAAATCATTCATAAATGTCGTCAAAGATCAGTATTCGTTAGTTATGATCTCATGACTAGTTTTGTTTCATATTAAACAAACTATTAATTTCAATTTCTCTGTCATTCTTAAAATGATATGTCCAATTAGGCAAACTAACATCTATAATTTCTCCTCAAAACATAAAGAAACTGCCGTATTTGTAAACTAACCTAAAACATCAATGCGATCCAAGCCATTTTTAACTAACAGCACAAAAAGAACGTTTTGGCAAAAAATTTGGAGATTCTTTGCAGACAATTTAAGTTTCGCGGTTTAACGCAGATTAATTATTTCTAAAACTATATAGCCGTAAACAGTCCAAAATGTCAGTTAGATGACATGAGGTAGATTTAACGACTTTACAAAAAACTCCGTCTATACCTTCTTGCTTCTAAACAAATAGCTTGTATATTGTTCAATTTCGGGCCCCAACAGCGTGGTGACGAATCACTTTTACTGTTTCAGAAATAGTAACTAACCGCATTGCCGCAGTATTATAGTATTAATAAATAATCGTGCCAAGTTGGAAAAGGTTTAGATTTATTGGAATACCAGTAATAGGTTTTGATATTTCTGGAAATCCGAATCTGCTGACTGAACTGAACAAATTAACTAATGACGAGCAAACGAACCATAGATACATCTATACTTTGTCACCTTGTTGGTAACTTAAAGAAATATTTTTTGCTTGCCTACACAAAATCACTAAAAATATTTGCAACAATTCCACAGTCTGTATGATCGATGGATTTAATTGATGTACAGGACTAAACGTTTTTAGGATGAATAAGTTGTTTTGTGACAATTTCACACGAAAAGCATTTCGAAACTTCTAGTAGTTCTATCAGTAAATCTATGACGAGAGAACGTTCATAAAAATTTTAGCACTTATAACTCAAAATCAAATCACTTAATACTGTACTGATATCCCGACCGATTTTATCAAAGAGACCCCGGACTCGGGGATGGATTTTAGCCATGGGCACCACCCAGACTTAGTCTTCCCCTGGTTTCACATGAGTGCTATCTTAACCTTATCGCAGGTTACATGCACTTTCTTGTACTTATGCGTTATTTCGTTAGAATAAAACAAAATATAGCCCTACTCACAATTAAGAAAGTTGCTCCAAGCAATACTGCTTTCATCTTTACATCCAAGTCGATCGGAACTGTAAAAAATACCTGGCGTTTGAATGAAGATCTGGTTACTGTCTTGTGCGTCACGCTTTTGAATGCTATATGACAAGTGGCCATGGTAGCCTAACGGCAGTGAACATAACTATCCAACTGCTTAAATTAAGTGTAAACTTATATTAGCCCTATACTTACAAGTAACCGAAAAATTGGTTGCGTCAGTAAATAGCTCCTTCGTTAAGCCACTCCATTGTTTTGTAACGCGGCCAATCACACTGGGTGTTGTTTCTTTGGTCCAAATGTCAAAAGGAAAATCACATGTACAACAGGGACCGGGACATACGCAACAGGGGCCTTTGATAGTAAAAATGTTCTTTCCTGTAGCATCTTGCACATCGAAATAGTTGTACCAGAAAGATTGCCTAAAAGCGTCGAATTGATTGTGATCGTATTTGTATTTATAAGTTTTAAGTCTTGCTAAATTGTAAGCCTCTACCATAAATGTGTGACGGTCGTTTATGATCTTGTCGTCATACTTACGATTGTCGAACCCGGCCAATTACTTGTCCGACAGGAGCTTCTATTTCAATATTATAAGAGCAGCAGTCGGCGTTTGCGCACCAGCAACATCCAGCCCAGCATTTGAATGGACGTGTCACGCGGATCACTTCCTATTTTCAAACATTTGACTACATAATATTTTTAAAAAAGGGCTTATAATAAGCCTAAATTTATTTGTTATAAAAAACTGTAGAGGTATCTTTCCGAAAACCTAACAAGCTCTAGTTATAGAGCCGCAATTCAAAGTTAAAAAACCAACCAACAAACATTTAATTCTTTGTTGAGTTAGCTTTGAATGCTACAGGTATGAAGACTTTGCATTGTTACTATGTTCAAAGCTCAGCAGGAAGTTTCGCTTCGGTTCTTTTCTTTACTGAACAGCCCAATCGGTGTTACTTAAGGAATTTGGCTTTATTGCTTGAAAAAGAGTTGTAACCAAGTCATTTTTTTCAAGTCGAGTCATTTTGAGTTGTGACTAGAGTCAAGTCGATTCAATCTTAGTTGTGACTCGAGTCAATAACTTTCAACGTAAAAACTATTTTGTTGTCACATTATGCATTGCGTTAAATTAGTTGCTAAAGTTCATAACTGTCTACAAATTAGTTTGGTTGATACTTTTCACGAAGAGCTGCAATTTTTTTTTTAAATACTTCGATTTTGTTACATAAAGTGTTTTTAGTCCTCACAATCGTCATAACGTGACCCGAATCAAGTCGACTCCTGTAGGACTTTTGACTCAAGTCAAGTTGAGTCATTACAACATTGACTAGAAAAATTCAGTAACCAAGTTATACAACAAAACTTGCGCTCAAACTTAAAAAGCTTGGAGCCAAGTGATGGGTCAACCAAAAATTTCTTAAGCAAAACCAGTGAGTGTAACTGCACTGAATCGAAAGCATGATCATATTCAGAAAATACTTTGGTTGTAAAAGATAAATAAAGGCTGCCTTCGCGTGTGCACTGTTACCTTAGTGTGAACCAATTAGCTAAGCTAGCATAAGGCGTCCAATATGATATAGTTCTATCTTATGGCTGCCGATGCCAGACGACCTGAACGTACGGAACATCTTGCTTATTTCATAATTTTGTTCCCAGTCTCGCATTGACTTTTGCGGGATACGCAAATGTCCCGTATTCATAGTACGAGTCAGAGGGAGGAGTGACTTGGTGTTTTCCAGTAAAGCTAATTCCTTCCAGAGATACTGTATTGTCGGTCCGTCTGTATACAATAATTAATTATATATAACGAAAGAGTGCTTTCCTACAAAACCAGCGTTGGATCATTGTGGATGTCTGGGTCTGGGAACCAAATTTTGGATTGGGCATCCAACATTGAGCTGAATGGATGGCGACTGGGCATGCATTGTTTTTTAATGATTGGTCATCACTGCACAATGAAGTTGCCCATGTGACTGACGTCCGGATAATGTCACTATTTTAGGTGTGATCTGACCTAAAAATGGGCAGCTGATTGTGTCTGTTGGCAGATTAAGCTTAGTTTGCCAGAGTTGGGCATCCAACTTTTTCAATGAGCACCCATTTTTACAGAACGATGCCCAAGGGCATCCACTAAAATCAGTTAAGGGTATTCAATGAGAAAACGGATGTTTTATAACAAAGGTAAGCTACGACCCTACTTAAAAGCACGATGCTTTATAAGCTACTAAAAAAAACATAAAAATCCACAGATTTTTTCACAGCAGTACCAGCTACCAAACAACTTGGTAACACGGTTTCCCGGAAGAAAATAACTGACCAGTCTCAACCATTCTTGTTTTTTGCTCTTTATGATGTCATTGCCTTTAAAGTTAATGGCATGAGACTGAGATTTGAAGATGTCCAGTATTACGAAATCTCTAACCTAGCTACGCTATGAGCATAACATACAGGTACATACCGCACCAGAATTGTCCGTAATATGCATAGTAAAACCTCTGCTTGACCCACACATTTGCCGCATACACACTTCAGATTCTGTGGATTACAAAACGAATTAACATTATAAGTAATATACAGTATCTATATTCTTTAGCTATTTAACATAACAACCAACATCTCATCTAATCAGTAACATTACCTTCAGCGGCGAAATAGCATTGCTGGCCAACAGAATTTTTTAGTCTGTATTTATTCTTTGCCTCCCACTCCAGCAAAACTACAATAAGTAACACAATCAAATTCCAATATGTTTTATTGTCAACCATTAGCCCAGTACCGCAAAGCAACGGCAGTATCCGATAATTAAAATATTTGCTTAAAATTGTATTGTTTCTATATGTAGCCTGTACCTTCAATCAGTGATACTTCTTGATGAACAAGGACTTGATCAAGTTGGGTTAAGTATTCCAGTCCTGGTGGACAGTTTGCGACAGTCGGTATAGGCATCCATCCAGTTTGCGGTTGTTCAATTGGCTTTAGGGGCAGAGGATTTGCCATCTGCAATAAACAAACCCAGTCAAGTGGACATGCCAGAAAAACGAAAACAGAAAACAATAAGGCCTACAGTAGACTGGCTGTAACCATCCATTTGTCGTGGTTTAAACTTCAGGTTCCAAAATAGCAAACAAAAAAATATTATTGCAGTTTCCTGATTGATGCTTTTTATATTTATAACCATTAATCCTGCCAAAATAAACAGCAAACAGGAAAATAGTTTGTTGAGACTTAAATTTTTGGGTCTCAAATGTTGTCGAATTATATACGAGGTTCAGTAGCTATTCATGCTCATTCTCCGCCCTCAATCTTTCATAGCCTACAATTCAATGTAGAGCCTTTGTAACTTGAGCTGATCCATTGTGACTTATTTACTTTGTCTTAAACCTACCACGAAAACAATAAACCTACTTTATGCCTCCCTTCCGTATACATAGTTACCAACAGCTAAATAGTCCGTGACTTAAAGGTTGCCATGTACCTCCCGACAAATGTTTTATGAGTAAAAAAAGCATTTTACAATCATTTCAACGGCATTATGACAAAGCTTTCTTTCAATGCGCACATAATGGCTGTTTTACTTACAATAATTAAGAAAACCAATAACAAGAAGCAGGTGCATGGTAATAAAAACAATTCGATGTCTCATCATTGTAACTATCACAATTAAAAAAACCTTGGCATTTGCTCGTTTAATACTTTGGCATTTGCAATTATGCTTTATACCAAAAAAATTTCAAGTGAGTAAAAAGTTCACCTTATGTGTTCAACAACTGCCTGCCTACTAAAAACTTGCAGAGATAGAACGGTGGCGGTTTTGTGGCCGAAACATCTGCTTAATTTGATCTTTATTCAGACTTCTCTGATAAGATAAGCTAAGACCAAACTTAACAGTGATCTGTCTGTTCAGGTACAATGCCTTCGATGCACTTTTGCTGGGTTAGTGCGTTATCCTCTTGAAAGTGACTTTTTCACCAATAACTGCTATCACGACTCGTTCCGCGTTCCAGCATACAACGACAGCGTTTAAAAACCAACATCTCTTAGTACACCTGATAAGGCAAGCTTTTTCTTGTGAAAGCTCGTGTTGAGAAATAGAAGTAAAGTTAACCCTAGAACGTCATCTTATATCTTTCTTTTTATTGCTGTTTAAAAACAAATAAGCCTATAATTAGAGATAATAAAAGTAGCCTCATGAGAACGCAATCTCGAATATTTCAACGCAGCCATTTGGATACGGTAATAATGCGAATGCGTATAGCGAGAAAACCAACAACCGTCATTCCCATTAACCTGAACTCAGGCATGTGAAACAAATGTCAACAAAAGCCTTTATCAAAGCTAAATTGCTGGAGCTTGAGCTTTAAACAGTGCTTATTTTTGTGCTTTATTTGAAATCCAATGAAAATTTTTTGGCCAAAATTTATCAACAGCATTATCATATGTTATCTGCTACTTTAATTTAAGAATTTTTCAAAAATGGCTTTTCCACTTGACTCATGAACTAAGGCAAAACGTAAAATAACCAAGCGAAGTCGTTAACAGTTGACTTAGCCTACTCTGAGTCAAGTGGAGCTTTAGCACTGCACAGTACACATACATCTGGGAGAATACTTGGATTTCAGGTACAAATTTGCGCGTAACTTCCATTCTTAGCTAAATCAAGGAAACGAGGCTAGATATGGGATAAAAGAAAACGTTTTCTTGTTTATATTTGAGGAGATTTGAGCAGCACAATATGGACTATTCTTAAATAACCCTGACGACAACCTAACCTTCATTCGTCATCGGAACCTATACGTAACGTCTGAAAGCGTATCCGATCGATAGTACCATGCGATACACAAGGAATGCATTTGTTTATGATCCTAAAATCGAAAACTCGTCCAGCCGCAACAGATCCAGGAAATACACAGCCTGTGAAAAGTAGAGCATAGCTAACTGTAGGAGACAAGTGAACACGCAAAGTTCACTCTCCAGAATCACTTGGCAGATCGTGTCAGCGCCACTGTATAATGGCGGTATGTCTTTCAGTACAAACTGCACGGTTTTCTATAAATGAAAATAACACGTATGAAAAGGCACACCAAAACGTATAACAAGAACAGCAGGTATTGTATGCAGCAAATACACAAATGAATATCGCATTCGCTTACTGAACGTTTTTCGAACCAGATATGGTTAAATTACGAAAATCGTCAATATTCTTCTGAGTAACTATACATACCGCTGTGAAAATGTCAAATGAATACGTGTAGAATCAATATTGACCAATAAGCAGTCAACAAAGGCCCATAAAAGATGATGATCAACAAAAAGTATATGTTAAAAACTCAATGAAATGCAATCCGATAAAAGCATATAAATCCAGTAAAAGCGTAACATCATCCTTAATTCAATATTATACCAGAATAACAATAACTTAAAACTTTCTGCGGTGCTTCTATAAGATGAACCAAAAGTTGGTGGGGTTAAAAAATTAGTATCTAACTAGAAACATAAGAAAAATTATGTTCTTCACTACAAAAATTTAAAATTATACCTTTCATTAGATATGAAAATTACAAAAATACAACGTGTATTGGAACTTAATCAATCGCCATGGTTAAAGAAATATATTGATTTCCATTCCCCAGCGAGAAAAGATGCAAAATCAAATTTTGAGAAAGATTTAAAATTACTAAAACATGTTTCTAAACCAACTTTTGTTAGCTGTAAAATATTTAATGAAAACCTTGTAGCTGTTCATAAGTTGACGGAATAATTAATTCTCAATCGACCAGGAAGGTGATTGGAATGAGTATTCTAGAACTTTCAAAACCATTGAGGTATAATTTTCATTATAGCTACATCAAAGAGAAAGATGGTAAACAAAGAAAAACTCTTATTCACAGATACAGATTCATTAACATTGATTGACATTCATTAACATTCATTAACAGATTTCCGATTAAAAAATTAATTTTAGTAATTACAATTCAAACTCAGAATTTTATGATTGAAAAAATAAGAAAGTAATTGGTAAAATGAAAGATAAAACTGGCAGTACTTCAATTGTAGAATATGTAAGACTTAGGTAAAAAATGTATTGCTATTTAACAAATAACGAGAAAGGAGATAAAAAGGTAAAAGGCATTAAACATGTGTTATCAACAAAGATATAAAACATCACGATTACGCAAATTCTCTGAAAGATGATAAAAAAATGTTTCATAAAATGAGAACAATTAGAAATGACCATCATCATCTTTATTCAATAGAAATCAACAAAAACACCTTTCGTGCTTTGATGATAAACGACATATCTTTGAAGATGATATAATCACTTTAGCTTACGTTCATAAAACTACTTTAAAAGAAAATATCTTATGATATAAAAGAGATGTGTTGTCAAAATTCAAACATTAAGAACTGTAATGGAGTTTGGATTTGTACTAACTGTAATGATTATGAATATGACACGCAGTTGTGTAACTTCGAATGAAAGATTTAAAAATGTTGTGAAAATCAAGAAATTGTATCTGTTGATGGAATGTTATCGAGTGAAAGTTGCGGTGAAGTTCATGGACCTGAAATTGCTTATGATTGGGTTGATTATATAACCGAAAGAATTTTATTAGACCTAAAACAGTTTATAATAGAACTCAAGATGTTAGAACGAATCTGATCTCTACACTTACTTCAGATGAAATGGAGACATTTATGGAGATTTGCAGTCATGATAAAGGTTATTTAAAAACAATAAGTAATAAAAGATTTCTTAAACCAAATAATTTATTAATAAAACATTTAAAATTATTGGAATTGATAAACAACTTTCGCATACCCAAGGCGCTTTGCGTGAATCTAGTTCAAGATATAATTCGATTTGGGATGAAATTGAACAAATACTTTTAAGTTTTTGATTTCCCAGAAAGAAATGTTTTCAAATATTTTTTTTCTTAACAATCAGAAATCGATGGTTAAACATCAACAACTTGGTCATCAGCCATAGCAAGTTCTATTTCTAAAAAGCTATCAAATTCTCCAGACCTCAAAATGTAGTTCAATTTATTCAATATTTTCTGATACAATTAAAAAGCATGTTTACAAGCTTCAGTTCTTTTCGTAAAATTTTTATGTGTTGTTGTTGTGTGCAAAAGAACATCAGCACCACTAATACCTACCCGAAATAATGCGATTTAATGCTATTAAACGAATAATTACTCCAGTTGTTATAAGAAAAATTGATGATATTTTCAAAGGTAATTCTAAGTTTTAATTTTTTTAAACATTTTCTTATAACACCAGAACTGTTTATGATATGAATTGTATAATTTTTTTAATTCAGAAACTTGTTCATTTCTTAAATTCTTACTGATGTGATTAAACCCAACGTCCATCTTTTATATTAATGCAATTTAGTTAGTTTAAAAACAAATACGTAAAACCAACACCAGGACATCCTCTCTCAGTAGATGTATTATATTCAATTAAAAATTCATCAGATGGATTAGGATATAATACATCTACCGAACTGAATCTACGTTCTCTTAAACTGGATACATTGCTGAAGTTGAAGTTTTTTACTATTTCTCTTATTCGCCCTCTGCTCGGAATATCATTTGAGCTAATTATTTTTGATTTAATTGAATTTTTGGTATTTGCTGTACCACCTATAGTAAGTCGTATTAAGTTATTATTAATTTCTGTTAGTCTTATCATATTATCATTAAGAGTGAAAAAGCTATTTATTCTACCTATATAAGCTATATATATTTCTGATGTATATATAAAACTAACTCTATACACATCATAAGCAAGTTGTGGTATAGAATCAACATATGTTTTTGATACAGCATCATTATCTAAAATCGGGTCTGCTAAATCAGGATTATTGTTCATACTAAAATCACCTCTACCATTTAAATGTACTGTTTTATTATCAACATATTGTTTATTCACAGCATTTTCATTAGCGGTTGGATTTGGTAAATTCACAATTTTATGAGTTCCTTGTAAATTAATATTAGATGTTTAAATTTAAAAATTCGTTATGTAAAGTGTCACCTAAACGTTCCATAGCATGTGAAACGCTTTCAGCAACTTGTGATGTGTTTTCAGTGGTTTTTCTTCTAAGACGTTTATTGACTTATCAACATATTTTTTATTTCCAGCATCGATTATTAATTTATCTATTGGATTAGAAATTCCTTTTAGAATTAATAAATCTCCTAATTCAATTTGACTATTGTTATCATATTTAAGGGACTTTATTATAAACGATGAATCTGCAAAAAGTATTAATAGAAGTTAAGCTATAAATATCAGAACTTCGTAATTTAATAGGACTAATTGATATAAATCGATTATCATTTCGTCGTCCTATAACAGCAAATCTTGAACAATTCCCTGGATTCCCATCAAAATGTAAAAAACTTTCCAAGCATCTTTTGTTAACCTCATCAGTTTCATCCTGAGCATTAGCTACATTTTTAATACGATGACCATTTAAATCAAGGTTCCCTTGCAAAATATCTCCAGATTTTGACACCTTATTTTCGATTCAAATGACTTTAGTTTAAGTAGAAACATTTTTTAAAGTTGTTCCAAATTTTGAGATACTCATCTTTTCATTTGTCTTTATAATAACTGGATAAGTTAATTTTGATCAATACTTAAGCGATGATGACAAGCAATTTAAGCATCACTACTTTTTGCCAGATTGTCATTATATGATAGTTGGTACAACAGGTTCACGATAGACTAATCTGTTAACTAATATGATTTCAAAATGGCTCAATTTTTATAAATGTTTTATTTATACTATTAATCCAGAACAAAATAAATATAATATTTTGAGAGAATCATCCGGTAAAAACTTAGATTTATTAAGCACTGAAGAACTTGATGACAAACAAAAGATAATAGTTTTTATGATATAAAACTGGATAGCAAAAACGTGAATAAATGAAAAGAATAGTTCTCCCTTTCAGGAATAGAAATTGCAATTGTATATATCTCACCCAATCATATTTTGATACTCTGAAATATATCAGAAGAAATACCAATTGCTTTATATTTTTAGGAAACTTAGGTAATAAAGATATCAGACATATAACTGATGATCTTGCTAAAGGTATAACAAGAAAAAAATTAGCATCAATTTATCACAAAGCAACTCTGAAAAACCATACGGTTATGTGGTATTGGATAAAACAGCTAAGTAAAAATAAACCTCTTCGTTATAAAAAATATTTTGACCATTTTTATGCTTAGGTATTTTATAAGCTATAGTATAAAATATGCCTTTTGTAAACGAAGAAGAATTAAAAAAGAAAGACAATCTTATTAAGGAATATCTTAACAACAGAACAATTTTGAAAGAAAGATTACAGAATCGATTTTAAACCAAGCAAGAAATTCAAACTACAAGAATCTGCTTCAGAAATCTTTAGTCCTATTACTTAATCCATAAAAGAAGCTCAAAAACAGTTGAAAGACAAGACAAACTCATTGAAAACTTACAAACAACAGCAAGTTCTATTTTACCAGCTGTTACTTCCGGTGAACCAAAATCAACTTATATGGTATACTTTCAGAAATTTTTCAGTGAAGATGAAAACAATTACTATTAGAAAACGATTTCGAAATAGATTTTATTAAACTTAAGAAAGATGGAAAAAATTACATAACTGAATTAAAAGATAAAACTGTAGGAACTAATAGACGTTTAGGTGGTAAGAGAAAAAAACGTGGTATTGATGTAGGTATGATTGACAAACAAATAAATATTTTCATAAAATACAGAGAGATATTAAATAAATTGTTAGGAGGTTTGGAGATGGCTTTTAAAAGTGGAAGTGGCGTGACCCGAAGGGCGCTTTGCGTGAATCCATATCAACTTTGTGAAAGACCATTAGCACCAGCTAAACAAGCTGGCAATAATAACAAAGATTTAGACAGAGAAATTAAAAGTATATTAACTAAACTGAAATCACACGATTGCATTTCGCACTGTGAGTTTCAAGTTTTGTAAATTTGGGCACAAATTGTTATTAATTACAATAGATATATTTTAGATGGAGGAAAATAAGTTTTAGATAAATTTATAGATTATGTAAAAATTTTGATGATGCAAAATTTTTTTGAAAAGTAACATTATGATTATTTTTCAGAATTTAACTAAAACACAAGAGATTTTTCTATATAATATATGTAGTTGAATGTAATATGACAGTATGAAGACAAGTTTGGTCATGTGACTCTGAAAGGTCATTATGACTTTTAAGAAATGTGAGTAAGGTAAAGTAATTTTTACCGTGAGAACTCTCAGTATGTCAATTGCGTTGACTGAAATATTATCTTCCTAACATTTCTTAAAAGTCATAATGACCTCATAAAGTTACGTAACCAAACTTGTCCTCATACCACCATATTACATACTCCTTATTTTTAATCATCACATGTATGTATCACCACACAATACGGTGACGTTAGACGTAAAAAGGCCTTCTCACCCCATAATAATCACATATTGACTTGCACTTCAATAATGTGCGACTTGTCGGTGGCTAAAATAACCCTTTTAAATACAAAGCAGGTGCAGGAAAACACGGTGTATTGAAATTATTCGCGGATCGCGCAAAATCTGTCCATGGGTCACATGCGGACCGCATGCCAGGGCTTAGACCACCCTGGTCTAGAGTAGGCCTATGGTTGTATAAGCCTATATATATTTTGTTTGTAACTATTCTACAGCTTTCTTAATTGCACCCACAAAAGAGTTGTTTTGTCAGATTCTTACAGGCAAATTATAAAATCTTTCGAAGTTGCCGAAACGTCATGCAAAGTGTACACGATTACCCGCTTTTGACGTGTATTCGACCCTTTTCAAAGACAATATAGAAAATCTCATAAACTTAGAGCACCAAAATTAATAGGGACCAATACAAATTGGAGCATATGTCTTTCTAAACATATGCGTGCTCAAAGATATTCACACGGACTTGTGTTCAATAACCCTGATTTCCCACGGCCCTTCATTACTCCCGTTCGGTCTATTCGTTCTTGTCACACTTTCTGTTTTTCTCCTTCATTAATTAAAATGCAATATTTGTTTTATTTTTACTAGAGTATATAAAGCTATGACTTTTTGTTTCATGCAAGGGTCACAAAAAATTGTTTGGAACTTGCTTTCATAAATGTTTGCTTAATTTTTATGCAATTTGTTCAGTAGCCTATACCTTGTTTAGACATTTTCAGTTTGCTTGTCTCCTGTTTCTTTTCATCTTTTATTTTCCGATTTGACAAATTTGGTTTTCCTAAAATCCGTACTAGAATTTTACATGACAGCTAATTTATTGTTTTTATGATAGGCTTATATGTATTTTCCGGTTTTATATTTTATTGTTGGAAACATTCAGCTTAGTTGATTTTGTTCTGGTATTTTACAGTGTCTTATATTCTTTGTATAAAATTTATTCTATTGTTTAAATACTTGAAAAACTGAACACATATGACTTCACTTGAAAACTATTATTAGGCTATATTAAATTTTAAATTAACCTACGGATCAGAATATGAAAATGTGCAATCATGTTCAACAGTAAAGAACAATGTTTCCGTTTTAGTATTAAACAAAATTACAGTAGTCCTATTATAGAATGAGTAGTTGATGAATAAATTAATTAAACGTTTACGAATACAAACAATTTGACTTTATAATAAATTAACCAAAGATCTAACAATGTCTTAGCTACTGTGACAACCGAACCATAACCACGTGACTCTATGATACGTCATAAGCCTACGTTTGAAAAACATCCGCGTTAAAACCAATGATGTGAAGACCTTATGGTCACAAACAAAGACGGATAGCTGATCAAAGAAGAGTCTGGGATCAACGTCTGCTGCATAAAGGCCTTACCTCGCTTGAACTGGTACAATTATTTGAAAAACACATACGTCAGGATCCAGAGGTCAAAAATAGCCAAGTTGGTGCAACTTTTGGAAGTCAACAACGGAATGAACAGAAGAAAGATTTGTGCATTACAAAAAAACGTTATGTAACAATATAAATGAGCGATGCATTTCATGTTCAAAAAGAAAAACAACAGAAAGTAGAGAACTGAAAAAAGAATCGGGAAAATTAACTTAAGCAATCAGAGAGGCGGTTTATGCTGGAAGGAATCAATTATTTAATTGCAAGTCTGCAACGTTAACTTTTATGCAGTCAACCGAGTGCATTCAAGGCAAACGTGAATACCTCGATCATATTATCGGGCGACTGGAAGCTGTAAATAAAAGTGGTGTTCTGCTTGCTGCTGTGGTGTTCATTTCTTTGCAGGCAATCTAATCGATAAGTAAGTGTGCGTTAAATTGCATTTACATATTGATATAAAACGGAGCAGTCAAATTCCTCGGTCAGAAAAGCTTCACCAGCCGACAAAGACGATAGCCAAACCAAAGACAGCTATCCAACGTGACGATTTGTGGACACTGCTTAAGTCGTAATAAGTCATAGTGACACCATAATTACGTCAAATACGACTAGAAAACCTAAAACGTCATACTACAAAACTCAATCTCAGACTCCTGATAACACAAATTGCAACCCTTTAAAGCAGTGGTTCCCAAACTATGGTACGCGTACCACTAGTGGTACACGAAGGTCTTCCAGGTGGTACGCGAGCAACTTATCAAATTCACACTAAACGATCACAAAAGATCTTTTATTGTCGTCGGCATTAATTTAATTCACATAAATTAGGTAGAGCGTGAAATTTCATGCTATATTCCCTACTGAATACTAATTCCTTAGGGTATTGACGCATTGGATTGTAAAACAGGGTTTCTTTGTGACGAAATAGAACGTCATTTATTACTACGTAACAAATCCTTGAAGTTAGTTTTTGTAATACGTTAGTTATGCTGTAGCACTGTAGCGAGGGCGGTAAAAGTTCGACTAATTTTTGTTTAATATTCACGAGCCTTTAGTAAACATTTTGCTTATCATTTTTTATTTGTGAATTCTGGAGTTTTGTCGGACCGCGAACGCTGCATGAACTAAAAAAATGGTACGCGAGTAGATAAAGTTTGGGAACCACAATGACGGTTGCAAACTTTGCAAGTAATAAACGGTTTTCATAACAAAATAACAATCTTCGACTATGACAAGTTATATAATTCTTTAACTAAACATTTATAAACAAGAGAAAATTTAATTCGCTTCAAAGCTAGCTATGTTGTACATTTGAAATCAACTACGGGATGCGAACAAAGCAAAGTTGCGCTGTATAGCCTACAGCTGTATACTGAGGAAAAATCGATCTGTTGTTATGATAAAATAAATGAAAATATTCTAAAAAACTGAAAATGTAATGCGTATTAGAATTAAAGAACCATAAACACGACCGGCAAATTTTCTATTAAAACTGGTAATATTTTATTTGTAATTAATTCCAACCAAAGAGGTTTAAACAATCTTAAATGTTTAAGTGTTTAAGTTTTGCATGTTTAAATATTTAAATGTTTAAGTGTTTAAATCTATTTGTTCCAACCTCCGTTTGCGGACAAAACAAAGTGCAATAGTATACATGAACATGGTTGAATTTGTTAACTGGGTTGTCAATTAGTTGCTGAAGTGAAAACAAAGAAATAAATGTCGCGTGAGGAGAAAGAGAGTGAAAGAGTTTATTTCATCATACAACAACAAACCAAAAAGTATCATAACACAATTAATTAGTGTGGGGCAGCAAAAAGACCTCACGGTCATCTTGGTCAGCTGCCCCAGATTTCATTGCAAAAAAAGAAAAGAAAAATTACAAAACGGATAGAAAACTGAAGCTCAGTTAATCAAAACAACACTGCAAAAACAAAACAGAGACACACCACAGAAACAACAGCAGAACAAGCAACAAAAAATTTTTTTTAACCAAATAAAAAATCAAATACAATATGATGCAAAATAAATCAACAGCCGTGCATTCATCATCATATGCACAATTATCCGAACAGCTCTTCCTTTGCACAAGTCCACTTCTCCACTGATAGGAGAAATGTTAATGAGAATTAATAATTTTTATATTGTTTGGTAGTTTATTCCAAAAATTAGGTCCTCGAAAAGTTAACTTTTTTTACCTTTTACTGTTTTGGTTCGGGGCAAGAATAAGTTGTCCTGTGATGGTCTAGTTTTGTATTTATGTACTGTTTGGATTTCTCTGTAATATTCATTAAATATTTGGGGAAGAAAGAAAGAAAAATACGAGAGCAAGGGAAGGAGGGAGGGGAGTAAAAATCTTGTATCGAAACCACTATTGAAAAAGCGTGCCGATATCAGTGGACTATGGATAAATAGAATAGATAAATAGGGTAAAATAAAAAATGAATAACAATCAGAACTTGCACAAAGACTAGCTTGGTCACCTGGATTCGAGTTGGACTGCTGAGTATGGCCGTTTTCAGCAAGATCTTGTGTCACAAATATTTTAATATATGTAGGCTACTGTTTTTGTCCACTGTTGTAGCTTTGGCTTTTTTTTGTGTATGGTCACCATCTCACCTTATACGTATACATTGCGTGTGTGTTTTGTATGATATTTGTTGGTGTTTATCAAAGCACTATTTTCGCCCAAGCACCTGACTTGCGCTGATTACTACACTACTGCATACTTTGGCGCCAGAGAGAGCATAAGGGCAAAGACAGAACAGCGATGCGAACTTGCGAAGGGCGTTCATATTCTGAGCTACGTTGTTTTTAACCTTCGTCATCCCCTATTTATAATTATTTGAGTAACTTCCTAAAGTCCAAGTTGTCTATTGCAACCTGTCGAGTATTGTATCTCGCTTTAGTGACAAGCCTTTACGCAGAAAGACCATATAGAATAGATGAAATTTCGTTACACCTGCATGCGCCAAAAAACTAAAAATAACAATTGCGGGTGTGTCAAAACGTTTGGATGCACTTGTGTGCATATACGGTAGTAATGTACACAGTTTGTTTGACTAGCCTAATTCAATTTTTAAATCAATTAGGCTAGAAACTGAGTGCACAGAAATTCTGTCCAAGTCTTTAAGTTCAGAGTTACACACCTAAAGCGCGCCACTGCGCTGTAGTTCACACATGACAGTATTGAGTGCGTGTAAGCTAACTCTGCTGTCTGGGCTCGAGTGATGATGAATCATCGCTGGGTTTAAGTCGTGCAAAGACTTTCCACAGACCCAGGATTATAGTTAGCCATATGTGTTAGAATTCGCTTCTGTCAACGCGTACGTAAATTGCGTACGTGTTCACAATTGACGAACGCTTGTATAGGTTTGAATTTTTCACCTGGCTGAAAGGGTCATAATTATGCGTTGGTAAATTACATTAGCGTTCACAAATTGCATGCATGCTGAATTAGTGTGCAAAAAAATGAGCTGCGTTGGCCAAACAGGCCACTGCTGGTTCACCTATACATGCTTGTAAATTGCAATCATATTGACCATTTGTGTACGCATGTTTTTATAAAGTGTACATGAATTATGAACGTGTTTACAATTGTGTATATTAGTTATCATACCTGTTCGGCCAACAGAACTATGTTTTTTACACAATAGTTTAGCATGCATGCATTTTACGAACACGTTGTTATGAACCGTTCGACCAGGCACAATATCATACATATACATTCACAGTTTACATACACACTGAATAAAGCCAATTCTGACACATATGGCTAACCATACAGGATAGGTACCATACCAAACATGCTATCGCTAAAAAAGAAGACATTGTGCTCTTCGTTGTCTAAGAAAGAGGAAAACAGTAGAGCAAAAGTAAATGTCTCGTTTTTTGAGATTGCACCTTTATGAAAGTTGAGATTCGGGTGCACCAAGCAACTGTCTTGATAAAGCTTGAGAGTCGGGGTGTAGTTGCCATGCTTTCTCATTTGGATGATGAAGTATCATCACTGCATTTGAGCCACTCCAAAGATTGTGATAACGCGTTGTGGGTGAATATAGGTAATTATTCAGTTAGGTTTGCAAGTGTATAAGTATAACTGAGACTAATACCTTTGAATATACAATTGTTATTCATGTGAAATAGTGATAGACAGAAATGCTCACGAATAACTAAAACAGAAAAAACTGGAAATTACTGCAGCAAGGACACTATGATTGCTAAAATTTAGTTGCACTTGAGTGATTTTAATAGTTTGTATATATATATAGGCATATATTTGTAGTTTACGGTAAACAAAATGAACGCTGCTGCACAAAATGGAGAACTTAATAGAAATGGTGCCAATGAAATCTATCATAAAGGTGGTTCCACAAAGCGTAAATTCCAGGAGAGTTTTGAGCCAACACCACTATATGCTGCAATAGTCACGTATGTAAACTATGCTGTTGTTACATTGTTTGGCTTTCTGAGGGATTTTCTTAGAAAACATGGGTTTGAAAAGTTGTATGCTGCCACTGAAGATCCTGAAATGAAAGATTTTGTACCTCTTTATGCCAGTTTTGAAAGCTTTTATACCAGAAACATTTACAATCGCATTCAAGATATCTTCAATAGACCAATATGCAGTGTCCCTGGTGCAACAATTAATATTGTTGAAAGAAAGTTTTCTCACTCAGGCTGGACTTCTAAATATACGGGTAAAACACTAAAGAATGTTGTAAATTTGGGTTCATACAACTATCTAGGATTTGCTGAAAATGAAGGCACTTGCAGTGAAGCAGCAATAGAGTCGGCCAAGAAGTATGGCGTTGGTGTTTGTAGCTCAAGGCAAGAAATGGGAAACCTGGATATTCATACCAAACTAGAACAAACCATGGCAGATTATTTAGGTGTAGAAGCATGCATCACTTTTGGTATGGGCTATGCTACTAATTCAACGAATATACCTTGTCTAGTAAACAAAGGTTGCCTTATTTTAAGTGATGGACTTAATCATGCATCTCTTGTGTTGGGTTGTCGACTTTCGAGAGCAACTATTCGAGTTTTCAAACATAATGACATGGAAGATTTAGAAAGGAAGCTCAGTGATGGAGTTGTTTATGGGCAACCAAGGACGCAACGGCCTTGGAAAAAAATACTAATAATTGTTGAAGGTGTGTACAGCATGGAAGGCTCCATTGTAAATCTCCCTGGTGTCCTTGCACTTAAAAAGAAATACAAGGCTTATTTGTACCTAGATGAAGCACATAGCATTGGTGCATTAGGGGATCATGGGCGTGGTGTAACTGAATACTTTGGAATCCATGCAAGTGAAGTAGATATAATGATGGGCACATTTACAAAAAGCTTTGGAGCAGCAGGTGGTTATATTGCTGGTAATCGAGCTCTTGTTGAGCATTTAAGAGCCCACTCACATTCAGCTTGTTATGCTACATCAATGTCACCGCCAGTTTGCCAGCAGATTTTAACCAGTTTAAGCATCATATCAGGTACAGAAGAAGGGAGAAATCGGATCAAACAACTTGCAAAAAGCTGCAAAATCTTTCGACAAGGCTTGAAGAAATTAGGTTTTATTGTGTATGGCAACGATGATTCCCCTGTGGTACCTGTTTTGTTTTACTCACCGTGTAAGCTGGGTGCATTTAGCCGGGAAATGTTGAAGCGTGGTTTTGCTGTTGTTGGTGTGGGGTTTCCTGCCACACCAATTGTAGAATCAAGGGTTAGGTTTTGTATGTCAGCTGCCCTTACTGATAAGCAAATACAGGATGCATTATCTGCATGTTCTGATTTGAGTTCTCTTCTGAATTTGAATTATTCAAAGGCTAAATAATTATATCTGATAGAAATGTTACGTACTGATTAAATGTCCACTGTTTGTGGCATTTTATTAAACTTCTAGTGGTATTATATTTTTTTATTGTGAAGCTTACAAACCAGCTTAACACACATTTAACTATCTGTCCACATTAGAATACAGTCAGATCTCGTTAATCCGGACCACTTTGTTTCATCATAAAATGTTGGTTTAGCGGTGTATCCGGAGAGCGAAAAATCAAGCAATCTTGCAAATGTACCACAGTGTTGAAAAAGCTGTATGCATATGTGTAGGAGTTTAAAGACTGAAACTGCAACATTAATATGCGTAGATAATCGGCTATTGTGTTCGTCAACAAACTACTGTATCTAATGAATCGAGACAATTGTGAATAATTTTCACTTCGCTCCGTTTATCGGATTTTATTGCTATTTATTTAGCACGTTTTTTCTAAAAGTTTTCTTTCGGAGTTGGACAGCGGGGTTTCCGGATTAAAGGAGTAAACTGCATTGGAAGAAATCTGTTCCCGGCAGATTTGTGTCGGATAATGGGATTCCGGTTGTTTGGGGTTCGGATTAACGAGGTCTCACTGTATTAAAACAACTGTTCATTAATTAGTTTTTTATAGGGAGTAATTGTATGTATGAATATGCCTATTAAAAAAATAGACACATTTTAAATAATGCAATTATTATTTATCAGCAATTGGTAGGTTACTTGGTAAATGGCTGATTTTTTTATTGCGTCTATGGCCGACGGGATAGAAATACTGTTCATTGTTTTATAGTCATGATTATGATGAGATATGCTGGGAAATTTTGTGTTTATGTTGAGTTGCAAAAATAATAACAAGTTGTATATCATAGTTCGTTATAGTTTTACCTGTAAAATGATTAGTAGTTGTAACTTGGTGATGAGATGATGTGAACTAATCCTAAAAATAATGCAGAAGTTTTAACCAATTGTATAATTTCAAATCTTGAAGTCAGAATCAAGCTGAATCCTTTATCATGCGTAAAGTCAAAAAGCAGGCACAAAACCTAATATTTTTGGCTTAAAAATCATAAAATGTTTGTGAGAATACTTTGTATGTATAAAAAACAGTTACCCAATGTGAAAAGCTTTTACGTAATTCCCTTTTTTGTCTACTAGCTTGAGTAAGCACAGCAAAATAGGATTTTTGAATTTGATTCAGATGTGTTTGGTACATCCCTTGTTAGAACCGAAGTTTTTTATAGACTCGTTATAATTTATTTGAGTTTATGTGTGAATAATTTATTGCAACCATAGAAAAACACATGCTAATTTATTGTTTATAGAATATTTGGATTGGATTTTAAAGAATTTATAATTTACTGTTTAATACCATTTTAAGTAGCTCACTATAACACAGCAAAACTGGTGTTGTGCCATTTTATAATTACTGTCAATTTCAATTATTTGCTTAAAGAATTTAATTTTAATTTAAAATACTATGTTTGTTGTTTGCATTGAAATTATATATTCGCATTGTTGTTTCTATTGTGATAATTGTTGAGAAGTTACAGTCCATAAAATCTCTTTATCGTTTTGTTCAAAATGTGGTTGCCTCCTCATTTTCAGTTTTTGATTTTATATGATGCAATTCATAGTAGGTATATTTTGTGTATGCTTCATTTAAACTGGATTAGATTTATTGCCTCAGTGTTGTATTGCCTTCTATGTTTAAATTTTTTAAAATAAGCCTTATGGTTTCTGCTTTCGTGACATTATATATCTATATGTTTCCTGTCAGATTCTATCATGTTTTCGCTCATATTATGCGGTCACACAAATAAATTTAAAATTGGTATGTTTCAACTGACAGTAATATCCAGTTTTAAGTCTTTCGTCAATTGAAAAGAATTTTGCTTAAAGCCTTGCCTTTAAAAGATGTTCGGGCACTCAAAAAGTTGCATCAAATGGTGCTTGGCCTGTAGTATGTACATACTTGACACATGCTTTTATGTTAACATGAAAGCAATGTGTTTAACGCAAAGGCTCTTCTATTCTACTTTGGCCAGTCATTGAAATAGGTGAATAATTAGCCATAACTTACGGCCTTGCAATCCTTGAAATAAGCACAAATTGCTTTTGTTAAGTTGGACTGTAGTTCTTCATTTCACTTTCAACATCGCCAAACATAGTTGTTTCCAAAAAGCTTATAGTAAATGGCAACTCCATTAGCTCAAAAGGGCAGAATGAAGCTTATTATACAAGCAAGAAAAACGCCATAGCCCAATACTGGAATGAAATGAAAGTAAACTAATTGAAAGTAGTAAATGGATGGTCTAGGCTGGGATCCCCTCTGACATTGCTGCCTCAGATATAAATGCACAATAGGTACTCCATCATTGTGATATTATAAAGGCATGCAATTGTTTCATTGTATGGTAGGGCAATTTTTTGATTAAATTGTTAAAACTGAGATGTGTCGTCAGACTTTGTTCAATTATAATCTGGTGGAGATTTGCTCCAGGTTTGAGTCACATAATTACCAGTTGGGCACTTACCAACCTATGTCTTATACACAATAAACAATGGTTCGTTACCTTGTAGGTGGCATGGACAATTCAGGATGTTTACAGCATCCTGAATTGTGTGCATTTCACTTATTTAATCTAATTTTATCTTGTTTGATAAATTAGAAAAACATTAAACAAGTTTAGGCATTTTTCTGGGCACGTTAATCCAAATAATGTTGACCAACACACTAAAAAGTAGTTGAGAATTTTTAGGCTAATCTTGTAAACATTGGTGGCCAAACAAGTACTGCAGACAGAATGCCTAGATATCCTGTACGTATGCTTCAAGAAAACCTTGATACCATATTTTCAAGTCACCCGGGCATATCATACAAGGTTCTTTGCTATACCTTATTATTGTGGTTACACTTGCACATTTAAGTTACTGTGACGCAATGATCAAATTAAATTTATACTCGATTACAAGATATCTTGATGCTTCAATTGAAAACAAATGAATAGCCATGTTAAGATTATGTCTTCCTAGCGTACGACATACAGATGTATATGTCGTATTATTGCAGTGAACTTTAGTACAAAAACATGCATAATACAAACTTGTACATTGCTAATGAAACAAAAAGGAAATATGTTAGACTCCCAATCCTAGGTGGTGCTGGGGAGATTAAGTAGAAGAGTGATGCCTGCAGCCTTCGCAATTTGCACATCAAACTCCTCAAGAGTTCTTTGAAATTTAGGAATCAGATTTATAAAGTGTTAATAATCCCAATTTCATTAACTTGAACCTCATAATCACATTGTTTTATTTTCACTGCTCACCTGCCAAAGAGCTATTCTGATAGGACAATGCGCTAGAACAGAGAAAAAAATCGCTCCAAGGAGAAAACATGCACTCTGCACACTTTGGCAATGTTAAGCTGAATTGCTACACAAAAGTGAGCTATATTTAATGTCATATTATATCAGCATTAATGTATTAGTGAAGGAATAGATTGCAATGACCAAAACCGTTTTTGCAGCCACCTAATTTTTAACAAAAATAGTAGAAAATGTATTTAATGGAAATACAGAAGGCATTAACATACTGTATCACTCTCAGGTTGTATGCTTGAGTTTACTTATCTAATCCTTACAGTGAATGTGTTTTGTTAGATCAACATTTTTAAAGTGAAATGGTACTTGAGGAAAACTTTTGTTTTTGTAAGAAAAACCACCAAACATAGGAATTGGTATGCCATTAATACTAACAACACATCTGATACCATCAAAACATGAAGCCATTCTGTTTTAAATCTGAGCACCTTTGCAAATGCCATTGTTTCCATAAACCAATTTATGATTTTTCATGTACTGCACTGCCTTTTGAAAATATTCTTGAGCTAAATCTCGATCAATTTCTGCAAACCTTGAGCCCCAGTGTAAACCAAAGCAAGTGGAGCAAATCCATGAGAAGCAATTTCAAGACTCCAGGAAAACCACAAAGCAAATTAATTAAACCTTCAATTGAAATACAAATATTTACCAGTAATATTCAAAATCTACAACAAAACTCGATAAAAAAATCATATCAATCCGTTAAAAATTTGTTTCAGTGGTATTTCAGAACTTGACTGTTTGTAAAACTTATACAGTACAACTCGAGGTTCAACAATTTAGGAACTTCTCTGAATACATAGTTATGCAACTACCTCAACATGCATGTTAATACAAGAAAATGATCGGGAATGATGTATTAACTTTCAGCATTTTCATCCTTGCAGTTTTTGGTTGCTTATTTTGCTGTTTATTACATTAGCATTTGTATTCTTATTTTGTTAGACATTTATAGTAGTTTTTTCCTTCCAGGGGTTATAAAGAATTATTATAGAAGTGTTGGAACTTATCATATTACTCTGCATTGTTTCAAAACTTTTTTGACCTCCAGCAACCTTAAAAACAACTCAAGTTTAAATTTTGAGACATAATTGTGTTTCTGTATATTACAGTTGAGCTCGTATGGTTCATATAGTATTCATTTTTTGTTAGTGCAGTCAAACCCCAGATTTAATGGATTCATTTTTGCGAACAACGGATAAGCTCCCCAGGGCTTTTGGAATATGAGAGCACAAAATCAGTTATTTTTAGCAGATTCAATTAATTGTTGCAAAAAATTATTCATTAATACAGTACTATATTTGCTATTTGTAATGGTAATTAGCATAATTCACTAAATGCTAGTGACATTGTTTTGCTGTGAAATCCAGCATTTTTCATTTTCATACCTGTGCCTGATGTGGAGTCCACATTTGTTTGCCACAATTTTTTCCATAGGTTTACATTTCTTGCTTATGTATTCGCTTCAATTAAAGGCAATTAATTCAATTAAACCGCTGTTATTATATACAGAAATTTTAGCTTTTTAAGAAAACTGTTGCAGCCATATGTGATGTTTCCTGTAACACTTTTTAATGGTATACAGAGATCTCAAACTAAAACAGATAAATGGGTCAATTTTTCTTAGGGCAGGAAGGAAGGACCATTTTTGCAAATCTGTATGTACACTTAAAATAAAAAGATAAAGTTAATAGACTTGCTCTATGGCCTGCGCCCTCTACATACGATACAATAAGTTGGTTTGCATTAAATTTCAGTTCTGCCAGTACCTCAAAAACCTACTGTTCGTGAATAAAATTGCATTTTGTAGTTTATTTACTACATGTCTTATTGTGCTAACTGAAAGTATCAAACGGCATGAATCCAAACCTTGAAGTGGAAGGGTGTTCAAGTGACATTTTTACTAGTGGGAGCAAGAACTTTTGGGACAAAAAATCTATGTTACCAGTGGTGGTCGGTAAGGAAGTAGTTTAAGTAGGCCAAAGGAGCTACTTCTACTGGAGTAGATTTTTTCGGGGTAACAATACTTCTACTTATGTAACTTACGTGGTTACTTTGACCACTACTGTTTGTTACTAGTATATCATTAAAGCGGCCGTCGCATAAAATGGTTGGTTTATTGCAAAACACTCTTCTAACAAAATCCGCAAACTTGCAAGTCATGAAATCTACAGATTCCTATGCAATAACTTTTTAATTATGGAATACACCTTCAATAAGAATTTGTCCATGTGCAGTATCAGTTGAAAAAATGCATAGAAACTGGTTTTTAAAGGTTAAAACAAACCAACATTTCTATGTATTAAGGATTCGTTTTACAAAGTTTGTTTTACATGTAAGGTTATTGACCCGACAAATAACTTTATTTAGCTGATTTAAATTGTTTGATTAATAAAAGGTGAAGTATTTATCATTACTTTTGTAGAAATGGAGCCAGAACATATGAACTTGTGTATGATGATTGTTTACCAAAAGATTAAAAAGGAAATTAAATTTCTGGGACAATAGTTCTATTTAAAAGATTTAAGTAGCAGTTCTTAAAAATTGATATTCCAAAATGCCAATCCCTAGTATGTTTTGTCTATTATTATACCTTTTTTCTGCATGTATGTAAGGAACGTCAAGAGGATTGGTGTAGGTTATATGCTATCCTTGTAATAGAGACATTTAAAACTTTGTGGTACGTGTCGATATCCAGCAGCACCAATGTTGTAATGTTCTTGGGCAAGGCATTAGCAATGCTTGCTCCTGTTCAGTGGGCCTGTGTTTTTTTAGTGATCCTTTGCTTTTTCAACGAACCTGCGAAGAGTTCCATATTTGGGTAATACGCCATAAAATTCAAAAAATCAAATAAAAAATCGATATACCTATCGGAACTTGCACAAGACAAGTTCGGTAACCTGGGCCAAGTGATGAGAAATAATCACTGACTTTAAATCGTGAAATGGTTTGTCCAAATCCGAGAATAATGATTGATACCATAACTTACCCACCAAAGAAGGATATTTGTTTATCCAATAAGCCATAAAATAAAATAAAACATGTGTTTACATGCTTTAACTGTGTTTAATATAATTACAAAGTATTCAAAAAATTTGACACTTCCCCATCAAATTGTAAATATTTCAAAAATAGATGACAAAATCTAATCATAACATAAACTTGAGTTGCGAACATATAACCATATCTACTATGATCAAATTCTTATTAAGTAAATTAATACAAGAATGCATAATGTAAAAAATTTATTTACGTTATTTATTTACCATCAGCAGAAGATATGTACAGTGCAAAACTTTTATATGTACAGCTTTTGCTAATCTGGATGTAAACATAAAACAAAATATGTTGAAACGATTTTAAACCTGTAAAAATTTCAAATCTCGTTTAAGGACATGTAATATCTCAGTTTAAAAGAAAATCACTGGACCATAAAAATGTTCTGTACGTGCTAATGAAAGATACATAAAGTGAAAATACATATAAATTTGGGCACTAATGTTGACATTCTCATCTGACAAGCTGGGATTTGGGGAAAACCTTGGTTGATTTTTAAGTATTCTATTCTGGCACTTAACACAAAGAAAATTTTATAAGCACAGAGTATGTATGTTTACTATAAACATATTACTCCATTGCAATAAAACTGAATCCTCACTCTGTAACATGTTGAGAGATGATATGAGTCACTCCATGTTTGTGAACATATTTCTTATTATATTATATTATGCACCATAATTTTCACTTCTTACAGCCAATGTTGAAAAATACACAATAAAATCTTGAAGGCGGCGAATTGCAATGCACACATAACCTGGTACGCGGTTGTTACCAAACTAAATTAAAGCAATTTTATGAACATCTTCTAATGCCATTCTCACAATTTTCCATAAGTTGATAATATTTCGCTATAGGTACTACCATTGTTTTAAAAAAATATTTATGGGCCTAAATCTTCAATATATACTTAAGATAAAGCGTGACTATGGAGTGAATCTTTGGGAAGTAGCTAAATCGTGCCTATAAAAATAATTAATTCAACTTACAAAAGTTAAAAGGAGCATGAAGAAGATATATACTAAAGAACGTTTTAGACAATATGACATAAAATACAAGCAATGTCAATTATCACTTGAGTTACCAAGTACAATTACTGCAATAAAAATCTGCACCTCAAAGCTAACCAATAGAAAAAAGTGAAAATTATACAGTAAGATATTTTATCGGGCATAAAATGCATGAACTTGATAGCAACATTCAAAAACTTTGCATATGTGTTCAAAGTGCCTAAACAATAAACCTAGTTGAAAAAAATCAAGCTAGAAACAATTAAAATAAGTAAGGACAAAAATCCAAAAAGCATTGAAAAATCCATTAAAAAGCAAAAATTCAAAGGTCAAGCCATACAAGTTTAGGTAATTTTATATCATTGCAATTACAAAAACCAACCTAATTTCAAAAAACTGTTTACAATTTACCATATAAACCACCTATATTTGACTTTAAAAATTCGATTTGCTTTTGCCATGAATCCTTCTGTGCTGCACAATGAGGTACCGTTGATCCACCCCAGTTAATAAAATAGTTCAAACCTTTCTGGGCAGTAAGAAAATTGTGTATTGCATAAGAAGGTTCAATAAGATGACCAGCACCAGGATAGCGCAAAATTTTAAAATTTGGATGTTTCGCTTTAGTTAGAAGCCTGTTTGCTTCATTTGCATGGAACTCTGCAGGTGCATTTTCATCATCAAGTCCAGCAATAAACATAAATGCAACATCGGACTGTTCATAAAAGTTTATTACAGAATCATTACTAGGTCGATTTTCGGAATTATATTTTGGATGAAAGTATCTTCCGGAAACAATCCTGTTATCACCCAACTCAATAAAATTTGTAAAAGATTCGCCATCAAATGGTACACTTTTGTAAACATTTTTCTTATAACCAAGTGAAACAAATACAGGGTATATAGAACCGCTTAACCAAATAACACATTTTATTGCTTCTATATGCACACTTAATGCAAGTATCATTGAGCTACTGGCTGATAGTCCAATAATCCCAACACCCCTGTGGGAATAAATTTGGGAGTGTTTACATAAAATATTTACAGCTCTTTCAAAATATCCCAAATCTAATACAAAATTTGGTTCTTTGAAAGAAAATGTTTCATTCAAACCAGGTACACCATAATATGCAAGAGCAAGTGCAGCAAATCCATGTGATGCAAGCAAAGAAGCTTTAAATTCCATTGTTCCTGGATAACCACCAAAAAGTGTAATGACACCTTGATAAAAAATTATACAAAAGTTTTATAAAAATTTCCAAATTTTTAACTTTTCTGGGGTAGTTACAAAAAATACATTTTCTAACCCGGAAAAGGTCCCACACCAGGTGGAATGAATAGTGAGCCATGGATTCCATCTTTTTCCATTGTAAAAGTAATCCTTTTTGTTCCAGGTGACATAAACCATCGATTTATTTCTATGGATGCAAGTTCCAAACTATCAAGCTTGCCTGTCATTTTCATACTGTGCAGGTTTTGCAAGGAATTTATCCTGGCATTGTAAACAGTAATTGTAACAACCATTGGAGTAGTCACATCCAGTTTAGCCAAACGAGCATGTGGTTTCTTGAAAGCAATTAAAACAAAACTTCAACATAACAATCTATCTTTCTATTGGCTTATTACCAAAATATGCTAGCTCATAACAATACCTTGACAACTTAGTTCATAAGAATAACATACATTAAAATAAGATACGATCTACACAGAGTTTTCTCACAAAAACGTTTCTGTTTGTTTGTTTTTTTGTATGGCTAAGTGGTTCTTTAGCTAGATAGGTTGTAAGTTGATTATAGTGGGTTGCTTTCACCCATCACAAAATATCACCATAATAGGTCTACAAAATGCACAAATATGAAATATTCCAAGTTAAAACAAAACAGCTCAAGCCAAAAGTGTCAAGATAAAAACAAAAAGGTGACAATTATGAATAATTTTTGTTTACTTTTTAGCTAATATTGGGCCACGCCATATCGAACGTTTGAATATGTAAAAACAATACAAATTTTCTTTACACAAAAACTTGACAGATCTTTGCGAAGTATGTTACAGCAAATAGCCACAATTTATATAGTTTCCAACAGCACTAACAGTTGTGATGTATAAATATTCAAGTGGACCCAAAACACACAGATCATTTACCACAACGAGAATATTTACGTTTTAAAGCTAGTAGCCAAAATCTACCAACCTATTTCTTTTACATGGCTTGTTTAAATGCTGGTTTGTATTTTTATGCATTTTTTTGTTGCAAGAATAACTGTAAACATTACAATCAGTTGTTTAAATGGTGCGGTAGGTTTCTTTTGTGTTTAAAACCTGTGTCGCTCCCCAAGATGGTTAAGTTCCACAAGCTTAACTTAACTGAGCAAAGTGTTGAAGTTAAATATACTTAAAAAAATACTTAGAGAAATTCGTGGACAGATCCAGCCTTAGACCTTACAATTAAAAACTCACATCACCTTATTCCAAATTGATGGTTGCATCGCCCAAAATAGTCCCATAGGTTTATTTCCAATATAACTTCCGGCTATTGACTTATCTTTTTCCAATGAAACAATGCCTATGTCATAATAACACAAGCATAAATGCATAGTGTATACAAAGTAATAGCTAAAAGAAAACTTTGCTAATGAAATAATTAACTGTATACATTTGTAAGAGGTGACTTCAGAATTGCAAAATACACTCCTTTTACCTTTTTCATTAGATATATACTGAGCAATGCAATCAAAAGTGTTCTGGTTGTCACTGAGAAGCCAGGAATGTAGTGTAAATAATTGATTTGGCTGAAGACCTACCAAACCACGATAATAAAAACTATCACAATAATGCATTTAAATAGTCTAGAGTCTAGACACTACATTAGATATTAAAAAGACGATCACCAACAATATCTACCTTTGATGATTATTGAGATTGGTTGATCAGACATACTATCTATGGAACTAACTTCAATAGTAGGACAACTTCCCATAGCCATTGCTTCTCAAACAACAGTTTAGTGATTAGAAATATTTTTTTTAAATCAAACAAAGAAGCAATTACCTATGCAATAGTCTAAAACGGCATTGTGTGAATTATATTATGCTCAACAACCTTTTTTTGTAGTTTGATACAAAATTCTACTGAAAAACATAAAAACTCAAAACCGATGTAATTATATTTCAAGCACAATTTAACACTTATTTGCGCAAGTCGTCATACAGTATTTCAATTTATGTGCAGAACTGAAGAGTGCAGCATTGACTGATATAACATAAAACATTTTACAGTTTGCAAAATAAAACATTACAAAAAAATCAAACATTAAAATCTGTATTTGGTATTTAGTAACTACATATATAACTATATCACAAAATAAAAGAAAATTTAACTGAATTTAAAATTTGCTCAATTTGCTTAAATTTAAAATTTGCTCAACGTATTCATTTCATTAATCACCATTATCAAGCAACCTGTTAGATTTGTTGCCTAATTACTTCATTATGCAATGTTTAGAATGCACAATATAATTTTATTTTAATCAAACATTATCAGTATATTTGCAGTGACACTAAAGAAGTCTTTGCACAAAATAAACTTGACAATAATTCCTCACCATTCTACCTCCAGTTACTAAGCTTGGCAGTTTCTGGTTGTTGTTGGGAAGCTATCTTTATATGTTTATTTGACATTGCTCGTGGTTTTGTCTGCATTTGGCCCTTTTCATCAAGTGTTGGTTTAAATTTACTTTTTTCTGTCGTTATTTATTATAGCAAAGTATCTACCAATATGTGGAAAGTTGCATTTATTGAGCCAGGCAATATATCATACAGTATTTAGTATGAAACATCAGTTATGAAACGGAAATAAGTGTCATACACAAAACTCTACATTGAAATTAATCACACATCTTATCGAATACACTGCTTTCACAGAATACAAAATGCATTTTATAATTCGTTGAATTTATGTTTCCATTACAAGAATCGCAACTGCACAAAATTTCTAAAAAAATTTGCAATGAATAAATTCAGCCCTTACATTAAGCAAATTACAGTGGCGCATTCCACAGTAATGAAAACTAGGCACCTTGCCAGTCATCTTGAGATTTATTCAGACATATATTCACACTTTGCTATCAATAACATATTAGAGAGACAGTTACATAATAGAGCTAAATTGACTTTGTGTATATCACAGCTTTGCATGTCCAAACTTCTCTACAAATAGAACAGCATGGGTATGAGGTTGTGGAATGTCAGCAAATATTTTCTCACCAGTAACAGGATCACAATAATCTTTGAAGAACACTTTTTTTACTGGAAGGAAGCCCCATCGTTCGCAAACTTTTATGGAATAGAGAGAATTGGAAACGTTAACAATACCATTGCATCCGTATTTAACTGCAGCTTCTTTTGTGCTACAAAATAGGTACAAAACATATCAATTACAAAACAAATGAAAGTATTCCTTACTAATTTATATTACAAAATATATGTTTATTACATCACTTGACAAAACATACGGTTACATTGCATGTGTATGTAGTGCAGTGATATTTAAACGTTTTTGAAATCAACCTACCATCATGGTACAATAAAACAGTCACCACCTAAAGATATGACTCTTTCATTCAGTTCAAAGCATAACTTAAATGTAGTAAAGCGTATGTACTAAATGATGTCGTTATGCTTAGCTTTATTAAACGTAAAATCATTCGTCTGAAATAATAGAATAAGGATGAGCAAAGCAACACAACCTCACAGCTCAAAAGATGTTCGTTTGTAACAATGCAAACCGTGAAGTAGTTGTAGTCTACAACGAAGTAAAACACGCTTGCTCGAAGCAGCAACAAAATACAAGAAATAATTAAGATAAAACGAGGCGAGGTAACAAAGGAATTTTCATTACATTTTCACCTGGCCTATAATAAATTTGGTCTAATGACTGTGGTTGTTATAATGGACTTGGTATTATACATTAGCTTGGGCTTGCAATAAGCACGTACTCAAGATAACACATACTGAACGCGTATCGTACACGTACTGAAAGGTAACACAAGTTACATACGAAATATTTCACTGTTCGCCATAACGAGCTGGAGGTACCTCTTTGTTGGTTTGGCTTGATCGGCGAAGATTTCTTTTTATCGGCATGTTTTGTATTTCTGGTTCGTCCACGACAGGGGCATCGTTTGGAACTTCATTGTTTGGTAAAGGGTTTCTTATAAATTCTTCTGTGACAGGTATTTCATCGCTGTTTGGCGCTTCTTGAGGGCATGGTGAGAGGTCGTTCAAAGACACTGTAGATTCATGTCCGTCTGGCCGTCGGACGCGTGCATACGTTGGATTCGTATCTATCAATTCAACTTCGTCTACCAAGGGATCGTATTTACTGTTGCGTACAAAATGTCGGAGGTACACTTTATTGGGAGCGATCAGCCATGATGGTATTGAAGGCCCCGAGGTAGAGCGTCGGTCAAAGGAGAAAAATCTTTGTTGAGGTGTCACACTTGAGTATTAGCGTAAATGCTTTCCAGATGATACCGTTGTATCTCTCAACTTGGGAATTTCCAGTGCGGTGATATGGGGTCGATGAGCTTGTAGCTACTCCCAAGTTTCGAAGGTGAGTGCGAAGTTCGTGTGAAATAAGAGAGGGTCCACGGTCAGAGTGAATATAACTGGGTAATCCAGTGAGGGTAAACAGTTGATTCAGGCCTTGAATCACTGTTGTCGAGTTCATATTTGGACACGGCACAGCGAACGGAAATCGTGAGTACTCATCGATTATGGTTAAGATATACTTGTTCTTAGACGATGAAGGTATCGGTCCTTTGAAGTTGATGCTAATTCGTTCCATTGGCTTTGTAGCTTTTATTAACGCCGTCTGGGGAGTTCTGTAAAATCTTGGTTTATTTTCAGCGCATATCTTACAGTTCGAACATACCTTCCGTATTTCTTCGGTTGAAAAGGGTAAGTTCTTCATGCGAATGAAGTGCAACATTCTGGTGACTCCAGGATGGCCCAGGTTATTATGGATGTGTTCTACTTGACTTGTTTGATTGATAGAGGCGCTAGTCGATCTTGAGAGACAGTCTGCGACCGGGTTCATTTTGCCAAGACGGTAGCGAATTGAGTAATTAAGAGAGGCAAGTTCCAAACGCCAAGTTTGAATTTTATTGTTTTTGATTTTCGTGCGATGACGATTGTCAAGCATGTAAGCTACAGATCGCTGGTCAGTTACTAGTTCGAAGCTTTGGCGTTGTAAAAGATCCTTCCATTTCCGAGTAGCTTCGATGATTGCAGTCACTTCTTTTCCTATAGCTGGATACTTCAATTCACTTCCGCGCAACATACGTGACATGAAAGCGACCGGTCGTCCACCTTGATTTAGAGATGCTGATACAGCAACATCTGAAGCGTCGCAGTCAACAACAAATGGCGTAGTCTCATCAATGGATTGTAACGAGGTGGTGGACAGTTCCTTTATAAGTTGGTAAAACGCTTGCTCGGCATCTTCACTGAGGGGAAAGGACTGGACTGTCGTTAGTGGTTTCACCTTGTTGGAAAACTGTGGAATCCACTTCGAATAATAAGACAGGAAGCCAAGAAGGCGTTGTAGAGCCTTTTTGTTCTGTGGGAGAGGATATTCTTGAAGTGGCTGTAATGGGTCAGGATCTGGTTTGATTGTTTTGTGTTGGACTTGGTAACCAAGAACGTTGATTTGAGAAACCGATTTGACAGTCTTGCTTTCATTGAATGTTAAGTTTCAGCGTTTGAATACGCTAAGCAGTTTTTGGACATCATCGTCATGTTCTTGTTGAGTTCTGCCGCAGACCGTGACGTCATCTTGGTATGCGAAAACTTCGTTCAGATTTTCTTTATCAATGATACAATCAATTGCTCCCTGGAAGTTGATCCCTCCGTTTGTGACGCCATACGGAATTCTTTTGTATTGCCATAACTTGCCGTCAGCTTCGAACGCTGTGTAGACACGATCGGTTTCTAATATCGGGAACTGATGATATGCGGATTTCGAGTCGAATTTTGAGAAGACGGAGTACTTTGCAAGTTTATTTATCAGGTCATCTATTCTTGGAAATGGATTTGCATCTACGTGAGTATAAAGATTAATCGTTTGTGAGTAGTCCACACACATTCGTGTTTTTCCTTCAGTGCGAACAACTACTATCTGTGCTCGCCACGGAGACCGACTGGGTTCAATTAAATTAATATGATTTTACGTTGAATAAATTGTACTAAATGATGCCGTTATGATTAGCTTTATTAAACAAAAAATCATTCATCTGAAATAATAGAATAAGGATGAGCAAAGCAACACAACCTCACAGCTCAAAGGATGTTCATTGGTCACAATGCAAACCGTGAAGTAGTCGTAGTCTACAACGAAGAAAAACACACTTGCTCGAAGCAGCAACAAAACACAGAAATAATTAAGATAAAACGAGGGAGGTAACAAAAAAATTTTCATTACAGCGTACTTGCATCAAACAGTTATTTTTGCACAATGCAGAATTACCAACATTTTTCTTTGACCCATCGGTCTTCAAAAATGTTTCGATTGCACAATTTTAAAGAATAAGGCACTACTTCACCTCATTTATGACAATGAGACATAAGTATTTTTATCATTTGCACAAGCAGTTGTTTTTATGGAATAAATATTACATGCAATAGATCGGAAATTTGGTTAAGCCAAATCATGATCTATTTTTAAGATTAAAAAATTGGGGTTTTAAAAACCGGAAATTGATAAAAACACACTAAAGGTAAATTGTGGGTTGTTGTACTTAAATCTGACTGTGCAACCAGGGGTCAAGTATTAAACAAGGTGATGACTTTTTAAATATATCATAACTTAATGCCCAGAATAGTCTAAAGATGTTTGAAAGTGGGCATATTCTATTCCTCCTAGAAAAAATTTTTCCCTATTCAACACAGAACTTACATCTTTACATAAGGACCTGTTTTGCAAAAGAACAGTCTATACATGTACTTTAATATTTTATGAAAAGAACATTTTAATCACACATTGCTTTGCATATGGATATTTTGTTAGAAATTATCAAAGCTGTCACCTGTCTCCAGTTTCAAAGAAGCAAATGAAAACTATTCTTTAGCTAGTTTTCACTTAACAACCAAAAATAAAACTATCCAGAAATAGATCAAACAAAGAAAAAGTTGATTCACAAGTAAATATTTCTGCACCTTTTCTGTATGCAAGAAATAGAAGTATTTAACAACAAGGAGACCATTACTACTTTGCTTAAAAATTTGCACAGAATGCTGGGTTTATCTTTTAGAAATTAAAAGATCATTTTCCACCATGTTTTGAAGTCTTTCGTGATGGGCGAAACATGGCTTTCTACAAAACCTTCATACAAAAGTTTTAAATATTAAAATCGATACTGCACATTTCTACAAATTTTAAGTCTAGTTTAAGCTTTCCAGCACAATTGGTTTCAATTTGTGGTACATTGTGTCTACTTTAACCATCTTTAACTTCTGACATCTGGTTGCACAAGCATTTTAGACTGCACAACAAACTAAAATATTTTTTTGTGTTTTCAACATTTGCCAGGGTTTTAGAACACCCTATTTTTTGAAATATAGCTTTTCACTTATCTTATTGTAAAATTAGTTTTGAAATAGTTACGGTCGTGGGTCATCCAAAAAGAAAGACAGAAACGAAACACGCTAACACCTCAACTTGCCAATTTAATGTGTTGTACGCTAATGCCTCAATGCTATTGCTATGCTTATGCTATTCATTTTAAGGGCTGAAAAATGCATGCAACAAATTTCAACTCAAGCATTTTAATACCATTATTGTAAATTTGTGAAATTTATGATATAAGTGTCTTGCACAAACCATGGTTGTTTTCACAAAACTAACTTCACAAACCACTGTTGTATAGTAATGAATATTTATGCTGTGTTTAAAGATGAAAAAAAGCTGACAACAACACAATAACTTGGTATAGCAAATCTTCAACTGACCAGAACTTCTCATTTACTGACCCCAAATAAAGCTTGTCAACTAAACGATGCTTTTGGTAACTTGGGCTCACCATTCCGATTTCCATCAAAATGAAATTGTCAGAGCCAAGAGCAGCCTGTGCACCTTCTTCCATGTAATCATCAAACTGAATGCATAAATAGGTCAAAGATAATGGGGAAACTCAAACTGTTACAAAAACTACTGTTTATGCATGCGATGTCTTATAAATAACAATGACTTAAACTTTCTTGGGTAAGTCTGGTCAACATGTTATATTAGTAAAGACTCATTAATTGAAATATAAAACTCAACGTGTATAAATGCAAAAAATGCATAAAAAAAACACATACCCGTGTCAAATACTGCATTTTTAGAGACAACTCTCCAAGTGATCTATAATCTGCTGGTGTCACTGAGCGTTTTGAAAAACTATTGAGCGTACAAGCACAAAGAACCCCATTAGCTTTGTCAAAAATACCATATGAAATGCCTTGTGATAGAACTTGCTGAAAACAAAAAACCTGTTATGGAATAGTCTCAAATGAAAGCAATTAATCACTGTAGTATGTTATAAATAATTTTAGCTACTCACATCAACATAGGTTCTAACATAAATGCATTTGTCTTCAGAAGTCAATTTCATGTACTTTGCAATAGCCTCATTTTCTACAAATTCTAGCAGCAATTTTTCCACATCTGCTTTGTCATTCATTGACAAGTAACGTCCAAAAACATCTAACTTTTTGGGATTCATTTGATAGTTTATGAGGTTTTTGCAATTGGTTAAAAGTGTGATGACTACCTACACTGGTCACAACTTTGCAATGTGCTACTCAATGTATCGTACATACTACTCTTACATAATTTGTAAGTTAAGACTGTACACATATTTGCTCCCATTGTTTGCATTTCAAATATTTTTCAAATGACGTTACATTAAATAAATTTACTGGGTCACCAATATTTAACCAGGCAGCTCGCGACAGCATTTGAGATACCATGACAGAGCAGCAAAATTGCTTGCATAACATAAAACAATGACACGAAAAAGATTACCAAAGCCCTAACTTACTAGCAATATTATATTTCAAGCAATTACCGTGTCATTATATGTAACATCATTCAACTCTTCTTGAACAAATAAATCAATATTTTTGGGTAATCAAAGTTCATCTTAGATAGTATGATAACAAATAACTCAACAGTTAATGGCAAATACAAAATAACAAATTTCTTATCAATTGTTCCAGATATAGAACTACGCCTCAAAACGCTAAAAAAATGTTTACAAATTTTGCTGTTGTAAAATTTGTTTATCAAACTGATTTGCTATATATCATTTGTAGACATAATCTATACCTCTTAATGTATAGGATTAAAGTACAGTATAAGTCATATCATGTGCAAAAATATCTGCTAAGTAATAACTAGCAACCATCTACACTGCACAAAGTAAGATATCACCAACAACATTATATGAAACCACAGTGGTTACAGATTTTCCAACGATATTGAAACCCACCAAAAAATTTCAGTTATTTCATAAGTACTATGAAAGTTTTCATGATTAATAGACTTGATGTTAGCAAAAAAAGTGTCTGTTTACAATGGTGACATGTTTCGACCTAATACATATACCAATACATTAAGAGAAACAGCGGTACAGACATGTAAATGTGTCAAACATGTCCACATAAATTTTACCAGGGTTGTCAAATGCTTGCTCATATTTGATAACCATTTTGCTCTTTTGCTTATTTATCATAAAATGAATAATTTCCTAATGCCTTGGTCTACTTTACGTTTCTGTAAAAACAAAGATTTTGCGCCAGTTTTCACGTAATTGTCACAGTCTTTAAACATTCTTTAATAAACTGGACAATGTATGTATGCAAACGTTAGTTAAAACTCCATAAGATGATACTGACCCAATCAAAATACTTTAGTTTATTGACAACATTTCTTGCTACGACTTAATTAATGATGTAGTGTCTGTATAGTACACAGTATAGAACACCAACAGGTTAATGTAGCAGGTCCACTTTGCAATGTAGTTGGAGATGATTGCCTAGCTCAATAAATGCATTATTGAGCTAGGCAATATCTCATACAGCAATTAGTAAGAAGGATCAGTTATGAAATGGAAATAAGTGTCATAAAAAAACATTATATTGAACTTAACCAAAGGTGTCATCAAATCCACATCTTTTACAGAATACAAAATACATTTTTTAATTAGCTGAATTTATGTTTCCATTACAAGAATTACAACTGCACAAAATTAAAAAAAAATTTGCAAGAAATAAATTCGGCCTTTACATCAAGACAAAGTATAATGGTGCATTCCACAGTTATAATAAACTAGGCACCTTGGCAATCATCTTGAGAGTTCTTAAGACATATATTCACACTTTGCTGACAATAACTGCATAGAATAATATCATTGCAATATAACATTAAAACACTTCTAATTAGCATGGCTTGTTACATAACAGAGCTAAATTGGCTTTGTGTATATCACAGTTTTGCACATTGAAACTTCTTTACAAATAGAACAGCATGGGTATGAGGTTGTGGAATGTCAGCAAATATTTTCTCACCAGTAACAGGATCACAATAATCTTTGAAGAATACTTTTTTCACTGGAAGGAAGCCCCATCTTTCGCAAACTTTTATGGAATAGAGAGAATTGGAAACGTTAACAAGACCATTGCATCCGTATTTAATAGCAGCTTCTTTTGTGCTGCAAAATAGGAAAAAAACATCTCAATTAAAAAACAAATGAAAGTATTCCTTACTAATTTATATTACAAAATATATGTTTATTATATCACTTGACAAAACATATGGTTACATTGCATGTCATTGTATGTAGTGCAGTGGTATTTAAATTTTTTTGAAATCAACCTACCAGCATAGTGAAATAGAACAATCACCACTTAAAGATATGACTCTTTCATTTAGTTCAAAGCATAACTTAAAAGTAGTAAAGCGTATGTACTAAATGATGTCGTTATGCTTAGCTTTATTAAACGTTAAATTATTCATTTGAAATAATAGAATAAGGATGAGCAAAGCAACACAACCTCACAGCTCAAAAGATGTTCGTTTGTCACAATGCAAACCGTGAAGTAGTCTAAGTCTACAACGAAGTAAAAAACACTTGCTCAAAGCAGCAACAAAACACAAGAAATAAATAAGATAAAACGAGGCGAGGTAACAAAGGAATTTTCATTACTGTGGACTTGAATAAAACAGTTATTTTTGCACAATTACCAACATTTTTCTTTGACCCATCGGTCTCCAAAAATGTTTCGATTGCACAATTTTAAAGCATAAGGCACTACTTCACCTCATTTATGACAATAAGACATAAGTATTTTTATCATTTGCACAAGCAGTTGTTTTTATGGCATAAATATTACATGCAATTGATCGGAAATTTGGTTGAGCAAAATCATATTCTATTTTTAAGATTAAAAACCGAGCGATTGGTAAAAACACACTAAAGGAAAATTGTGGGTTGTTGTACTTAAATCTGACTGTGCAACCAGGGATCAAGTATTAAACAAGGTGATGACTTTTTAAATATATCATAACTTAATACTCAGAATAGTCTAAAGATGTTTGAAAGTGGGCATATTCTATTCTTCCTAGAAAAATATTTTTCCTCATTCAACACAGAACTTACATCTTTACACAAGGACCTGTTTTGCAAAAGAACAGTCTATACATGTACTTTAATATTTTATGAAAAGAACATTTTAATCACACATTGCTTTGTATAGGAATATTTTGTTAGAAATTATCAAAGCTTCATCTGTCTCCAGTTTCAAAGAAGCAAGTGAACACTATTCTTTAGCTAGTTTTCACTTAACAACCAAAAATAAAACTATCCCGAAATAGATCAAACAAAGAAAAAGTCGATGAACAAGTAAATATTACTGCACCTTTTCTGTATGCAAGAAATAGAAGCATTTAACAACAAGGAGACCATTGCTACTTTGCTTAAAAATTTGAACAATGTGCAGGGTTTATCTTTTAGAAATTAAAAGATCGTTTTCCCGCATGTTTTGAAATCTTTCGTGATGGGCGAAATATGGCTTTCTACAAAACCTTCATACAAAAGTTTTAAAAATTAAAATCGATACTGCACATTTCTACAAATTTTATGTCTAGTTTAAGCTTTCCAGCACAATTGGTTTCAATTTGTGGCAGGCACAATGTGACTATTTTAACCATCTTTAACTTCTGACTTCTGGTTGTACAAGCATTTTTGACTGCACAATATTTTTTTGTGTTTTAAACATTTGCCAGGGTTTTAGAACACCCTATTTTTTGAAATATACTTTTTCACCTATCTTATTACAAAACTAGTTTTGAAATAGTTACGATCGTGGGTCATCCAAAAAGAAAGACAGAAACGAAACACCCTAACACCTCAAGTTGGTAATTTAATGTGTCGTACGCTAATGCCTCAATGCTATTGCTATGCTTATGCTATTCACTTTAAGGGCTGAAAAATGCATGCAACAAATTTCAACTCAAGCATTTTAATACCATTATTGTAAATTTGTGAAATTTATGATATAAGTGTCTTGCACAAACCATGGTTGTTTTCACAAAACTAACTTCACAAACCACTGTTGTATAGTAATGAATTTTTATGCTGTGTTTGAAGATGAAAAGAAAAGCTAACAACAACACAATAACCTGGTATAGCAAATCTTCAACAGACCAAAATTTTTCATTTACTGACCCTAAATAAAGCTTGTCAGCTAAACGATGCTTTTGATAACTTGGGCTCACTATTCCGATTTCCATCAAAATGAAATTGTCACAGCCAAGAGCAGCCTGTGCACCTTCTTCCATGTAATCATCAAACTGAATGCATAAATAAGTCAAAGATAATTGGGAAACTCAAACTGTTACAAAAACTACTGTTTATGCATGTGATGTCTTATAAATGACAATGACTTAAACTTTCTTGGATAAGTCTGGTCAACATGTTACATTAGTAAAGACTCATTAATTGAAATATAAAACTCAACGTGTATAAATGCAAAAAAAAAAAAACACATACTCGTATCAAATACTGCATTTTTAGAGACATCTCTCCAAGTGATCCATAATTTGCTGGTGTCACTGAACTTTTTGAAAAACTATTGAGCGTACAAGCGCAAAGAACCCCATTAGCTTTGTCAAAAACACCATATGAAATTCCTTGTGATAGAACTTGCTGAAAACAAAACAAAAAACCTGTTATGGAATAGTCTCAAATGAAAGCAATTAATCACTGTAGTATTTTATAAATAATTTTAGCTACTCACATCAACATAGGTTCTAACATAAATGCATTTGTCTTCAGAAGTCAATTCCATGTACTTTGCAATAGCCTCATTTTCTACAAATTCTAGCAGCAATTTTTCCACATCTGCTTTGTCATTCATTGACAAGTAACGTCCAAAAACATCTAACTTTTTGGGATTCATTTGATAGTTTATGAGGTTTTTGCAATTGGTTAAAAGTGTGATGACTACCTACACTGGTCACAACTTTGCAATGTGCTACTCAATGTATCGTACATACTACTCTTACATAATTTGTAAGTTAAGACTGTACACATATTTGCTCCCATTGTTTGCATTTCAAATATTTTTCAAATGACGTTACATTAAATAAATTTACTGGGTCACCAATATTTAACCAGGCAGCTCGTGACAGCATTTGAGATACCATGACAGAGCAGCAAAATTGTTTGTATAACATAAAACCACGGCACGAAAAAGATTACCATAGCCCTAACTTTAAAAATACTAGCAATATTATATTTCAAGCGATTACCGTGTCATTATATGTAATATCATTCAACTCTTCTTGAACAAATAAATCAATATTTTTGGATATTCAAAGTTCATCTTAGATAGTATGATAACAAATAGCTTAACAGTTAATGGCAAATACGAAATAACATATTTCTTATCAATTGTTCCAGATATAGAACGCCTCAAAACGCTAAAAAAATGTTTACAAATTTTGCTGAACTGTAAAATTTGTTTATCAAACTGATTTGCTATACATCATTTGTAGACATAATCTATACCTCTTAATGTATAGGATTAAAGTACAGTATAAGTCATATCATGTGCAAAAATATCAGCTAAGTAATAACTAGCAACCATCTACACTGCACAAAGTAAGATATCACATACAACATAATATGAAACCAAAGTGGTTATAGATTTTCCAACAATATTGAAAACTACCAAAAGATTTCCGTTATTGCATGAGGACTATGAAAGTTTTCATGATTAATAGATTTGATGTTAGCAAAAAAAGTGTCTGTTTACAATGGTGACATGTTTCGACCTAAAACATATACCAATACATTAAGAGAAACATTGGTACAGACATGTAGATGTGTCACACATGTCCACATAAATTTTGTCAGGGTTGCCAAATGCTTGCTCATATTTGATAACCATTTCGCTCTCTTGCTTATTTATCACACAATGAATAATTTCCTAATGCCTTGGCCTACTTTATGTTTCTGTAAAAACAAAAATTTTGCACCAATTTTCACGTAATTGTCACAGTCTTTAAACATTCTTTAAAAAACTGTATGTATGTGGACATATATATATATATGGACAATGTATGTATGCAAACATTAGTAAAAACTCCATAAGATGATACTGACCCAATCAAAACACTTTAGTTTATTGACAACATTTCTTGCCACGAGTTAATTAATGATGTAGTGTCTGTATAGTACACAGTATAGAACACCAACAGGTTAATGTAGCAGTTCCACTTTGCAATGTAGTTGGAGATTATTGCCTAGCTCAATAAATGCATTATTGAGCAAGGCAATATCTCATACAGCAATTAGTAAGAAGCATCAGTTATGAAAAGGAAATAAGTGTGACATAAAAAACATTATATTGAACTTAACCAAAGGTGTCATCAAATCCACATCTTTTACAGAATACAAAATAATGCATTTTATAATTAGCTGAATTTATGTTATCATTAAAAGAATTACAACTGAACAAAATTTTTAAAAAAATTTGCAAGAAATAAATTCGGCCTTTACATCAAGACAAAGTATAATGTTCCAAGTATAATTCCACAGTTATAATAAACTAGGCACCTTGGCAATCATCTTGAGAGTTCTTAAGACAAATATTCACACTTTGCTGACAATAACTGCATAGAATAATATCATTGCAATATAACATTAAAACACTTCTAATTAGCATGGCTTGTTACATAACAGAGCTAAATTGGCTTTGTGTATATCACAGCTTTGCACGTTGAAACTTCTTTACAAATAGAACAGCATGGGTATGAGGTTGTGGAATGTCAGCAAATATTTTCTCACCAGTAACAGGATCACAATAATCTTTGAAGAATACTTTTTTTACTGGAAGGAAGTCCCATCTTTCAGAAACTTTTATGGAATAGAGAGAATTTGAAACGTTAACAAGACCATTGCATCCATATTTAATGGCAGCTTCTTTTGTGCTACAAAATATATCAATTACAAAACAGATAAGATTACTCCTTGTTAATAGTTGCTTATTATATCATTTGACAAAACACACCATTACATAGAATGTCATTGTATGTAGTGCAGTGGTATTTAAACTTTATTGAAATCAACCTATCAGCATAGTACAATAGAACCATCACCATTTAAAGAAATGACTCTTTCATTCAGTTCAGAGCATAACTTAAACGTAGTAAAGTGTACTTGCATAAAACAGTTATTTTTGCACAATGCAGAATTATCCACATTTTTCTTTGACTCAACGTTTCGATTACACATTCTATAGAACCCCCGATAAAGAAAAAAGGTACCACCTGATCTCATTTATGACAATGAGACATACGTATTTTTATCATTTGTACAAGCAGTTGTTTTTATGGCATAAATATTACATGCAATGGTTTGGAAATTTGGTTGAGCCAAATCATGATCTATTTTTAAGAATAAAAAATAGGGGTTTTAATAACCGAGCGATTGATAAAAACACACGTAAGGTAAATTGTGGGTTGTTGTACTTAAATCTGACTGTGCAATCAGGGGTCAAGTATTAAACAAGGTGATGACTTTTTAAATATATCATAACTTAATGCCCAGAATAGTCTAAAGATGTTTGAAAGTGGGCATATTCTATTCTTCCTAGAAAAATATTTTTCCCTATTCAACACAGAACTTACATCTTTACACAAAGAACTGTTTTGCAAAAGAACAGTCTATACATGTACTTTAATATTTTATGAAAAGAACAATTTAATTACACATTGCTTTGTATAGGGATATTTTGTTAGAAATTATCAAAGCTGTCACCTGTCTCTGACCATTGCTACTTTGCTTAAAAATTTGTACAATGTGCAGGGTTTATCTTTTAAAAATTAAAATCCCCTTTTCCAGCAAATCTTGAAATCTTTGGTTAAGGTATTTTGTGAAGGGTAAAAACATGGTTTTCTACAGATATCCTCAATTAAAAACCATCTTTAACTTCTGGTTGTACAAGTTTTTGACGACACTACAAACTAAAATTATTTTATTGTGTTTTCAACATTTGTCAGGGTTTTAAGACGCCCTATTTCTTGAAATAGCTATGGGCATCCAAAAAGAAAGACAGAAAAACAGCACGCTAACACCTCAAATTGGCAATTTAATGCGTTGTACACTAATGCCTCAATACTTATGCTGTTCATCTTAATGGGATAGAAAACGCATGCTTCAAAATTCAGCTCAAGCATGTATTTTAATACCATTATTGTAAATTTGTGATTTATAAGTGTCCACTGTTGTATAATAATGAATTTTTTATTACTGTGTTTGAAGATGAAAAGAAAAGCTAACAACAACACAATAACCTGGTATAGCAAATCTTCAACTGACCAGAATCTTTCATTTACTGACCCTAAATAAAGCTTGTCAAATAAACGATGCTTTTGATAACTTGGGCTCACCATTCCGATTTCCATCAAAATGAAATTGTCAGAGCCAAGAGCAGCCTGTATACCTTCTTCCATGTAATCATCAAACTGAATGCATAAATAAGTCATAGCAAATAAGCATAAGTAACTCTAATTGTTACAAAAATGGGGTGTTACAAATGTGGTGTTACAAATGTGCAATGTGAGGTCTTATAAATTACATACAGAGTCCAGAAAAACGCATTACTTAGGAACCGTGTGAAATATTGTCATGGGATACATCCTGCTACTATACATCACTTATTTACAAAAAATGCCACTGAAACACATTAAAGTTATTGCAAAAGCACCACCTTGTTTTATTACAAGAATCGTTATTTGGTAGATATGAACATAGCTAGTAATAAAACAAGAGAGATGGTAGTGGAAAAGCATTTTTTAAATTTTCTTGGGTAAGTTTGGTCAACATGTTACGTTAGTAACGATGCATTAAGCATTATGGTAATTGAAATATAAAACTACACATTAAAAAATGCAAAAAACAGAACACATACCCGTGTCAAATACTGCATTTTTAGAGACATCTCTCCAAGTGATCCATAATCTGCTGGTGTCACTGAGCGCTTTGAAAAACTATTGAGCATACAAGCGCAAAGAACCCCATTAGCTTTGTCAAAAACACCATATGAAATGCCTTGTGATAGAACTTGCTGAAAACAAAACAAAAAAACCTGTTATGGAATAGTCTCAAATGAAAGCAATTAATCACTGTAGTATTTTATAAATAATTTTACCTACTCACATCAACATAGGTTCTAACATAAATGCATTTGTCTTCAGAAGTCAATTTCATGTATTTTGCCATAACCTCATTTTCTACAAATTCTAGCAGTAAGTTTTCCACATCTGCTCTGTCATTCATTGACAAGTAACGTCCAAAAACATCTAACTTTTTGGGATTCATTTGATAGTTTATGAGGTTTTTGCAATTAGTTAAAAATGTGATGACTACTTACACTAGTCACAACTTTGCAATGTGTTGAACGTACTCAAGTTATCTTACATACTACTCTTACATTTGTAGTTAAGACTGTACACATATTTGCTCCCATTGTTTGCATTTTAATTATTTTTCAAATAACGTTACATTAATTAAACTTAGTGGGTCACTAATGTTTAACTAGGCAGCTTGTGACAGCATTTGAGATACCATGACACAGCAGCAAAATTGTTTGTATAACATAAAACCACGGCACGAAAAAGATTACCAAAGCTCTAACTTTAAAAATACTAGCAATATTATATTTCAAGCAATTACCGTGTCATTATATGTAATATCATTCAATTCTTCTAGAACAAATAAATCAATATTTTTGGGTATTCAAAGTTCATCTTAGATAGTATGATAACAAATAGCTCAACAGTTAATGGCAAATACGAAATAACAAATTTCTTATCAATTGTTCCAGATTAACTACGCCTCAAAACACTAAAAAAATGTTTACAAATTTTGCTGCTGTAAAATTTGTTTATCAAACTGATTTGCTATATATCATTTGTAGACATAATCTATACCTCTTAATGTATAGGATTAAAGTACAGTGTAAGTCATATCATGTGCAAAAATATCTGCTAAGTAATAACTAGCAACCATCTACACTGAACAAAGTAAGATATCACCAACAACATTATACAAAACCGCAGTGGTTATAGAATTTCCAAAGATATTAAAATCTACCAAAAAATTTCCATTATTGCATAAGTACTATGAAAGTTTTCATGATCAATAGACTTGATGTTAGCAAAAAAAAGTGTCTGTTTACAATGGTGACATGTTTCGACCTAATACATATACCAATACATTAAGAGAAACAGTGGTACAGACATGTAAATGATGTCAAACATGTCCACATAAATTTTGTCCTAATGACTTGGCCTACTTTACGTTTCTGTAAAAACAAAGATTTTGCGCCAGTTTTCACGTAATTGTCACAGTCTTTAAACATTCTTTAATAAACTGGACAATGTATGTATGCAAACGTTAGTTAAAACTCCATAAGATGATACTGACCCAATCAAAATACTTTAGTTTATTGACAACATTTCTTGCTACGACTTAATTAATGATGTAGTGTCTGTATAGTACACAGTATAGAACACCAACAGGTTAATGTAGCAGGTCCACTTTGCAATGTAGTTGGAGATGATTGCCTAGCTCAATAAATGCATTATTGAGCAAGGCAATATCTCATACAGCAATTAGTAAGAAGCATCAGTTATGAAATGGAAATAAGTGTCATAAAAAAACATTATATTGAACTTAACCAAAGGTGTCATCAAATCCACATCTTTTACAGAATACAAAATACATTTTTTAATTAGCTGAATTTATGTTTCCATTACAAGAATTACAACTGCACAAAATTAAAAAAAAATTTGCAAGAAATAAATTCGGCCTTTACATCAAGACAAAGTATAATGGTGCATTCCACGGTTATAATAAACTAGGCACCTTGGCAATCATCTTGAGAGTTCTTAAGACATATATTCACACTTTGCTGACAATAACTGCATAGAATAATATCATTGCAATATAACATTAAAACACTTCTAATTAGCATGGCTTGTTACATAACAGAGCTAAATTGGCTTTGTGTATATCACAGTTTTGCACATTGAAACTTCTTTACAAATAGAACAGCATGGGTATGAGGTTGTGGAATGTCAGCAAATATTTTCTCACCAGTAACAGGATCACAATAATCTTTGAAGAATACTTTTTTCACTGGAAGGAAGCCCCATCTTTCGCAAACTTTTATGGAATAGAGAGAATTGGAAACGTTAACAAGACCATTGCATCCGTATTTAATAGCAGCTTCTTTTGTGCTGCAAAATAGGAAAAAAACATCTCAATTACAAAACAAATGAAAGTATTCCTTACTAATTTATGTTACAAAATATATGTTTATTACATCACTTGACAAAACATATGGTTACATTGCATGTCATTGTATGTAGTGCAGTGGTATTTAAACTATTTTTAAATCAACCTACCAACATAGTACAATAGAACAATCACCATTTAAAGATAACTCTTTCATCCAGTTCAAAGCATAAATTAAATGTAGTAAAGCGTACTTGCATAAAACAGTTATTTTTGCACAATGCAGAATTACCAACATTTTTCTTTGACCTATCGGTCTCCAAAAATGTTTCGATTGCACAATTTTAAAGAATAACGCACTACTTCACCTCATTTATGACAATGAGACATAAGTATTTTTATCATTTGCACAAGCAGTTGTTTTTATAGCATAAATATTACATGCAATAGATCGGAAATTTGGTTAAGCCAAATCAGGATCTATTTTTAAGATTAAAAAATTGGGGTTTTAAAAACCTGGCGATTGATAAAAACATACTAAAGGTAAATTGTGGGTTGTTGTACTTAAATCTGACTGTGCAATCAGGGGTAAAGTTTTAAGCAAGGTGATGAATTTTTAAATATATCATAACTTAATGCCCAGAATAGTCTAAAGATGTTTGAAAGTGGGCATATTCTATTCTTCCTAGAAAAATATTTTTCCCTATTCAACACAGAACTTACATCTTTACATAAGGACCTGTTTTGCAAAAGAACAGTCTATACATGTACTTTAATATTTTATGAAAAGAACATTTTAATCACACATTGCTTTGCATATGGATATTTTGTAAGAAATTATCAAAGCTTCATCTGTCTCCAGTTTCAAAGAAGCAAATGAACACTATTCTTTAGTTAGTTTTTAGTCTAACAAGCAAAAAAAACCTATCCCGAAATAGATCAAACAAAAAAAAAGTCGATGCACAAGTAAATATTACTGCACCTTTTCTGTATGCAAGAAATAGAAGCATTTAACAACAAGGAGACCATTGCTACTTTGCTTAAAAATTTGAGCAATGTGCAGGGTTTATCTTTTAGAAATTAAAAGATCGTTTTCCACCATTTTTTGAAATGTTTCGTGATGGGCGAAACGTGGCTTTCTACAAAACCTTCATACAAAAGTTTTAAAAATTAAAATCGATACTGCACATTTCTACAAATTTTAAGTCTCTTTTAAGCTTTCCAGCACTATTGATTTCAATTTTCGGCAGGCACAATGTGACTATTTTAACCATCTTTAACTTCTGACTTCTGGTTGTACAAGCATTTTTGATTGCACAATATTTTTGTGTTTTCAACTTTTGCCAGGGTTTTAGAACAGCCTATTTTTTGAAATATAGCTTTTCACCTATCTTATTACAAAATTAGTTTTGAAATAGTTACGGTCGTGGGTCATACAAAAAGAAAGACAGAAACGAAACATGCTAACACCTCAACTTGACAATTTAATGTGTTGTACGCTAATGCCTCAATGCTATTGCTATGTTTATGCTATTCACTTTAAAGGTTGAAAAATGCATGTAACATATTTTAACTCAAGCATGTATGTTAATACCATTATTGTAAATTTGTGAAACTTATGATATAAGTGTCTTGCACAAACCATGGTTGTTTTCACAAAACTAACTTCACAAACCACTGTTGTATAGTAATGAATTTTTGTGCTGTGTTTGAAGATGCAATGAAAAGCTGACAACAACACAATAACCTGGTATAGCAAATCTTCAACTGACCAGAACTTCTCATTTACTGACCCCAAATAAAGCTTGTCAACTAAACGATGCTGTTGATAACTTGGGCTAACCATTCCGTTTTCCATCAAAATGAAATTGTCACAGCCAAGAGCAGCCTGTGCACCTTCTTCCATGTAATCATCAAACTGAATGCATAAATAAGTCAAAGTGGGGAATGGGGAAACTAAAAAACTACTGCTGTTCAAAAACTACAAAAACTACTGTTTATGCATGTGATGCCTTATAAATGACAATGACTTGAACTTTCTTGGGTAAGTCTGGTCAACATGTTACATTAGTAAAGACTCATTAATTGAAATATAAAACTCAACGTGTATAAATGCAAAAAATGCATAAAAAAACACATACCCGTGTCAAATACTGCATTTTTAGAGACAACTCTCCAAGTGATCCATAATCTGCTGGTGTCACTGAGCGTTTTGAAAAACTATTGAGCGTACAAGCACAAAGAACCCCATTAGCTTTGTCAAAAATACCATATGAAATGCCTTGTGATAGAACTTGCTGAAAACAAAACAAAAAAATCCGTTATGGAAGTCTCAAATGAAAGCAATTAATCACTGTAGTATTTCATAAATAATTTTAGCTACTCACATCAACATAGGTTCTAACATAAATGCATTTGTCTTCAGAAGTCAATTTCATGTATTTTGCCATAACCTCATTTTCTACAAATTCTAGCAGTAAGTTTTCCACATCTGCTTTGTCATTCATTGACAAGTAACGTCCAAACACATCTAACCTTTTGGGGTTCATATGATAATTCCTCAGGTCACTAATCACAATTTTGCAATGTGTCAAACATACTCACTCTTATTGTACATACTATTCGAGTTAAGACTGTAAGCGTATTGGGCCCATTTTTTCTTATTGATTATTTTTGAAACAAGAATGTTACATTACATGATTAAAATGTCTATGTTACATCAAACATACTTTAAACTGGTTAACCAAAGTAAACTAATTACAGTATTATCAATTTACTTGGCCACCAATCTTTAATCAGGCAACTCTTGACAGCACTTGAGGTACCGGTACAATGACGCAGCAGCAAATACTGAATGCAGGCGCCCATAACAAAAAGCATAGATTAACAAAGCTTTAACTTTAAAAATATTAGCAATTTTATATATATATGAACAGAGGTGTGCAGTTGGTACTTTGAAAGTACCGTCGATAACGGTACCTGTACTTGGAAAAAAGTAGCCTACTTGTTACGGTATTCGGTACTATTTCAATAAAGTAGTTCGGTACTTTGTCGGTACTCGATACTTTTTGTGTAAAAGATGCTGCTGCAAATGCAATGTTTACCGCTATAATGACCCCGGTAAAGGTTACTCCAGGTCAAAACATACAGTATGTGACCTTAATTGCTTGCAATTTTACTTGCAACATTTCTAGAATAAAAAAGATCAGCAGATGCTAAAAGTGGTATTAACTATTAAGGATCAATTAACATATAATTTTGAAAACATACTTGTTAAAGTTGTGAAATAATCACGTGAAAAGTACCGAGTACCGGGGCAGACTGAAATTTCTCAAAAAAAGTAATTCGGTACAGAGATTTGGTAACTTTTTTCAAAAGTACCGCGGTACAGTAATTCGGTATTATAGTACCGAGGTACTGCCCACCTATGTCAATGAACAATTACCACATTATTACGTGTATGGGCACCAGCAGAGGGAGTGTGCGGCACGACCACACTTTGGCAAGGTGTTGCGTTCTTTGAAATCGTAAGACGCATTAAAACACTCATAATTTCTCTAAATTATAACAATCTCTGGTTTCCAAACGTGTCAATGCCCTATAACTATAACTAAATTACGGTATAAAGACCTGCTTAATTATTATCTATTCGTACTTTGTTACTTAATGGAATCGTGTGGAAATGTCTTCGAAGCATAACAAAGCTTGTATATTTTTGGCAGAGTTTGTAATGTAAGATATGTTTTGCAATGTTCATTAATAGACACTTTTAATTGTGGGTTACAATTATGCCGTGAATTACTGCGCGGCAATTGCGTCTACACGTACCTTGACACGACAGGCCCGCTTTGCAACATAAGGCGTGTCCTTATTTTGAACCCTGCAACTTGCAGCGCATTCTGGGTAAGGAACGTGATTTGTTCTCTTCACCTCTTTCTTCTCAAGCTTGTTTTTCTATTTTAACTCCTTGACGAAAGTTATGTTTTCAGCACAAGGTACTTGTGAGAAAGATGTTGAAGAGAAAGATGCTAAATTAAATCCAGGCGTTTGCAGTTTGTACCTTACTTCGTAACTATCGTTTAGTTTTTGTCATTTTAAATAAGGTATTGTTGTTTCAAAGTAATAAAATACTATAGAATCCGCTTAATATATCCAAGGTTAATCTCAATCGATTAAAAATCTAAAGCTAAGAGATGATGAACCAGAGGAAACAATACCATCCGCTGCAGAAATACCTTCGCCGTTTCGCCTCTAGGCTCAACCAAAGTGCATTCAAAATGTTCATGGATATGTTTTACTCTACGACGAGACCAACTTAGAGTGACCTTTTCACCCAAACGAACCACGCTGGATCAGTTTTTTGCATTGCCCGCTGATAAATAAATATCGTGCAATGTACTATATTAAGATATGTGTGCTTCTTTTTGTATAGTGAACTCATTTCTATTGTGACGGATAATAATAAATCCACCGCTTATTAAATCCAAAATCGCTTAGGAAAGAGGTGGGTTTATTAAACGGATTCTACTGTATATCATTTCGTCCAACGTTGAAATTATGGGATTAACAGAGACACGTTTTTATTTTGTGAAGCCTATTTTGCGAGGGATGTGTTCGCTTGATCTGTTCTCATAGATAGGGTCATTTACCATTGTTGTGTTGGGTGAAAGAGAGATAGATATGTTATTTTACCATTCAAAACAAACGATCGTGTACTCTTTACTCTATGATACTCTTTCGAAAGAGTATCGTAACATAATTCATTGGTGTAGGGCAGCGAAGAGACCTCGCAGTCAGCTGCCCCAGATTCTATTGCATGAAAATGTTTCAACTTTGTCGAGCGTTTTCAATCGTCAACAATGCACGTTCTAATAAGCGTTAATGCATACATACTTTGCTTTGATTGAACGATCGTATTCGTCTTTAAAGAAATATCGTTGAATATTCGTCTTCAAAAAATATTTTCCAAAAAAAGTAAGCTACAATTTATATCTTCGAAATTCTCCAGGTTTTGTTTGAAGAATTGTTTACGCTTTTCGTATATGAAATTTAACCAATGTGTAACGATTACGATTTTACGCCTCGTTTGAACGTAGTATTAAGAGTAACTTCGGCAATTACTTAACCGCAAAACTTGACATGCTCTGATTTGCGCATGGGGTTAAGTGACATACGTCCGTAATGACGTCACGCCGCACTGTCAGCAATCGACATTTAAGATTTTTGATCAATAAAATCGCAACTTTCTGAAAATATAGTGGTAACGCTAACTAACAACCGCTACTATCAGGACCACCACGGTACTGCACAGTGCACACTTGGACATAAATCGTTTGTGTGTGGTCAGTTTTTGTCTGCTGCTGTTGACCTCTGCCTACGTAACCAGAATACCACTTTTTGCGTGAGCGCCGCTGCTTTATTTTACAAACGAGGATAACGTCATGCGAAGGAAAGACAAAAAATCACTTGATTTAGGACCTATCTATGGTCTCTACGCTTCAGAGTTATAACGAAGTGCTTTTACATGGCAAAAAGCTGCAATGTATGACCAATACATGATACAGTACAGTATAAGGTTACATACCGGTATGTGTACTAGCTATACACAAGCAAACGGCCAGCATCACATTCCACGACAAGTGCTGCACTATAAGATTAGCCAGATACTACTGCATGCTCTAGTCATAAGATCTTATGCTGGCTAAACTCAATTTGTGTGCTAAAATCATACAGTGTCGTTTTATGTGTGCTTGTGCACACGCGAACGTGCATTTTATCTGCAAAAAAGAACTTCGCAAAAAAATTGATTGTGTTATTAAGTCACACATCTAACAAGCACAGGTGTTTGCTCGACAATGCTTAAGTTCTTTCTTACGGCAATATCTTCTTTAAAAATAATAATGTACAATATATGTTGAATGCGTTCATTTAAGTGAGATTTGGAGTTATGATAATTTGAGTTATACAAAAATGTTTAGAAAAAGCTAATTTTATCAAAAGTTGTAGGCCAATGTTTTGATATGTACAAGTTGCATCTGCATGCAAGAATACTGATCGTAATGATGATGTGTATATACAGGAAATAGCCTACAGCCCAAAGCGACCGACACATTACATAAAAGCGGAAAGAGGCGTTGCACAATTATTATCGGATCGTCTTGGGCCGTATCAGGTAAGCCTCAACATCTTCGATGGAAAACTTCGGCCTCTGAAATGCTCTGGAAGAGCTGCTCTACCTCTTCAAGCAATCCAGCTAAGCGGTCGGACTTGTCGGCCATCTGACGATCGTAGTCGTCAAATTGATTGTTGATCTCTGAATGGATAAAACGCGTTAAAGCTTGATAAGATTTTGAAAAGTTTAGACATCGTACGCAAATAGGTGATATAAATACGATTGCTCACACTTCATCTTGGCAATACTACACTAATTTAGGTCTAGGCCCCTTGGCAATTTTACCATAAACAAACACACCTGCAAGTTTATTTACATTCCTTTGAACAGCTCGCTGCAAACTTTCAGCGTTTTCCCGTAAGGCTGTTAGTCGATCGGTCTTATCCTTCGTGTCATAAATGGCATTTGTAGCCTGATCCACCAGATCCGACTGGCCAGCAAGGTTCTGCAGTATAACAGACAACGAATTAAAAGTTTGCACAAAATCAGCATTCGGGCTTATTTATACATAGATTTGTACCCATTTTGATATAGAAATTGGTTGAAGTTTTTGTGTAGAGTGTACGAAATTTCAAAATATAGGCACCAACTTACGTCGATTGCCATTTGAGCCATAGCTTGTGCGTTCTTTGAGTTATTGAGTCCATTGTCTAGGTTGAAATTATTATCAGACAATCTACGTTCTAACTGCATGACGCGGGTTGTAAAATCGTTAAGCCTGTTTGATATGTTTGTCATCTGATCTTCAATTCGACCGGAAGCAGCATTAATCTGTTAGAGAATACCAATTACGAACAATAAGATACCAAAGATTTGATTAAACGAATGTGTCTTAAGTTTTTTGCAATCAAATTGTTTAAATAGTGACGCTTCCTGTTTCATAGCCATTACAATGGTATGATTCAGATACTGTAAAACCAATGTAATCACTGATCTTACCTGATTAATCTTCGCCTCTGCGAGTTCAATGTCGCCAGCAGCCTTGTTCTTAGCGGTTTCAGCCTTACTAGATGCGTTTTCGGCTTGTTCTAGAGCGGTAATCACCTCGTCCACTTCACCGGCTACGGCCGTCGCGGATGCCCTGGAAAAATATTAATCAGTCATCGCATTCAACATCGACCTCTAACCTAAGCAGATAAGGATCACATGTTTTAGATGAACCTACTTCGCTTGATTGGCGTCTACCAGAAGTTGGTTGGCTCGTTCCAGATCATCTTGAGTATCAGACAAGAGCTGATCAACATTCGGAAGACGTCCAACGAGGTCCGCAATTTCCGTAGCAAGAGCATCAATCTCCGATCTTGAAATGGGAAGTGACAAAGCAAGAACTTCTTCAGCAACCTCTTCAATGCTACTGGGATCAGCATTGTCCTCTGTAGATGATGAGGATGGTAACAGTGATAGAGTTTCAGGGTATAAATGAATCTTTCAAGCGGTAAGTTTTTTGCTTACCTTCTAAGAAGTTACGGATGTCGCGGATTAGGTTTTTAACTTTGGAGTTCTGTTCTCTCACTCTTCCTTCGACTTCCTGCGCTCGATCTCTCGCGACCTGCGCTTTGGTCTTAGCTTCCTCGGCGCTCTCTTTCGCGACCTGATGCAAACCGAACGAAAAATGCTAACTAAGTTTATCCGTCGCCATTTATATGAATATTGTTTAAGTAATTAATGTCGTTTAAACGTGTTAAAAGTAACCTTTTAAACAACATTGCATCATAACAACATGCTTCATTTTAAGCATTGCTGACTTGTTTACTTGTCATATTACCTGCACTCGAGACTTTAGTTCACTAGCTTCATCTGCCACCCTGTTTAGAGTTTCCTGCGTTTTTTGGGAACGGTCTTTAGCATCATTGGCGTATTGGACTGCTCCAGGACATCCAATTCCTCCACAAGTGTCACATCCGGCACCTCCGCAGGTTTCGTCGCATCCCTCAGTCGATTTTCCGCAAACCTGCACATCGTAAGGGGAGATAGGCATATTGTAGTATGGAAGACGAAAGGTTATCCCTAATGAAGAATCCGCTATGTGGGTAATGAAGCCGCTAACCATCAGTCATTTACAGAACTGCTCAAAAGTCAATACTACTGATCTCACACTGTCATACATTAACACTTTGTATGTGGACATTTGTAAAGCAGCTCGCCGGAAGGACTTAGCATTATGTTAGTCACACTGTGAGTATCTAGTGATGTACAATGTACATGATCAACTTACGTCTCTGTTTAAGTCAGACACCGTCAATTCATCGATATCAGATCTTCTTGCATCAATGTCGCCTTTAAGCTGAAAATTTTTTGCATAAGGTTAAAATTTCAAAGAAATCGCCGACAGCGAATTAACTAGGTTTTTAAAGTTAACTACCACTTAAGATACCACTTAACAATATCAACATATTTGTCTCACCATGGACATCTTATCGTCGAATTCGGCTTTCTTGTCAGCAAGGTCACCTTCCACTTCCTCCCTTATCTGTTTTGATTGTTCGACAAGACTTCCGGGTTCGGTGGTAGCGGCTTCGGCGTCATGTTCAGCTTGTGCTGAGGTTGCTGCAGCGTCTTCGATTTGTTTGTATGCAGCTGAGCAGATGATGTTAAATGTTAACTTTTTGGCTGAGAAAACGTTTTAACTAATGTACAACCGTAATGAGTACGGTACAAGCCACTTATCTCGAGGGAGTGAGCACTTTGCGCAGTTGTTAATCGTCAATGGGCCCCAAAACGCAAAGGCTTTGTAGAAGAGGCGTATTAAAATAAAATTTCTCTTACCGACCGATGAGACTTTGCTGATGCTTTGTTTTTGCTCCCTGAGACTGTCCAATTTCTCCATGACTTTGTCTGCCTCAGCATCCAATTCCGTCATGTTTTTATTAACTGCGTCGTCAGACGCGCGAATGCGTTCAATGTCCTTCTCCAATTCATCCAATCGCTTTTCTTGTTCCGCAAGCTTCTGCCTAAAATAAATATCAAATTTAGGATAGCAACTGAAAACTTGACAGGGTGAAACCATATTCCAAACCGTTGCAAGTTTTACGCAATCTCAGGCTTTTTAGGAGAAAAATTCTGACTAACAGCAATCACAGAATAACCTTCAATATTTTTAATCTACGTTTCTGGGATTAAGCCTGTTTTAGTTGCACAAATTAGTGCATAAAATTCAATTGCGATGGCGAAACATGCTTCTAGACAAAACCCCAGGAAGACAAAACTAATACCCACAATACAAACAACACGGAACTCCAGCTACGGAGCCTCACACTTACTTGATCATGTCCACCACTTCGGACGTATTATCCGGAGGTGGATCGTTTAATGGAGGGAAGGACTCCAACTTCTTTTCAATTTCATCAAACTGATCAGCGAAGGCTCCTGTTATACCAGTCTCACCCATGTTCTTCGCGCGTTGTATTGCGGCGTTTGTCCGATCTGCCGCAGTTATACATAACGTTAAAAAGCTAAATCCTGCATATAATGCATGCACGTCGCAACTAATTTATTTTTTACCTTTAAGCTCGGTGATGATTGTGTCCCAGTTCGTAAAACACTCGCCACAAGACTCGCAATTCGGTACATCTCCGGTGTATCCACGAAGGCATCGGTCGCATCGTCGGCCGCCGACACCATCCAGACACTCACACTGACCGGTTCTGGTGTTGCATTGAGATGAAACTGATCCACTAGAATCGCAATCGCAAGCTGCAAAAACAAACAAACGCACACCAAATAAGACGAACCCATCGCAAACTGTGCTTAACTTAAACGCGGCGTGCGCATGCAAACAGTGAATATAACGAACGCAAGGAGCAGTGCAGAGCAAATTACATGAGCAGCGGAAAAGAAAATGGAATTAAAGTCAGCGCAGTTTGCCGCTATTACTATGTGTACGCTAAATCCACATTCATTCACATGATCGTACAGAATCACATAATGATTCGTGATATGAAAAGTACATTTGCTTGATTCGGGATTTCAACTCGTATTGATTGCGAAAAACACGAATTTAAGAAAAGTTTTCTGTGGTCGAAAAGTAACAATGCATTGGGCAACACGTGAGAAAAGGAGCTTGATTGTGATTATTTTCAGCTGTTAGAGGTTTCCGATTGCTTGAAATTATTGACCCATTTCCATCCATACATATGGACGTCCACACTTTTACCGGCGGTAGATATGGTTGTAGCGCTTGCAGTGGTCATTGTGTGACCAACGGGAACAACAGCAGAAGTTGTCGCACCTAAAGCGGTGGTTGAAACCTCGGGCACGATAGTCATCTTCTGGGAAGATGCAGGTTGATTGAGGCAGCCCGCGTCCCCTCTAGCATGACACTCGGTGGTTGATTTTGTATTAGAAGTTGTGATTGTCGTTGGAACGACAGGTGCAATCGTTGGAGCCGATGAACTCGACAAAACGGGCTGTGCTTCTATGTGTACGAAAGGCTTACTCGAAACTAATCGTGTGACAAAAACGGTGGGAAAATGGCTACCAGTGGCCAAACAGCAGTGCCAAGTGGGGTGTTGTTCCAAAAGTAAATCAGTGCAATAAAAGAAGTCAATCACAAAGTAAGCAAAAAGCCGCAAGGTAAAGTTATCTAACTACAGAAATCACACTTTTTTACCAAAGCATTGGACGTAAGGGTCACCAAAATAACCATCCGCACAATCGTTGCAAGTACGTCCACCGAAGCCTTCGACACATTGACACTGCCCAGTTATCTTTAATGAAAAGCAAGTGTTAATGAAAACATAGAAAGATCATCACAACATGACATTGTACAAATAAGTATTTGACTTATTGCAGAACTTATGGGTTACTACATTATTTTCTAAACACAGTTCTCACTTCGTTACAGCTGGGTCCAATTGAATTCGCAAGATTACAATCGCAAGCTTCGCAGCCCTCGCCGCTGGCCAGATGCCAATGGTTTGGCTCGCACTGGTCACAGTTTTTGCCAGCCACATTAGGCAAACAGTCACACTGACCGGTAGCTAGGTTGCACTGGCACTGATCGTCTTCGCAAGTTGATCTGTCCGTTCCAAGCAGATTACAAGCACAGACTGTGGATGAAAATAGAATGTGATCATGTGCAATACAAGTTTGCCAACCTGTATATCCGCCCAGCTTGGGGTTCAGGAATTCAACAAACATACCGCGACAGGTTTTGTCAAAGGCACTTCCGTAGTAGAAATCCTTACAACGTTCGCAATGAGGACCGGCGGTGTCGTACAAGCAGCCGGTGCACACACCGGTTGCCGCATCACACGCGTCTGGATCCAATGTGTCGACGTTGCCGTTGCATTCACACTCCCGGCAAAGGCCATTTGTCTCCTGGGGGTTTCCCCAAAAGGCAGGGGCACATTCATCACACCTCGGTCCTGAAATGCAATTAAGTTGAATTTACTGAACATATCCAGACAAGAGAAATTAGCATCGTCATCATGTATTACAGTCAAAATACGATAATTGCAGAAACCGATTTAAGTTTATGTACCAGAATAGCCGGGCAAGCAGGAGCAGGTGACTTGTCTAGTAACCGCGTCGTATCTGCATCCACTGGAAAATTGCCGTCCACTATCCGGCCCATCAGGACACAAGCACGGTTTGCATTGGTCCGAATTTCCAAGTGCCGGGTTGCCATAGTAACCAGTGTCGCAACTGAAAACAATTAACAAAAATTTGGAAACTCTGTTTATAGCTATTAGTGTTAGGTTATTTTAGCAGCGAGATAAATACTGTACAATATTTTGTTATTCATAGAATGTGTTCATTCAATAGACTATTAAGCATTTCACAAGCCTAGAGGCACTTTCGTGTTAAGTTAAACTCACATATCACAGTGATCTCCCATGGTGTTGTCTCTGCAGTCAATGCAACTACCGGTTTCCTGGTCGCAAGTGTCGGCATGACCGTTACATTCACAACGTCTGCACTCAGGGTAGAGATAATATCCGGGTTTGCACTGGTCGCATCTACGTCCGGACACCCCCGGAAGACAAGTGCACTGTCCTCGCGCTGCATCACAGAACTGATCTCGAGATCCCTGGGCGTCACAGTCGCAAGCTGAAAATTTCACACAATTAAACCATTAAAAAATAAATATCAAATACAAATATATTGATATTTTGTCTTAATTATTAATTAATTATTATTAATTAATTAATAACTATTTTGTATTCTACAGGATGCTTTTTACTTAAAATATTCGATCTAAACTTCAATCTAAAGTTAGCTGAAGAACTTACCTCTGCATCCACTGGGTCCAAATCCGTAAGTACCCGGAGCGCAACGGTCACATCTTCTTCCAATGACATTTGGTTTGCAGACGCACTGACCACCCCAATCATCACAGATCCTACTTTCGCTTCCCTGCAGGTCGCAATCGCAAGCTGGGGAAACAATTAGTTATCAACATCCAGAACTTAATTTCAGATGCTGCTGAATTGAGAACTTAAAAGAATGAAGCTCACGTTTTGAGCCATCGTGAAGAATGGCAGACATGGAGAAAAGAAGGCCGGCGCACTCTTCATGGGGTTCACGATCTGGAACAAACATCTCGTCCTCCTGGCAATCAAGTTCTTCAAATTTTTGAGCTCGCCTCCTGCCAGCAACACTTCCTTGAAACATGTCCATGCTTGAGTAGACGGGAACCACCAAAAGCTAAATATAAAATTCAGTAGGTTCAACTTTGGCGTACTGAAGAGTCGTTATAATATTTTAAATGAGATCACTTAAAAATAAACTGATATTCTAAATAAGTTATTAAAACAATTTTTTGAATTGAAGAGTGCTAAAGCAACAAGTTAATGAGCTAATGCAATGAGCTAGAACATAAAAATCAACTGACCGAATCAATAAGGATATCTGGGGTTGGCCCATTAGGATCCTGTTCTCTTTGGTATCGCCTCAAATCAACAATTACACGGTAAGTGTAATCCCTCTCGAGACAGATGATACCTGTGCGAGGAAATGATGAGTTTTAATCATTCTGTGGCACCTACAAGGAAGGAAGTGTGAGGAGGATGCAAGAGAAATGTTCAAGACTCACCAAGGCTGTTATGTGTGGTCGGTGGTCCAGGTAGTGATGTCATCCAGCTGTCATCTTCTGGCCTGGTGTTTCCACAGGGACTTCCGGTCGGAATATTGCCCTGGTTGGGGCGGTCAATTGTGATTTCAACGTACTGCCAAGCATTAGGCATCTGCATAAAAAGCAAGATATGAGAGAAATACCAGTACAATTCTTTGAAAGTAGTACAACGTAACCACGACAACATCAGAGCGGACTTACGTTAGATTGATAGCGCAGAATGAGGTTGTAGTCCATGGATGCAGGAAGGTCTTTGACGATAAAGACGATAACTCCTTCCTCCTGAACAAGCATGTACCCATCCCCTGTCCATGTAACCGGTGGAGTGTGCGGCCTCTTGTCTTCATAAGCTCCCTAATCGAAAGAAAAACACTGAGTAAAATCTTAATGTAGGGAATGCTGCATTATTAAGTATGAATGAAGATTCTGTATGTGGAAAAATTGCAGAAATAACGTTTTATATCGCTTTAAAAGAATCTATTTTCAGAAAGTCATTCAAGTTGAATTATATGTCACTATATCGACTATACATATATTTTAACTTAGACTAAAAAATTCGTTGGGAAAGTGCAAGTTCAAACCTGGTCTATTTCAGCCTCTTCCGCCTCAAACACGTAGTAGTCGAGACCGGGAAGGAAGTTTCCAGAAACAACTGCATCACAACGACGTTGTTCGATGCTGGGCCTGCAGTTGCACTGACCAGTGGTTTGATCACAGTCGTTATCGTATGCTCCGCCAATGTCGCAGTCGCATTCATTACAACCCTGAGCGATTGAACTCATTCCCCAGGTTTGAGGCTGTCGAAGTATCGTGAAAAATTTCAAATTTACGTGAATGTTAGAAGTACCCAGGGCAATTTTCGGTAATATACTTACCACACACTGATCGCAGCGTCTACCGGTTGTAAAGCGTTTGCAAATACACTGCCCGGTTGCGCTGTCACAAGTGTTAGGGCCAGAGAGAGTACCCAAAGAATCGCAGTCGCAAGCTGAAAAACAGTTTGTCGAAAAGGTTAAAAGCATTGTTTAAACCGACAAAATGACGCAAAGTATATATTCAAACCACGAAACACTTGTAACAATACTGGCCATGACTGGCAAAAAGATGTTAAAAAAAATCGACTCGTATATCTCAAAGCTGAAACAAAACCACGATTCTTTTCATTCACCTGTGCAGCCATCAGGATTGTTTTCGTCTAGGTTGTAGTAACCGGCTTTGCACTGATCACATCTTGGTCCTTCCACATAACGTTTGCACCGGCACTGACCGGCAATCATGCCCAGGTCGGCGTTAGTCTGACCATCGCAAATTCCACCGTCCAAGGAGCCGGCAACTTCGCACTCGCATGCTATGTTTAAATTATAGAAGAAATGGCTTTATAAGCACCATCCAAGTTCGTGCAAAAAAGCTCTCCAGCAACTTTGTCTTCACTAAACTACTTACTGTATATTCACCATAAAAGTATTTTCCGATTAATCACATCAATTGTTTGATGTATCGCAATCGAAGTAAAAACGAACAGTTTAAAACTTACGTGCGCAAACCGTGGGGTCACGAATATCCTTGTTGGGATCTTGGTAGTAGTATGGTGCGCAAAGTTCGCATTGTCTTCCAACTGTATTGTGTTGGCAGTTTTCGCAAACACCTCCGGAAATTCGACCGGTGGCTTCAAAAACGGCTGGGTCAAAATGGCATTCCGTAGCGTGTCCGTTGCAATTGCAAGCTGTTAAATTTGTACATTATAACGAAGTAGATATTCACGCTACAATTGGAAAGCAATCAATTGCACAAGCCCAGTATTGAAATTTTGCGGTAATCAAAATTTTGGACGCTATAGTTGGATTTCTAAACGATCGATTATATTATGTGAGGAAATAATGCGAATTGAATTGCAATGAAGACAAGGAAGGTATAATATGCCTAGGGCAAAAATACAGTGTAATCAATTTTTCGGCGTTGATGCAATAAAACGGCCTTGCCAAAATCGTCAACTAAATAACCACTAAGGTGTCTTCCAAAATGAAGCGATTTTGACCTATTGCACAATGAGGGGGCCTAAAAACGGACCAAAGCAAAAGAAAAACCAACAAAAACTCGTTTTGCGGGCTTATTTGAACCAAAATTTTATTACGAGCTTTGTTCTGTTCTGTTCAGCAAAGGTCCACAATATAATCAACAATGACGTACTACCCAAAACCAATACACAAAACAAATGCCAAACAATTGGGGTGAAAATATTTTCAAGAAGCCTTATTAGCACAGCCACCTACATAACTCTGACAGAATGACGATGGCAGCAGCTAGCTTACTAATAAAAAAGGAACTTTATCTTTACCGCTGCCAGGTCACGGTTTTATTGGCACAAGGAACGCGCTACACTTCGCTATAGCTGTGACGTATTGGTAGTTCTCAAACGCTTACCTTACACTCTTACAGCGATAAAGTTGACCACATCCCTTTAAAAAGCATATGCGTAATTACAATCAAAACGGTCAAACTACTGTGATGAAACCTGCTAACATATTTGTTTGTTTAGCCAATGCATCGTTCGTATCAATTCTAACATACAAATGAATTTCAAACCAGTGTCATCTTGAAAAGTTACGTTTATTGAAATATGCTTCTGCAGAACCAAATAAGTGTTAAGTAGAATTATCCGGGCAACCTACTGACGTACAGGAAACTATAGGAATGAAATATTAACAATCAAGAGCTAAACTTTCATCAGTGGCCGTTTGAATTAGTAGCAGGAAACACAAGACGTTTCAATTGACTAGCTAACGTCTAGAATACGTCCGTATAGGAAACCAAACGCGTCCAAGCGACTAGCTATTGCCCGAAGGTCGCATGGGTATAAACTATAAGGCAAGCCCAAAATTGGTTGGATGTGTACAATATAATCAAGGCGTTTACTTTGAATGTGCTACGGAAGGATATGTCGAATGTGGGTTTACATCCAGTGTTTAATTGCGATACGGTTTATACAGAAGCCAACGGTTCTCTCTTGCCATGCCACAGCTTACAGGATTAAATTTTTCACACCAAGATATGGTATGGCAAAAACAACTTTAAAATGTTTTAATCTCTTACGTTGGCATTCATGTGGCATTCCAGCCTCGGCCGGTCTCCACGGCTGGTCTTGATAGAAAGGTTTGCATTGCTCGCAGTTAAGACCAATTGTGTTGTGCTGACAGCGGCATCTTCCGTGTACCTAGTTATTGAACATCATCAGCGTTAATACTAAATATTCGGTAATCATTAAAGCAAAAAATCCAGTTTCTAAAGCGACCAGGCATAGCGCAATCTGATTAGATGTTTTTTCTTTGATTTTCACCACCACTATATTATGCAGAAAACTATAGTTCTATTGTTTAATTAGCAACAAGCTAACAAAATCAAACCAGGGAAATATACTTTTCATTGTTTCATTCATTAACTAGATTGTAACTCCTTTAAAATCAACTTAATTAATTATGAATATATTATCCTAATTTCTAAAACATAGTGTGGTGCCAACATATCTATTTGAACATGCTCTCAATATGCACGAGTTGCTGTGAATATAATATTTAAAATACTTGCTATAGGTTTATATACATAATATATAATAACACATGCACAATACAGTTGTAATTGGAAGGTTAGAAGACAACCTTGAAGTAACAGTAAGATAATCACCACGTTATCTTGATGTACGTCATGATTATATCATTCAATTAAAATTAATGTAATGTTAAATTTAATTTGAGTGGTATATCAGTGACTGCATGCATATATTGCATAGTGAAATTAGGGAATTTGTCTTAGGAAGGTACAAATTTGAAAGAAAACAATCAAATTTAAATAAAAACACACCAAGCACTTTATTATTTTTCAGATGATTTTGCAAAATATCATTAAATCAAGAAAACATCCTCAAAACAACCAAATTAAAGTTTAAGCAGAACAGAACAAAATATATCGGGTATTTGATTAAGCATTAATTCAAATTGAAGCTTTTGATTTCTTTCAGCAAAGCAAAATTTATTACATTTCAGTAATATAATATAATCACGACTTAAAAAATTGTCTGACGACTCAACACAACATCAATGAATAGGGTACTATCCAGTTAGATAACTAATATCCAAGACACAATAATAGTAAAGTCTTAGATTTTGCTTTTCCATTGCTGACATGTTGCAGTTTGGTAACTTAGTTCCTTAAGAATAGTTTAAGATCAAATTCCTTGGGGGTTATTACTTTTTGATTTACATTCCACACCCTTGCATGTAATTAGTCAGGTGGAAGCTACAATTGACTCAAAACCGTTGAAGGTGGGCATGCGAAATTACATGGCATTATTACAATGCCAATATGACAGGCTAAAATGGGAACCAGGGAATTCTACTTACTCTCCGCTGTCCAGATTCATCATCGGGATGCTAACGTACCATATAGAGAAAGGTGTTAAGTAAAGCAAAGCAAAAAACATTAAAAGCTAAAAGGGGAGGGTTATTAAAGCAAGGAAGACCTAGACAACGTGCTACCACATGACCAAGGTTTTTAGGTAAGCACAACACTGATTTGAGAAGCACTGTTAGACCTTTCAATAAAATCACATAGGAAGAAAATTTTACCTCTGTTTGGCCCTCAGTTGCCTGAACGAATGATAAATATAATTAAGGAGAATAAAATAAAAGCGCTAGTTGGAAAAGTATATACAGGTACTGCTTTATAATTTTCGTGTATATATATTCTTTGCTTAGGAATTAGAAACAAAATGCTCTTGTGGACAGTTCATTTTCCTAACTCCTATGCAGTTGCCTACGTAATATAATTAACAAAATGATTTTGAGCACAAATCAAATAAAACTTCCTCCACTGGCAATAGATTCCTTACCATGATATTGTGGACATTGTCACTATTCACTTGATCAGCGTTGATTGGAGTGCATTCATCAGCATGACCATAGCAGAAGCAGTTACCACGCACTATAAGCTCATATAGAGCATAATAATACTTGTTTTTGATGTCTTTTCTTGCATCCAACAAGTCATCACCAAGAGTGTGAAGCTCAGTGAAGACAATCCTGCAAGGTTAATGATCATTTTTAGATTCAACATATCCAATGAAAATCAAAAAAAGAAACAAAATGGGCAGTTTACAATATTGCAAACCTGAGGTTTGTAATTTTCAGGAGATTTTGAATTCTCGGAGCATAAGGATCATCAATAGTGATGGATGGTTCCAATACCCTGAAAATCACTTCACCTCCATTGGATGGTTCAATTTGTGAATAGCGACTATCACAAACCACATCATCGATCTCTCTAGGTGGATACTGGATGTAAGGAACAAAATTGTTATATATATGCTAATTTTTGACCTAAATTGATATCTGTGCAAAATATGGCATGAACTATTTATAATATATAATTTTCTTTCTAATGAAAATATATATTACCTCGGGAACGTCTGGGAAAGATTTATCACAGTTGTATGCAAAGTAGCGATAGATCTGCCATGTTTTTCCAAAATCCATTGACCTTTCGACATACATTCCAGCTGGTCTAAATGTCTTAAAGGTCATGATCAAGTGGGTAAACTGGAATTCAGCCTCCAAGTCAAGTTCAATTGAAACCTGCAAATATATCATGGTCAATGCATAACGCCCAAAGAGAATGAATTAAATGTTTAAATTCCTATTTCTTACCAACTGTCGACCACTTTCTGATTGCCACCAAGTTTCCAAACGATCATTAAAAGTTGTAATCACATTTTGAACTTCATGTGATCTTGCTGGGTCAGCGGCATCACAAGTGAAGCATTTTTGAACATCCTTCAAATGACTAAAACAAAGAACATGTAAACTCATTGACTGAACGCTTTCAATAACATAATAAAAAGTTTTCATGTATATTTGTAGCAAACTTTTTGTTTCTCTCTAAAAATACACCGGTACCCAATGCAATGTTTGCTATAAACATGTATAAAACTAATTTGGACTTTCTATTTCTGCTTTGAAAAAGGAAATGTTAATTCACATTACGACATCTTGTTTCAGTAGTTGCAATCCAAGCCACCATTAAAATAACATATATTCCAATTGTTTGAATAGATTTAGGCAAGCGGTTCCACAGACCTGACAATACAGAAAGGTTCCGGACCACTTTCACCACATGTTGATGTTGCAGATAACATGTGTCCTCTTCCAATAAGTAAATCACCAGTGCTTGGGAAACAACTTGTTCCCTCACACCTCTGCCCATTAGCAAGTTCCACAACTGCAAGCAGAAAGTATGAGAAGTGAATGAACTTGGTCTTACGTATCAGTAGATAGCGAACAGGTCTTTATATACCAATTAAAAAGTTTGGTTTGCAACTGCAATGTGGACATACCAAGTAGTGATACTGCTATCCCTAGCAGTAAGCGCATGGCGAATCTCTGTCCTTCACTTGTACAGAACAAATACACTTTCGGCCCACTAAAACAGTTACAATGCTGTACTAATGGTGCAAAACGTTTAGTCTCCTATGTTGTTCTTGCACTCCTATACAGAATGATATTTTACAACACAAACCTCTCGCAAAACGTCTTTTCACAATTTCTTCAAATTACGTATAGTCAATCCAGACAACCTTTGAAATCTATGATTGCAGTAAACTCTGGCCAAGATACCTTGAAACGGGGCGCTCCCTTTTTTCGTCGCGACTAACAAACCTTTTTCATTGTCTGATTTATTTTTTCCCTTCGGCAAGACTTCTTTGATGTTGTCGCCTTCGCCTCCTGGTCGTCTACTAGATCGACAAGCGAAACGTCTCGACTTGGGTCAAAACCGCGCCATATCTTCGCAATTTGGTGACAAGAGACGCATTTAGATCACTCATTTATCACTTGCTAGAACACCGCTGGCTTGGTGATAATTGCCACTGCTTTTGGCACCTAAGTAACAGATCCTTGCACACTGTCTACTAAACTACTTCTAAATCATCCAAGTTTGCACACCATGTGTTGTAATAAGCGAAAAACCACACGACGTTAGTAAACAAACTACACAAATGGAATGACACAAATAGAGACATTGAAATACTTTAAATACAAATAGTATGGCATGTTAAAGTGTATGAAATATGAGCCTACTGTACCAGCCAGTAAAGAAAAACTTGTTCGCTCTGAAATAACCGCACAAACTACTGGTAATACTGATAATTAATCATCAACCAGTTGGGAATCCTGCAATATAAATATATAAACAAATATCATCTGGAAAAGTAATCTACTGTATTTAATCCGTATAAAAAAGATCGTCTATTTATTAGAGTTAATCCGATTGTGAAAACTGCCAGCAACTCGACACAGCGGAACTGTAACTCAGATCAAAGCAGAAAAAAGCTAATTAAGTAGCTTTACTGCAACTTGGACGGAGAGCATACAAAGCAAAACTGCATTGTAAGTTTAAGACGTTTACCCATAATGAAATAAAAGTTATGCTGGATCGAAGGGGAAATAGCAACACATACATACTTACATAGTACGAGAAATTGGACAAAATGTACGGCTTTCTAATAGGAAATTCCTGTGTAATTCGAGCGCGTAAAAGCAAAAACCTGAGCGAAACAAGCAACATAGTAGGTAGTATTAGGAGGTGCAACACGAATAAGGCAAGCAAAGTATTACAGAAGTGGTCAATATGGCAAAAATATTTCAGTTCATTAAACAAAACACGGACATTTGCATTTGGTACACGATAATAATTAGGTAAATTTTAAAGTGTGTTCTCAATAATCTTGCAAATCTACACAAATGTGTAACTCAAATGCTAAACAGTAACTATTTCAATTACAGTATATCCTATTACAGCATATCTACTACATTCTATAACAGCAATGTTAATAAAACAAATAGCTTCACCTAGGATAGGTGTGAACAACTAACAGCATGTCTAAAATATATGCGCCCATACACAGTTTTGTGAAGCTGGACTATAATGAAGGTCCAAAAGTCAACGGTACACTTATGATTTCGAATGTAATTGCAAAAAAACGATCTATTTTAAACGTGCGTCATTGCATGCATATAAAGGTAGCGGAGCAATAGCAGCCGAATAAAATAAATTTGCAACATTTTACAAAAAAATATGCAGCAAGTAAAATTAAGCTAAATGAAAAATCCTTGGAATGGCTTGGGAAATGAGATAAAAGATCAAAACGGTTAAACAGCACGAGCATAAACAATTACAGCAATTGTTACCAGATTGTTTGGTTATTCACATAGGATTTTTCAAACTATAGCCTGGACAATGAAGCAAATGAATTCGAAAGCAGGGTAATTGTTACACTGACAAAAATTTAGTCTGATTTTGTATAATTTAATTACTGCCGCTAGCAAGTCGAACAATAGAACAATTTCAGCACCAGTATTTCAACCTAACACTTTTGGTTCAAAGCAGTCTGCAATAAAACTATAAAAAAGACAAGCTAAGACGCAAAACAAACAAGGGCCAGGATTTTAGAACCTCTTTCTCAAACCCATCTGGTGCTTAACTTTGGTGGCGTAAAAATCTGATGGAAGCGGCAAGTTTAGACTCTTACTGGTGACCAGAGTAGTACCAAGACATAGAGAATACGGCATCTGGTCACCGCCCGGTAACTGTAACGCGACGGTTGCGGCTCCGGCTAAACCATCCGCCGTCGGTTCAAAAGCTAATGGTCCAACCTCGACAATGTCGTCGGGGTTTGAATGCGGTTTTGATTTACTAAGTTTAATTTTTTCGTTTGTTACGCTGGAACGATTGTTTGATTTCGACAAAGCACTGGAATTTGATAGAAAAATGTCAGATTTTGCTAGCGTTCTCGTCGAACCCGAACTAGGCATAGTGACGCCACTGAAGTCACTTTCTCCTACTGTTTGATCGGAGTGAAATCGGATGCTGAGGCTCCGAAGGAATGTGGTCTTCGAATTTTTCCTCTTGAAGGAGACTGCGAGGGGATCCAACTCCTGGCAATCTACCTCCGGAGTTAAGCGGGCATTCCCGTCTGCATCCGCAATCACAGTTAAGTAATCAGAGGTTGTGTGGAGAAGAGGAATCCTATGCTCCAGAATGTCAGAGGAGCGACAATGGACGACCAAATTACGTTTGTGGACTGCTTCCGCTTCTGCCCACTTTTCTAGCTGATCAAGGTTATCCGAATATCTACGTTTTCAATGAAAAAAATTATTAACTGATAAATTAACTAGTAAATACTGTAATTAATTGAAATTCACGTAGTAATTGTACTAACACTGTTTCCACATTTGAGAATACTGATAAAAGAAACAAATTAGGATACCTCGCCAACGTTATAAAGTACATGCTCTACTCTAGTTCACTAGTAATTGTCGATGAGCAAATTATAAAGTTTAAAGACCTTCGGGAATCGCGAATGTTTTCGAAGTTATTATCAGGTAACAAAGAGAGATCAAGCGATGTTCCAGCCCTGGGTCTTGCAACATCACCGCACTTGTAACGAGTGGGGGAGCCGGTGGAAAAGGTTTGTGTTGGTGACCTATTCTCCAGCGAACTCACACTCAGTGATGGTTTTCTTGAGCACGATGAGAATGTTCTAGATGGAAAGACAGTTTTAAGTGGATATCTTTTTAATTTACAGGGGTATACCTTTCATGCAAAGACGAAATGGATAATAATTTCAAGTAAAAAACGTTTTTTATTCTAAACGTGATATGCAGCAGACGTCAAATAATTAAATGAACACTTACATAAAGCATATGATGAGCGAATACAAGCTTAATGCATAATATACAGTACATTAACACCACAACAGTTAGCAAAATCACCGTCACCTTTTGGGCATTCTCGCAGCAGCAGGGCTTTGTAAGTGTTCTCCGCTCGCCTTGGGTTTATTTTTGTGTTTTTGGAACAGAGGGTTTACAGTGGAAACGTCTTCTTCAGTGCTTGGGTTGTTGACACTAACTTTGGTATAATTTTTGCTTGGATGATTGGTACAACGCATCTTGGATGGTCTATCCAGATAAACGTATGCACAGGCAAACGGACGGCTGTGAAAAGTGTAACGTAGTTCATAGGCCACAAAACGGCCAAGACGAGCAGCTATCGTAGTTAACTCAATACAGTTAGTTTAGAGTTATAGTATCTAAAAGTTATTATCTTTATGTAACATATAATTAATCAAAAACTTTGGTTAGAAGAGAAAGTACGGGTAAGTTGTACTTGCAACTTTACAACTTACTGATGCTTTATCTTTAACTTTTTTCACACTGGTAGTTACACAAAATGTGCAAAAATGTACAGTTTTCATTCTGGTCGCTTGGCACAAATTAATTTTCCAACAGTCTAGATTTTGCATTTTAACAACTGATCAAAGCAAGCTATTGAACCTGGCCATGTGCTGCAATTGCATGTGATGGGCTAGTCTTGCTTGCTGTGCGTCGACAGCCTGCTTGATCTTCCATGCCACGATGCACATCGAGAGGAAGAGGAAGAAACAAGAGAAGAAGACCGAGAAGAAAACAAACAAGTCGATCTGGGTCAGGTCCTGCAAAATTGGAAGAAAAGTTATTTGGGAGAAATAAATTAAGTTGAGCTAATTATGGTTAAACAGCTTCAAGATGTTCTAGTTTCTCACTTACCTGACGAAATAGTATCTGCCCAGTGGCCGAGGCCAGGACTGGTCCGGACGACCTTTTTTGCCGACGCGATGATATGTCATCAGTGGAAGACGACACGTTGTCTGGTAATTCAACCTGCTGGGCAACTATGATGATGTAGAATGTGGTTTGTTTGAGTTCGAAGTTAGAATGTGGACACATTACCACCAAGCGATCTCTAAGTCCACGTGCTTGTAAAGCTTCCGTACCAGAAAATGTAACATAGTTGTTAAGCTCTTCGGCTTGAACGGTCAACTGTGGAATAAATGCATGTGTAATTTTAGGTTACTTCAATTGGTTCCAAAACATTTCAATTTTTGTACGTCAATGGTTGCATATTGCAAAAGGAAAATATACAACATAATGTAAGACAGAAAATTCCGTTAACTTGGTCGATAAAATTTCTCGAAAAACATACGATTTGAAATTTACAAAATCGATGTAACTAAAATGCATTGTAAGTTTCATTGTTATGCCCCACGGTGATGAGTAGGGTAGAAGACAATGTTTTGAAATTGCGCACACCTTTCGAATTTCCCCTTTCCTTATTCCTGTGCCAGTACTGCCATCAGACACTATCACATCAGGGGAAGTAGTGAACCATCGCTTTTTCCGTTTCCCACTGCTGCTGTGTTAATAATAAGCGGAAATGTGTGAAAACTAAATGATGAGTCATCATGTTACAAACAAAAACCGGACACGTTAGTGTTAGTTGTAGCAAAAAATACGCACAAGCTTGTCATTGGCAATTACTCAATTAGCACGAAAATGTTATCACAATACCAATAATTTTCGACTCTTTAACCAGCGTAGCTCATGTGGATACAATTGCTAACTATGACAGAAATTCAGTCTTGGGAAATACCTTTGATATGGCGAACTTTGAGGATTCGGTACATGTACTTCCTCTGTGAAAACCACCTCTTGCTTGCCTGTAAGCTTGTTCAACCTGAAACAGAAAATGTTTTGATAATTGTCTGGATCCGATTTGTATCTTCGAAAATTTTTGTTCAGCAAGGGGTTGTTTGTTAGTTGTGTGTAGGACTCGAACTACATCGAATAAGAACTATTTTTGCTGACAATTTATTTACTCATCCTCAGTCCGATAAAAACCATAATGAACAAAAAACTTATAAAAGCAAAATTAAAAGCAATATCCATTCTGGTACCAACCTTATGTCAAATATGCTGTCACTATCCGAGACAAAAACGTCAACTTCACCCTCAGTGACGTCAATAAGGATGCGAATATCGACGTTAGTAAAGAAGGGGTGAATGGCAAAAAGGGCAACCTGACCTGCAGGAAGGCGAGCCTTATCCCTATAGTCTGACGTCACACAATCGCTTTCTAAGGATGGATCAAAACACCACTTGCTGTCGATCAATACCTGTACAAAATGATGTCATACAATGACAAATGGCATAAATTGATAAAACATCATATTTCACATTCATTGGTTTATTAACACAATGAAGCTTACCAAAACCTTCCAATCAGTTTTCCATATGTGCATAACAAACATTTTTGGCTTTGTCTATTATTATTATCAACGTTCACAGAATTTTATTAAGAATTTCCGCTTATGTAGTGGCTTATAGCGATATTGTAGCCAGTTAAAAGGTAAGCACTTTATGCAGACGGCAATGCAATAGACCAACAACCTTTCTGTAACAGAATCCGCCGTTTACAGGTTGACCTTTAAATCCCTTCTCACAATCATTGCATTGTTCTTTCCAGCAATCGTCAGGTACAGGTGTAGATGCAACGTTACTGCGGCTTCTTTCGCTGCACTGATCCCTGACTGTTTTCGTGTGATTGCCGCATTTGCAAAAGGCACCAGTTTTCCTATCACATGTAGAGCCGTGACCGTTGCAATTGCATTTACGACATTCTCCTTCGAGCTATAACAGTTTTGTCATTAAAACAGTTTTAAAAAATGGTGTTAGTGTTAAGTTAGGGTTTGGTCGAGCACATCTCATATTTGTGTGCTAGTCCTGCTGTAAACCATGTTCCACATAGAAGTTTCCAACTAAAAATGTTGGGTTATATGCCTATCAAGCAACTCTACTGTATATAACGTATGCAATATAGGTATAAGATTAGTGTACCAGTTCTGACAGCCTGGCATAGGTTCTTCTTACCTCAAAATAACCATCCTTGCAACTTTCACAAAGTCTTCCTTCACTGTTGCCACTACATCCCATACACAAGGTTGTCTTTTTACCTAAAGGTCCGTGCATGATGAAAGATTCTTTATCGTTATCTCCAGTAAAATGTGTATTAGGATTCTCAGTGCATTTGCTGGAACGTAGGTGGCAAGCCGTCTGAAAATAACCATTTTTAGACCCATTAACCCATTGCAAAACGAGAAGGTATATAAGCCAGCGATTTCCAACCTTTTTTCAGAGCGACCCAAGTTTAAAGAAAATTTAAAACTGGTACTATCTTGCGACCCAACCATATTCATACATATTAAATGCCATGTATTAAAATATTTTATTAAAACATTTCAAAATCACACTAATGAGAAATCTGCGCTTGTTTGTCGTCAGTGATTTTCTGAAATTGTGGCGTTAGTTTACTTAAGCACAGTCGCAAGTCAGCTTCAACTTCCAACCGATTTCTATGCTTTGTTTTCAATATACACATTGCACTAATCCCAGTGTCACAAAGCCAAGTTGTCGCAAATGGAATCAGTTTTTGAATCACAACCTTTGAAACGGTCGGATACACTTTGTACATGAAAGCCCAAAAGTGAATATTTGCAAAATCTTTAGGGTATTTCTCTTTGAAGGACCCAAAAGTAATACGATTTGTTGTTTCCACCATCATGTCCATAAACTCTTCTGCAATGTGGTGGGGTAGTTGAGGAAGATCTGCGCTACCAAATGGATCAATCATCCAATCATTTTCATTTGTAGGCACCAGGTTTTCATCATAATAGTGCACAAACGTTTGGACAAGCTGTTCCAGGTGTCGGATTATGGTTTGCTTACTATTAACTTCTTTGTCACATTTATAGTGTGTTAGTTCAGGGAACATATCATATTCATCTCGAGCCACATAGCTTTTCCAGAGAAGGAGTTTTTTTTGTGTAGTAAGCAGCAACTTTAGCGGAGTGATCAATTAATGTAAAACCAGCACCTTGCACAGATAAATTCAGACTGTTCAGAGAGTTAAATATGTTACAAAGATAAGCAACCTCTGCATTGAAATCTTCTTGACAAAACTTTTCAGCTAACGCAACATATTCTCTTGTCTCAGGAAGAGAACACTTTCTTCTCGCATATCGCAAACACGTTTCAGAACACGACTTCTTGATAGCCATCGCACTTCCGTGTGCAGCACCAATGCTTTATGATCAGCATCCATGTCGGTTCACAAAGACGAAAATAGACACTGATTTAACGGTCTTGCTTTAATCAAATTCACACATTTCACAACAGAACTTAACACTTTGTACAGTTCTTGTGATATTTTTTTGCAGCAAGGGCTTCTCTGTGGAGAAAACAATGTCTCCATTCAACACTTGGTGCTTTGTCTTTGATTCGTTTTACTATTCCAGACTTGAAGCCAGTACATGCTGCTGCACCATCAGTGCAAATTCCAGCATATTTATTCCAGGGAATGCAGCATTCTGTAAAGAAACTATTCAGACATTGAAAAATATCCTCACCCTTCGCGTGCAATTTTAATGCTTTGCAAAATAACAAATCTTCTGATACAGCTGCATTGTGGATGTAATATCTGTGGATTCACCCAATTGATTGGAATTAAACGGAGACTCTTTCACTTGGGATAGAATCTGTTCAAGAACATCATCAGACACATCTACTATGGGTCTTTTCACTGTGTTATTTGACAAAGAGATTGCATTCAATTTTTTACTTTATTTCTGGCTATTCATTATTTTAACAACTTTTTTCATAACTGACATTAGCAAATCCTCACCAATTGTATGAGTGTTTTTCTGCTTTGCGATTTCGTATGAAGCAACATACGAGTAGACAGCTAATTTATTTTCTGCTGTGAATGCTGTTCTAACATTTTTCTGTCCTTGAATCGATTTTAACTTGCGCTCAAAATTCAGCAGGCTTGTTAACACAATTTGCATGATTTTTTTCTAAGCGGTGTTGCAACTTGTTTTTCTTCACGGACTCTGCAGAGAGAACTTTCAAACATACCACACATTTTGATTTACCATCCAATTCAGTAAAACTAAGTTTAAGAAAAGCTTCATTATATGATCGTTTTGCCATCTTTGTTTCAGTCTAAAATCAAGCAATTAAAAAGTCTGTCTGCTGGAAGTCAAGGGTTGCTAAAAAGCCAAATTGCTTGCAGTTTAACTTTCAATAACGTTTTCAACTGTGCGTTATTGCCCTGGTCTGTGTTAGTGCTTTATATGAAATCACTCTGCAGTCTCCACGCGCTCTAAACTTCTTCACTACGAGAGCTCGTTGTGGAACAAAATGCAACTATGAGGTTATAATGTGTAATAAAAATAATAATGTGACGTATGACACACATCACTCTTACCAGTTTTCCTCGATTATGCTCTCGAGAAGACCCTTATGTACTTATTTTTACAATTATCTGTGTTGTCTAACTCTATAAATTTCCAAAGGCTTTTTCCATTTTGGTTTGATTGCTTTGGAAATATTTACAAAAAACAAGCGACCAAGATGAATTATCAGGTGACCCAACTTTGGGTTGCGACCCACATGTTGGGAAAAACTGGAATAAGTAATAACATAATCAAAATTACCAATTAAGAATAATGTTTAAAGCAATTATATTCTGTGACAATTGTTAAATGTACTCGAACTAAGTAAAACTTAAATTACACTTATATCTCAAAACACTAAAATGCTAGGACTTTTTTAAGTTTTTCACCAGAAAACACTAATGTTGCCAGACCAGTTAGAACAAACTTGCATACTACTACTTACTGTGCAAGGAATGCAAATGTATTCATCTTCTGTCAAAGATGGATCACCAACATAACCAACTTCACAAAACTGACAATTAGCACCGACTGTATTATGCTTGCAACGGATACAACTGGAATGATATGCGATATGATATAAATTGGAATTTTTATAACATCGAAAATTGAAAAAATACTACCAGGGATAACTTACACTTGCGTACATGCCCAAGTAAAAATGACGACTTACTGGCTAGGGTTGCTGGACAAACAGTCACTATGGCCATTGCATTCACATTTTGTTTGGCAATGTGAGCCAGTGTAACCGAAAGCACACTGGCAAACACCAGGCTGAGTGCAATTACCATGTATACAGTCTGAAAAAAATATCAACTCTTTAAATATCAATAATTTTAGTAAGATATGACTTCAAAGTATGAGAAAATCTTGTGCATTAAGTATCCACTGCTCGTCTCATTTTCAACTTAGTCAATTATTTAAACAATCCAATACCTGGGTCGCAGTTTGGTTTGCATTTTTCGTCTGAAGAGTTTCTGATATACCCAGTCTGACACACACATGCATATTTATCTTCCAAATCGGAACAAACTTCAAAGCGTGCAGGATCAGTACAATTGTGATGTCCATTATTGCATTCATTCTCTCTTGGACATTTTATATAAAACCACTGAGCTATAGCATAAGCTGGCAAAGGAGTCAAATCAATGGGACTCTGCACAAATGCATAAGTAAACAAAGAGTTTGGCAAATAATGATGACATACTGCAGTAAAATACAACACAAAGTCGATAAACATTACATTAGCTTTATGTCTTTATGTTTAGTAAACTACAGACCTTGTAATCACCATTTCTGCATTGACCATGGCCACTTCCATCATCCAGACCTAACCAGCCACAATGCTTGTGTTTAATGCAGTCATGACAATATGGGATAGTCTCGCAGTCTTCCAATGGGCAAGCTTCCATGCTTTGCAGCACATTTCCACATAATCCTCCCACGCAGTAGAGAGGTGCTAAATAAGAACTTAAGCATGTTTCCAGCTCCTGGCTCCACCTGCACATCCCCAGACCATCATCCGATCTTCCGCCAGATGTAAAACAAGTGGAGCAGCTCTTGTGTGTTGAACACGGAGCTGGGCATCGTTGCTTATACAGAGGATGCATTCTCCTGCGCGTCCTCACAGGGTATAGCATCCATTCCGGGTATGACAAAGCTCGATTTAGAAATGAAGATTTTCGAAAACACTTGTAAAATGGCTGCTCCATTGGTTCTGCTAAGTTCCAGTGACAGCCCTCAGACGTGCAGCTTGAGCATGTTGCGAAGTCACAAGCTGAACATTCTGTAGAAGAAATGTGATGTTTTAAAAGGCCGAAGGCAAAACAATCAAGCTTTGATATCAAACAATGCCAAAACGATCATGCCTGTCACTTACTAGTTTGTTGACACTGAGCAGATCCATTACAGGTAGCTTCATACGGAATGCACATTCCAGGGGGCTTTGAAAAATTGGCGTTGCTACACTCTGTGCTGCACCACTTGCAATACGAACCTTGTCCAGAAGGCAACCATGATTGACAGTCACGGCAATTTCTGGAAATTATGTTTGTATTGTACAAATTAGATAGCCTCAAAAAATGACATCAGAAAATGAAACAAGAGACACAGTATGGTTATTCAACACAATAGAAATGGGTGAATGTGAAGACAAAGCAGGAACTCTGGGGTATATTGAGAAAACTTTGACTCTACCTGAATTCAGAGCAGTTTGTAGTTGTCCGTGTGCGTATTTCACACACACTACTCTTTAAAGAGTTCAGAGTAAACGCCTAAAACAGAACTCAGTTAGAAAACTAACTGATCATATTTTATTGATATCATTTAAACTATTTGTGAGAAAATTATCCCAAGTAAGTCTACTAAAACATGTATACCTGTAGAGTATCTTGTAAAATGCCCTGATTAATGCCACCATATACGAAGACCTTGATTTTATTGTCGTTCTTATAAAATGTAACAGATGCAGCACCAGATCCAATTGCAGGTTCATGAAAAATGTTTGCATCTAAAGAAGATCACAGAAATAAGCCTGATGCTTTTTGTTGAGTAAATTATTTTCTTATAATTAGCTAAACACTAGATCGCTACAAACATTGGTTGTCCATTTTAGGTAACTCGAGGTCAATCCAGTCATCGCAACCAAATTGAAAAAGACTCAAATCACTAGTGAAGTGATTATGATCAGTCTGACCTCCAATAACCAAGAACCCTCGAAAACCATCTGAAAGAAATGCCCCTTGCAGGTTGTATATAAACAATAAAGTATCTAATCTGTATAATAAGTATCTAATATTACTTTTATCTGTAATATAAAAGTATCTAAGTTCTTTAAACAATGCTTTACTAGAAAGCACTCTAAGACTTACATATACCTTGTGAAACACTAACTGCTGAGTGAAAAGATCGAGGAGAAACAACAGGCTCATTCCGGTTATGATTGCCTTGATGGAGAATACTCCATCTTTTTAACAAAACATTGTAGACATAGAGTATATTTGATGCGCTAAAGCCACTCTTCGCAGTATAATTGTAATGAAGTCCGCCGAATATGTACAGCATACTTGTAGTGTCATCACAGATTGCAGTATGACCATATAGACCAAGAAAATCTGCACCGGTGCTGTTTGCTAGGGACCATTCATTTCTTTCAATATTAAATGTGTATACCTGATGAACAGAAAACAATTGGGTTCCATACCAGGAAGAGGTTTATGTTTTGGATTTTTTGTCATATTACGACTTGTACCAACACATTTTGAGGCTATGTGTTACCTTATTGTTAAAACCAATGGATGATGAATGCCCACCAATAAGCAGAACTTCTGCCTTTGAACAAAGTGTCAGTGTATGACCAGACAGTGATGGAGGCACGCTGTATCTGTCAATCTTCTTCCAGACTGCAGATATATTAGGAAGAGTTTATTGAATTCTTACTATCTATATTTAGTTGATGATTTCTATTTATCTGGGATAAGCACATACAAGCCAAAAGCTGAATAAATTTACCAAACAAAAATCTAATCAACTGCAATTTTCAGGCAAATGTGTATAAAACAGTTTCTAGAGATAGAAAGTGACAAAAATTGGAATATAATTTGGTAGAAAAACACTAGTTGCAGTTAAATGTCTTAAACAGGTCGCCATTAACCAAGCAAATTTATGATCTCCAGAGACATTTTACAAAGTATTGTTACAAAAATTAATGTATGTATAAAAAATTAGGCTCTTATATAAGTTAGAACTGAAATAAAGCTGTTGTACATTTTATTGTAATTAACACGCCATTTTCCAACTGCAACAACAAAGAAATGTGTGGATAAAATCTTGTTGTGGGGTGACATAGATTTGGTGTTTATTTATATCAAGATTCGAGATGCTTGGTGTTCATGTTTTTACAACCATAAAACCGAAATATTTTTGTCCCATCGCATCACCTTATATTTAGGAAAAAACCTTAAAGGAAAAACTTGTGAAAAAAGATTTTTCGATATTTGCAGTCAACTATTAGATAGTTACCGTATTCATTTGTATCACCACTTCTGTTTAGGTGCAATTGCCATGTATCATCAAAAGTAGATGAACTGTCTTTGAGACCACCATGCACTAACATTACGCCAGAGCGTGGAAGGAAAACAGATGCATGCCAGTATCTAGCAGCAGGCCACACGCCCTGATTTTTCTTGATTTTTGTCCACACTCTTTCTTTTGAATCAAACCTGAAAAAACAAAGTATTATTGTTTTTGTTGGAGACAAATATAAGGAGTCATGTTTAACGTTGATGCTACACTACATGAAACCGTCTTGCCAATGACAATGTTGGATGTTGCAGACAGCTAATCCTGATAATACACAGATAACTATACCTGTACAGAGAGTTCTGTGCACCATTGCGAGCAAATCCACCAAAAAGCCACAGGTACGGTTTTTCAGCTATAAGACTGTGACCAAACAAACCAGGCGGCTGCATTGAACAGACACTATTGCTTTCTGACTTGCCTTCACTTGACATATAATCTTGCAAGCTCCATTCCATTTTCGAATATAAAGGAAAATGAAGTGATGGTAAGTGTATGCTGCAATCTTTTCCACCAAAGGTAGGATTGCAGTAACATAATCCCTGTCAAATAAGCAACGCCAGTAACTGAGTTAGGCAATGTAGCGAATTTAGCGATGCAATGAAAGAACGTGACGCATAGAAAACGATATTGCAATTTTTATGAATAGTAATTAGTGTTGTTGCATAATAACATGATTTTATTGACAGTCAGCATAACCCAAAAACACTGTACATTTTGGCATTTGCCGCGTCCATCCTGACTGAAGCAATTGTTCGGACAAGTGTTACCAACTCTGTCAAAAGCAGCACAACTCGATGCACTGCTATTGCACTGAAGGAGTTCATATTTTGCATTAAACCCAAATGAAGCTGTTTGGTAAGGATAAGCTTCAAACAACACTGACAGAACACCTGCAAAACACACGTATAACATCATCATCATTAGGTCATTGTATATTGTTTTTGGACACGTAGGGCAGTAAAAGATTTCCATGCAGTTCGATCCAATGCGACACCTTTCGCTTTTTGGTAGGTGGTGTTAAGCTTCTGTAATCATTACGAAAAATGGCCTGACAGGTGTTCTTTGGTCTTTCTCGTTTGTGTTTTCCCCCTGATGGGACCCAATCTAGTGCAGTTTTTGGGTACCGGTAGTCAGGCACTCTGAGCACATGTCCCAGAAAGCACATTTTGCACTCAGTAATTACGTTGTCCAAGGTCAATTAGCCCCTTTTGCACAAAATTTAGTATATCCACAGTAAAATCTGAACCCCATAATGCTTTTATTGTACTTTACTATGTTAAGTCGGTTATTTTCCATTTTACACAATAATGTAAACATTTCACGTTACAAAAACGTTTATTTGCTCAAGCACTGAATACTTCTCCAAGTACTTACCAGAAAAAGCGTAAAGTATAATGTCTCTCTTCATGCCAACACCACATACTGACGCCAGCCTGGAATTCGTTTTTTTGTTACTGTTTGGAATTCCATCATACACAAGGATTGGATTTTGCTGAAATAATTGAGTACATTTGGATCATTCCTATATTGGAAGCAGTTTTAGTGCTCCAGTTAATTTACTAGACTTGAGCTGACTACAAATTTCAGTTCACCATCGTTATTCATTAGTCAAGGGACTACAACCACGTTTGCCAACTTCGTAACTTTTTTTTCTTCCTTCTTGTAACATAGGACTTATACCCACCATACAATCTACATGCAGATTTTGACTGATGATAAGTTTGATAACGCTATCCTTTTCGGAAGATACAATCCACATGCAGTGCATTAATGAACCATGATTTTGAGACTCATTCCAAACTCCAAATGCTTCAGTGGGATTGAAAGAGGAATCGAAAATGGTCCGACCATCACATCTTTGATAACATAGTCCGCCATTTCTAGAAAACAACCAGGGAAATTAAGGCTGACACTACATCAGAAAAATTACTGAAAAACAGAGATCAACCACAACAGATTAAGTTCATTAAGCACCTTGGCTCTCCATAATATCCAGGATCACAGTATTGGCAGTTGGGACCGTGTGTATTATGTAGACACTTGCATGCTCCTGTACTGGCATCGCAGAGTCCGGATGTATGGTCACCATGACCATTGCAAAAACATGCTTGGCAACCTTGAGATGATGTAGCATTTCCATAAAAGCGTGGCAGGCATTGATGGCATTGGTTTCCCATAGTATTGTGATGACAATAGTCGCAAGCACCTACAAATAAACATCAAGTTATATTTAGGTAACATTATCAAACATGTACAGCTTGCAAAGACTGGTATGAAAACAAGCATTGCAGGGTAATTAGTTTAATTACTGTAAATCTACTTTAACTGACTACAAAGAATAGATTTAATGCAGAGCCCTGGCTGTGCTGATTAAATCCCGTGCATGTTCAAACATTACGTAAATCACTAGGAACTTACCAATACCAGTTTTACAAGTGCTATGGAAGTTACACTGGCAACTAGCATCACAAGCTGTGGCAAGAGAACTTTCATTTGACGTCCACCCAAAGTTACAAATACATTCAAAATCCGGTGGACCGCTGAAACAAAGCAGAATACTTAACTTATTATAGCAAAATGCATGATGTCAATAACATATGTTTGGCAAAGGTAAAAATAAAACATAACACACAAATAAACAAGGAAAACTATCTTATTGTTTCACAGCCACTCCATAGCAATAGCAATCTAAATACCAACCTATTCAAGTTTATTTTGAATGTATTTGTAAAAACAAAAACAGCCTAACAACCAAAAAAAAAAACAATGACATCAGTCGCAAGATTTCTTTTATAAAGCTGGATATAAAAGTTAGCTGTATCACCATATGCTAAGCATTTTACGTCACACAATATCCACCTGCAAGAACCATGGACACAAAGTTTGTCACAAGTACGATTGCACACCAAACCATCCCCAACATATCCAAGCTTGCAGCGGCATTCAAAAGAGACTGGGCTGTTAATACATTCTGCATTGTTATTGCAATTGTGTAAGGGAGTTCCTGGTGGCCATTCTATAAAAGAATAAAATTACAAGACGTGATTCATGCATGTTCAATTGCTTACACGCCTTTTTATAAAATCGATAGCGCCATGTTTTAACTAATAAAATAAACTTTAATGGAGCGCTATAAACTTATGCAACATACTTTAACAAATTGAAATTTTTCAAACAGGATAATAAAATAACTGGAAACAAGAAAACAGGAAATAATCAAATCAGAAATAATCACATTAAAATTAAATAAACTGCTATTAATTATTAATGCAAGAATTTAACGCGTAACTAATTATTTAATGACAGGAAAATTAAAATCAATAAAATACCTTCTGTACATTCATCAACGTCCTGACAGGTACTATAACTCCAGTCAAAAGCTGTTTCAATTACTTGATTTGTTAGACATTCACTTTCGTTATCTGGGCGACTGTAATGTCCTGATACACATTTTCCCTGCACAGTAAGACAAGAATCCTTGTTAAAGTTCTTTCAAAAAGTTTTTATTTTATTCAAATTAAACTTAATGAAAGTCTATGACATGTGTAACAGCTACAGCAAAATGTGCCATTTTGTTCAGAAGAAAGCATAAAAACAACAGCTATTTAACCTGCAAAGGAAGTAAGTGAGAACTACACCACCCACAGCCATATCTCATCAAACAGTTGTGGCAAGTTTTCTGTTTGTTGCAACTGCATGAAAAAAAACACCATTTTACCAATGCATTAGAAATTTTAAGACAGAAGTACAATAGTTATAACCATGTTAACATTTTCTTGCCAGCTTGAAATGAAATCAAAACATCCAAGTCAACTCAGCTATGCCTGTATGTTAGAATTAAGGCTAACAATTTAGAGAGGAAGAGTATATTACTCGACTTTGTGAACACAAGTACCTGATGCATTCATTCACTTCTTTCATCCACTCCCTGCATTGGCCAAATAAAAACATATTTCTGTGCTGTTTGAAATTGTAGCACCGTCTATTAGTTGAGCACCACCTGCACCCCTCGATAGCTAGACAGCTGTTGCATGTCTTGAGACCATGGCATGACGTTGAGCATTCTTCAGCCGTTAAGACTCCGAGTTCTTAAAATATAACATCACAATAAAGCAAAATTATTACTGTAAATACACATAGTCCTACTAACTAATATCATAAAATGGCACAGTATTAGCTGTAGCCTGGTAATTTTACATCTAATTTGTTGAATTATGAAACAATTAAAGTTGGAATATAGACTTCCATACCTTCGAAGTTAGGCCTGTTTTTGGAGCATCCATATATATTATTCCATTTGCACATGTCATTTGAAAGACAGGACTGGCAGGTGGACTTGTCAGCACATTCGGGGCAAGACAAAAAGTCAGTAATAATTCCATAATACGGTTCATTTGCACCTTAAAATTGATAAGATTTGCATATCTATGCACTTTTAGACATGAGCATACATAATTATTGCTAAATTTATTTTACACATTATGCACTACCATACATACAGCTGTTGTGAAGATTAGTTTAAGTACACACTACTTTTTCAAAAAAACAATGTGTTCAGCAAAAACAAGATACAATGAACAAATTTATTCATTATAATTATCAAAACATCAATCATGATATATTACCTGCTACGAAAGTACAATGTTTTGGTGACCCAACAATGCACTGTCGACTAAGACAACGACTTTGGATTAAACTCCAGGCACAGCTTAAATCAGTTACACACAGCTTACAATTGAGAAACGTATCACATAGGTTGCCATTAGAGTGGAATGGTTCCAAAAATTCTGGCTTGATTACAGAGAATTCATTTTTATTTCCCCAGTTAAGGCTGAAAAAGGAAACAGTTAATTCTATTAATGTGCGATTGATTTCATTGTGAATGCTCTTGACCATACGTGGCTGACAAATACTGACTGTTGGTAAGTATAGATGGATTGTTACTTCAATCTTGCCTAGTATTAGAAAACAATTTCATTGCGAGAGCAAACGGGAAAGATTGAAATTTTACTCAAGTAAATAATATTATATCTAGAAAATATTTTTCATTGTAATCACATGGAATTGAGCTGAATCATGAGAAAACTTAGAAAAAAAACACGGGACAATGGAAAAAAAACTTCCCCAAGTCTCTCTGAGTATTTCATGAACAACATTAGGAATACAATAACAGATGGGCTGTCAAAAGCAAAATGTTAACACACTTGTCTAGACACTATAATCTAATATACTAATATAATCAGGATAAAGTTCATACTTAGCAGTCCATTCAAGATGAATTGACCCACTCCATTGCTCTACTTGACGTTCTTCTGAAAAGGAATACTGCAGCTTGTAATAATACCTGCAACACCAATAAAGCAAACTACAGCTCTGTAGGGAAAAATATGACATAGATTTGCAAAACTGTTCCTGTGTAAGAAAATTTCCTTCATGGTAAATATACATACTGTCATTTGTATAATGTTTTAGAGTTGAAAACATAGTTCTGGTTTACTAAACCTACCGATTTCCTGCCTGAGGATCTCCGGTAATGGTAACTATTGAAGATGTGCCTGATGAATGAGCACTGTTGCCGCCTGAAGAAGTGATCAACTGCGCATTCCCAGTCTTACTGAATCCAGCAGTTGTACTGAGATAAAATTTTCCAAGACCTAACAGAAAGTGGGTTGTGAGAAAGCCTTGTATTTCCCATTTGTGTCAAAACGCGAAAGGAATCAAAAAGATATCCAATGAAATATTAGTGTTATGTTGCAAGCTATTACCGTTGTCAGTGTATAATTGAAATCGCAAATTTTCAAACAATTCTGTATGGAGCAGGTGCAGAAAACCTTTAATAATTATTTGATGTTCTCCTTGCGGTACAGTAACATGAAGGTTTTCAACTCTGAACTCATTTGTGATTGGGACAGCCTACAAAAATTTACAATATAAAACATGTAGTATAGTTACATTCAGTTATAAATAATTTGTATATGAACTTCATGAATGCTAGGTTTACCAACTAAACTGTCTTTCTCAGTCACGCATTGCTTTTGACCATTTAGCTATTCCACTAGCATAGAAAACATTCAACAATTTTTACATATGTATGAGTGGGTTTTACAGTAATGATACATCTAAATATATATAATACTAAAAAAAATATATACACACCATATCTGGTGTGCTAATGTTCTGTGAAGCGGTATTAAAATAAATTAGCACCAGAAAACCGGGAGAAATATTGTTAGTCAAACAACTTCCAGATGATTTGAGTAACATGTTGTTCATCGAATCCCACCAGACTCTTCCACTGTTTGTCATTATTCTTCCACACATACCTGCAAATGTTTATATTCTGTTTATTTTACACTAGAACGGCTGAGGTGTCGAAAACCACACTTTTTGAATTTTGATGTATATTTTTTTTCTAGCAAATGCAGTTGCAACGATATAAAATTTTGAGTAGCTTCATAACTTTCTTGAAAGAGTATGGATACGTTACATTTAACGAAATTTGATTTTCAATTAATTTTTTACAACTTGTTATACTTTCAACGACTGAGGTGTCGAAATCGACACCAAGATGATTTTAGAGGTACAGTAGGCTATAGCATTTTTTCACTTCGCACGATTGCACTTGCAACTATCATATACGTGAGATTACCCTGGTTTTTATCTTTTCAAGGGATTGTTTATCTTATTTAGATAAAGCTTTTACGGAGTATATATGACGTCATATACGTACTTTGTCCATGTACGTTTGTACAATACAAACTTGCTTTGCAGCAAAGACTAACTGACAACTGCACACAACAGCTTTTGTGCAACGTACGGATTGTATGTTACAACAGTAAGACTAAGAGCTTTATACGTTTTCCATATTATAAAAAGGATAATTAAAATTAACAACATCCAGTAATAGTTGTTTGTTGTTTCATACGATATTAGCAGAGCGAGGCTATAAACTGTACAGTAGGCAACAAAGTGCAGGCTACAGGCAAAAAACTAGTTTACGATAACAATGAATATTTTCATATGCAGATTTACAATTTAATTTTAGCTAAAGATGTCATCACGTAAATTCAGTTGTAGGTACACAGCGGCCGAAGCCATAACTATCCTTCATGAAGATTCTGACATTGATGAGTCTGATGATCCAGAAGATAGGCCAGATGAAGTTCTTCAAGTACGTGAGACACTTCAAGTGACGAGGTTTTGTATGATGCTGATGATGCTGGAAGTTCTTCAGACCATCACCAAGATGGTGGAAGCTCATCTTCGGTGCAATATACAGCCAGAAATGGAGAGACGTGGACGCCTTTATTGTGTGCAAGAACAGTGTGTTCCAATCATGCAAACTTAGTGCGGGTGAGACCAGGTGTCAATTCTAGTCTTCGCTACAAATCTTATAGTAGCCCTTATGATTGCTGGAAATTGTTTGTTGACAACTCTATTTTGATACCCATAAAAACACATACAATAAGAGAAGCTACCAAAAATGAGCCCAACTTCCTTTTTCCAATGGAAAAGCTGGAAGCCTTCATTTCCTTACAGCAATGGTCGGCAACCTTTTTTTGTCGCCGCCCAATTACTCTTTCAAGAGCTATTCAAGGCCCACTACGTGAAACCACTACAACAAAACGAATAACTTAATTGTTGAACAAAAACATCAGTCGCTTGTACAAGGCAATAGCTTGCTGCTAATACTTTGATATTTTCTAAGATTATCGCACTAACAAAAGCGACAGGCAAAAATTGCGTTTTTTTAACAAGAATTTAGGGTCAAAAAGAAACAAAACAACGATAATAAAAAGTAAAAAATAAAAAATCATAATTGCAGTTTCCTCAGTTGAAGGCAAAGCAAATCGATTCACGGAATTTGACATTAAATTGACAAAATACTGATATTACTCGCACAGACCATTGTTAGTAATCGCCAGGCTAACCACAGCTCGGCAACACCACGCAGTTTTCGGCGTTTCACTTTCGGTAGTCCGATTATTATCTAAGAAAGTAGCAGTAGTTTCTTTATTTCATCAATCAATCAATGTGATGAGTGAAATTGTTTGCATTTGCTAGTAGCAAGATCCGGAAGAAAGTTTGTTGTTGTCGCAACTCGCAACGAGTAAGTTTTTCAGCTTGTATCCAGCAAGCGGTTTCTGCGAGCTGATTATATTTGTTTCATTGCTGAGAAAGACTGCTTGTACATATACTTAGTGCTGAACATGGATATAATTCGGTTCGTTTCTTTTTTCAAATATAGAAATTGCTCGTGATGAAGCTCCTGCCAAAACTGTAAGACAGATGTACTATAATTACCACTGGTATCGCTTTTGGGGGCTTTGCTTTGCAGATTTTCATCACACTGAAGTCGCAATAGTTCCAGTTGAAATTTAAATACAGATAAAATAAAAGATGACCGCCTTAAAAGTAGCCCAAATAATAGCAATACTAGACTTAACAATGAAACTGTGATGCAACAATGAGCCAAAATAAAAACTCTTAGCTACACCAATTTTTAAAATACAGTACAATGAATGTACAGCTATCATGTGACACACAACTACATGATAAAACTGAAATAATAATGAATAGCTCGCGGCCCACTAAAAAATTGTTAAAAGGCCCACAGTTTGCCGACCACTGTCTTACAGTATGCAAGAGGGATTTACGGCAAAAGTCATTCTGTTGACTTTTTATGGAGTGAAAAGTACGGCCCTCCTATCTTCAGGGAAACTATGTCAAGAGCTGACTTTGTAGAAGTAAAAAGATAGATTAGATTTGATAACAAAGATTGCCAAAGTCAGAGATTGTTGGCCGATAAATTTATACAGATTCGTGAGCCTATGGAAGCATTGGTCTCTAATTGCATAAGAAACTACAGACCGGATTGGAATTTAACAGTGGATGAGCAGTTGTTTCCGATGAACAGATGTCCTTTCATTGTTTTCATGCCAAACAAACCGGACAAATTTAGGATGAAGTTTTGGGTACTAGCTGAGGTGAGCTCCAAATACGTTGGTAATATCTTGCCATGCCTCGGCGCTTTGGAAAAAGATCAGCGAAATGGCAGACCACTTGCCGAAGATGTTGTGATGAGACTTACCAGCAACTTGGATAGAAATGGCGGATACAACATCACAACAGATAACTTTTTTACTAGTGTGCATCTTGCTGGTTTGCTAAGCCAAAGAAATATCACAATTGTGGGAACGGTTCGATCTAACAGCAACGGACTTTCAAAAGAGATAACCAGAGGGGAGGAAGAAAAGTTTTCTAGCAAGTTCTTCCACAATTTACTGAGAAACTGTATGCTTGTGAATTACCAGTGCAAAAAAAAGAAAAATGTTAAGCTTTTATCGACAATGCACAACAGCCAAAGCACTGATGCAACAGAAAAAAAGAAACCTACTGTTATACAATTCTACAACCAAATCAAGGTAGGCGTGGACGTTTTCGACCAAATGGCGAGAAAATACACAACCCATGCATCAGGTAGACGATGGCCTTTTGTTGTTTGGACAAACCTACTGGACATAGCAGCACTAAACTCCTGGATTCTGCACAGAAAATGTTCCGGTATGAAAATATGGCGGTAGCAACATCAGCCGACGAAGCTTCATACTCCAGCTAATGGAGGAGTTGAGGGATGCTTACGCGGTGAAGCGGAAGCAGGTGGTCCAGAGAGAAGTGAACCCAGCACAGAGAAGACTATCTGGAAAGCGAAGGAAATATGCGGGACAAGGTTGCAAAAATAATACAGTTACAGTTTGCTGTCACTGCAGCAGGCCAACTTGCGGAGTGTGTGGTAACGGTGACTGGAAGCTTACAAAACGCAAAAACTGCTCGACATAAATTGATCAACATGGGTCTTGCTGTAAACTCTAAAGACTTATCATATTGTGTATAGGAAACATATGAGCTTTTTCTGCAATAGTTAGCGTTTTGTTAGGATACCTACCATCAGAATACTGTTTGTTTTTTTTCAAATCAATATTGTGATGATGTTTTTTTTCCTTTCTTACAAATATGTGCAACGTCATAAAAGGTCAACTTGCTGTAACCTTGTTAGTTTTTGTTTCAACTGAACAAGCAAAATACATCTTAAATTCATTCCGAAAGTATATCTTTTTGAGTTTTTCACTAAATTTAATCAAAAAGTACATTTCTTAAGATGGTGTCATTTTCGACACCACCGGCTGTTGGAGGTAAACTTGTTTTCTGGCCGTTTTAGCGTTAATAATCTCTAGCAGTCGGTGAAACCGTAACACAAAAATATATAGATCAAGCTCTAACAACACCACGCTACAAGTACAAAATTTTATATTGGTTATTACAACTTCTTACTGTTTTCATCAGGTTCTCCAAGAAGATAGCACTTTGCATCAGGTACACACCACCCACATCCAATCTCTTCCCACTGGTAACTGCTATTAAACTTGTAACTGCAGTAAAGACGTGAAAGAATTAGTTTTACAGAATTAATTCCTTGAGCACTTGGATGATAATTTTACAGTGACTAGCATAGAATTTACATGCTGTTGTGCATAGAAGCTTCATTATCATTTCTACGTAAAGTACAACAGGAGGGACCAGCTAGTAGAAACAGAAGCAACTAATTTGCATACACTTACTTGCTAAATGATGTACAGGAGTTACATGAATGCACTTTTTTGCACACTCCTTCACAAATTGGTGGATGTATGTCAGCAGAACATGAACCTTGAAAGCGATTAAAACAATGTGCCCTATGACTCATATCACACCATGCACATCTTTGGTCCATAAGGCAAGTTTTCTCAGTGTGGTACCATTTCCTACAATTGTCTTCACGGCCGTCGTAAGTAACTGGCATAACATAGGTAGGAACTTTGTACACATGTAATTTGTTTATGACCCTCCCGTCATAGCCACCATGAAGAAACAAAAGGTTATCAGATGCAACTGCAAAATGGTTCTGTCTCCCATCAATCTCCACCTTTGGCATGTGCCAACTGTAACAGCGTAAATTATAAAAGTGCAGGCGATTGTCATGGCAAGATTCATCTTTGTCATGTGTGTGGACACTACCACCGAAGACAAGCATATAATCACCGATAATTGTTGCTGAGTGAAATGCAACAGGTTTAGGTGAATTTTCTAAAGGTATCCGAAGCCAATAATGTCTCTGCAGTTGAAAGATGTACAGTTGGTTGGTGCGATCCTGCACTGCATTTCCAGTTGCACTCTGTGCTGAGTATCCCCCAAACACAACAAGGGATTGTGACACACTGTCATAAACCATTGTATGGCCTGCAAGTCTTAAGTGGGATGACTTTACACTGGCTGGGTCATATGTAATTTGTTCCCATAAACGTGTTTGTAAGTTAAATCGAAACATGTCTGATGAAACTATAATTCCGGAAGATGTCATCGCTTGTCCTCCAAAAACATATAAAAACTTTCCCTCATCTATGTGAACATAGGCAGAAGTGTGCTGGGCTAATGAAGGAAGTGAAGAATGCAAATTGTTTTCCAATAAAAGCCATTCAGAATTTGAAATATTAAATATCCACAGTTCGTTGCTGAAACCTTCTTGTCCCAGATTTCCACCAAACATCAGTAGATAGCCAAGGTTGTCATCATCATCATAACTAACCATCTGGAAAGGTAGCATAAACAACAAAAAAGGAAAATTTCTGCACTACATACTGGAAGTGGTATTTATCAAATCAGGAAGACTAAATTCATGATATGAAAAAACTTATGATAAGATCTGATCACTTCACATCAAAACCTGAATCAAACCACAAACAACTTACCGTGTGGCAAAAACGTGGTGAGGGCCTTATGCTGGTTTCAATAGCTTTCCATACATTTACAGTAAAATTAAATTGAAACAGATCTCCGCGCACATTGTTCAAATCATAACCTCCAAAGATCCAGAGATATGGATCAACATAGGCACCAGCATGACCAGCTAAACCAGTTGATTTTCCCTCATTAAATGTGTTGTTATAAACCAGTATAAATGTGTCGGCAAGCTCCTGTCCTTCTCTTGGCATTTCACATCCAATGCCAATGTAGCCAAAATTGCAAATGCAAGTTTTGGAACTGTATAATTAAAATAAATAAAAACCAATGAATTTTTTGTTAGATTACCGGTAGAAAGCAACTTGATCTTAATTGTTTAACTGCAAAACATTATAAATGCTTAAAATATTATGGTATTACTAGGTTTTGGTAATTAATGATCATTACAAAAAGTTTGAATTCTGTATGAAATAAACATTCAACTTAACATACCCATCGTCCAAATTGCATGTTCCATGTGGATAACAGTCTGATGGGCATATTGGCATGCTACAGTCATCCCCAACCCACTTATATGAGCACTGACATCTAATCAATACAAAGCCAGTTGTAAAAAGCAGCATTAAATTTATGTACCGTAGTAGAAATTTCACAGTATATAACTCATTAAAGCACATGTTCTTAACAATCAACATTTAAACATTATTGCATGAACTATCTATAATCCAGTGCTATAAATAGGTCTTAAGCAACAAAAATAATATGTCATATTATTGTTATGGTATATAATACGTCACACTTGCATAATAAATTTAACAAACCAAGGCGTTTTACCTGTTGTAAGACTTCAGACATCTGCCTTGACTACTGCAGTTATTTGGACAAGAGTAGATAAAAAAGTTAGCTGCAAATCCGCTTCTTTCATAGTTATTATCGCTACAAAAAATTTTTTTTCAATTTTTAATATTTTTCCATGCAAGTTCAGAAAAAATGTTTTGTAATGGTGTGTCAGTGTGTCCATTGGTAATAACTGAAGTTTTTATGGACATTGTAGCTATACTATACAGCCATAATAATATTGCTTAGTAACCAAACTAACCTCATAAAATAAATTAACATTGACCCAGATTTTGCTTGAAAATAAGGTAAACTTGTTGTATTTCCATCCCCACTGAGAGTTCCAAGAAGTTTGCCACTGTAGTCACTTCCTTCGTATACCATGATGTAGTCATATGTGCATTCTGTGTCTTTATGAGTGAAACTTAGTGTAATAAAAGGATAGTTTTTGGTGTCAGGGCTGATGATCAACCATTCGCATCTAAAAAGAGAATATAAAACATATCAATACAAATGATGGCAATAAATGTTCAAAAAGCATATGTTTACCTCTGATCCGACTTGTACTTGGCTCCATAAGTAGATATGCTTCCAGACATTACATCCTTGTATACAGTTCTATTTTCTGAACATGCTTCTGTAGATAGCCCAAGCAAAGAAACAGGGGCTAGTACAAACATCCACCAAGTAGAAATTACAGGCAAAATATTTCTTGCCATGAATAGTGTTTCATTTAAGTTATGTTTGCAAAAATATTTCCATACTTGTCATCTAAAAGTTCAAAGCTTTGTTCTTGCCTGAGCCACAGACTGGCAGGTGGAAATGAGTGTAATTTATAATCACAGTCATATTAACTTACAATACAATATCCACTTTTGTTACTATAAAAACGTCCTTTAAACAAAATGCATTAAGTTTTAGCATACCATCTGACACAGTGACAAAAATTATAACAATGTGATAACAACAATACCACAGACAGAATATAGATCAATTTAATGCTTGAGAAAATGTGCAAAAAGTACATGGTTGGCACAGGCCATAAAAATGAAATATCCACAATGGAAAGTCTAATACAGGGATTCTCAACCTGTGTTATGCGAAGGTCTTCCAGGTGGTATGCGAGAAACTTCCATTTTTTAAAAAAAACCTGGATTCACAGCTTTCTAGTTTACTTATTGAGTTTTGTTTCGAAACCAATAAGTTTTCCTGAAGCCCTATTGCTCTATGAATTCCTATTGTTTCTTAATAATACGATCTTAAAATACAGGTCATGTCAACAGAGAGCGTTACTTCTCAAAAGCGTTATAGATATTAGGTCAAATGATTGCTCATAAGCATTACTTCTCTCACAGCTTCATAGTAATTTTATGAAAGTACTGGTGGTAATGCAGGCAGGTGTGCAGCGTAAATGCAGGTATGCGCATAATGTGGTGTAAAATAATGCAGGTAATGATAATGTATATTATTCTTCTGAATAAACTAAGATTCTATCAAATTAGTTGTTCTGCAAGAAGTGGCATGTGTTGACAAAAAGGGGTGCTAATACTTGGCAAACACTATACAGCAGAAGTCATTAGACAATGTACAGTGCCATACATCACATTTATTTGTTGCATTGAATTAAATTCTGCACTTTAAAGATTCTGAAAGCAATTTACACATGCACGCTACTAAAATATTTCTCATTTTGCACATGACTTCTTGCGCAAAAATGGAAAATACTGCAGTCTTGGAAACCATGCAATGATGCATGAAATGGCTAAGTCTAATGTGACCGCAGCAAACCTATTATACATTGCCCATTCATATGATTTGCAGTAATGGAGTTGTAAGTCAAAAGTCAAGCAGTAAACTGGCTTCGTTTCAGTTTATTTTTTATTTGGTTATAGATCGGTTGCACATGCACAACAGTGACTCCCAAGGGTATCACTATTAGCATGTAAGCTAATTAAGAATTAAGTTACCACCTATTACCTAAAAGCCTGAGATGTTAGCTTAAGCGAACAGATTATAAGGAAAACAGGAGCAGTTTGTTCATCAATTTATCATACCATTAAAATTTAAATGGTTGAGCTAAAAGTAATATAATAGTTAACAAATAGTTTGCCTCAGCCAGTTTGGCCATAACAAACAGCAAATGCCAAAATTAGCAGAAAAAATAAAAACTGAACTTTCCAATCATGCATAAAACACATTCTAAAAACAATGCAGCCCCTACTAGAAAATGTGCATGATGCAACACGTTTTACCAGCACGGAATGATGGATTATGTACCAATTTTTTTGGAGCAGAATTGCTATTTTGTTGGCGTGGTCAAACTTTTTGTGCCAGATGTATTGGCATATTTATCCGGCGCACTAAAGGCAAACTTTTTAACAATACATGTGACAGCCAGTTTGACAAAAATAGGAAAATATTACCTTAACTTACTGCTATATTGCTTGAGACACTCAAGAGTACTAGCAACCTAGTGATTAATCAGAGCGTATTTCAACATTTAAAAAGATTTAGTGAATTATTTATAATATAAATCACTTAAAATATACAATAACCAATCAGCAAATGACAGGAACGTCCTCCAACGCAAAACTTTCCAGTGTGGTATAAGGTTGCTACTACGGTCAGATAAGTAGTAACATAACTAAGTTGCAAGTGCATTATGTTTAAGCTCAAAACTTAGCAGCCTGAACTTACTAATTGAATGCAGAGAAAACGTGGTAAATTTAACAAAGTGAGATTTTCTTTCTGGATAATATACGTATAAATTGCAATAACATATTGCGGAATCGAACACAAAATATTAATACGCACTTCAAACGCTTATCTAGACACACAAATGAAATGCCAAATAATGTTAAAAATTTAAACAAGGAAAAGTTCAAATCTGCCATAAATTTAAACCGATTTTATCATTTACTCCATTTTAAAAGCATAACAAGGGTTTATAGTACAAGTCATAATATCTTAAGCAACTTCCAACTATCTTTATATTGCAATAAAATATCTCACAGGCTACTAAGGCTCAAAATTTCCAATTGACTAAATCTTTAAGACTATATAGCCTAACTACTACAAACTACATGACTGCCATGCAATGTTAAAAACTAACCAGAAAACGTGATTACGAATCATAGTAATGTCAGCATCAACATACTAATTTGAGTGTTAGCCTTGTACACTAGACCCCATTTTTCCATGGCTTCATTTGATTCGAGTTAAAGTCCAAAACAACTGGAGACCGAGTGCCGTTATGACAGAACTTGTGAGGACAACGATATAAAACATTATATAACATTATATGGTTGGCTGTGAAGGAACGATGTGGAATTTTAGACAAGATAAAAAATAGACTTCTCTGAAAAAAGTATCAACAAAGTTAGTTTTGAGAGTTAGACATTCCTAAGGTTCTGATCATGATAACTAATTTAACGCAACGCGTATGTGACATCAGAATTTTTTTTAAAGTGAAAGGTGTTGACCTTACTTGACTCGAGTCACAATTTAATAAATGAATGTGACTTGCGAAGCGACAGACTCGACTTAACTAGAGAGTCAAGTCACAACACAAATTAAATCGACATGACTCCAGTCAGAAAAAATGGCTTGGTTACAAGCCTGCTAAAATCGGACGTAGAAGAACTTTCCGCGAAACATATTCAAATACAATTTTTACATATATATTGTTATTAAGCTAATTTTAAAATATGTATCAGTTTAATAACAAATATATGTATAGATATTTATCAGCTTAATGACTTTTGCATATCTGTAAATACAGATATGGAAAATGTTACTAACATTAAGCATATTTACATGGCTGAGATGGTTTGACCAACGATACAAAGAACTTTATATGCCGTGATAATTGATAACAACTTTAACTTTACTTAACTTTAACTTTAACCAACTAACTTGGTGATTCAACCAAAAACTTCACGTTAATTAGCTGCTCAAAAATACTACTGTTTTCCGACCAGTTGAGGCGAGAAAATTAGACAGCCTACCATCGTAAAGGTGAGTAAATTTCTGTTAATATTAGCAAATAAAAAAGTGAGAACACCAAGTTAGATTTCTGAGCGGAACCGATTGAATGTTTTGGTCGAATCACTGCATTTCTTGTGAAGCTCGTCAATTGTTGTTCAAGTACCTGTTAGTTATATCTAAAATTTGTTTTAATTGCAAAGTTAATTACTTTTGTTTTGTTTACCGATTTTATATCTTATATTATACATTACTTCGCTGTAGTTCATGCTTAATTGTCTGGTTTGGATGCTTTAATCACGCATGTTGCTTTGCGTTTAGTCGTATTGCCTTTTTGTTGTTTTGGGTTTTATGATCTTGCTAGGATTCTGCTGGAATGGTGGTTTGTGCTTGGACGAATTTTCACTAATAAAAAATTGGGGGAATTCCCCTTGATTCCGCGCCCTTTTAACCTGCAATTTTTCACTTTTGTTGCTGATGGAGAAGTGAGTTCAAGGTTTTTAAATCCAACCGTTGAAAACAAATTTGGATAAGTCTACTGTATTACTGTAAAAGGCTAACGATTTCCTACTTGTGTATCGGAAAAAACCTAGGTTATAAGCTAACCTACCGTACCGCCCCGGTGCTAAACCTGAGGAATAAACACTTTGTACTTTCGTTATCATTCTTGACATTGTTAGTTCAGTTGGAATTAAAGTAAATACTTTTCAGCTTTTTTATTAATGTTCCGGTTGATGTAGTTTTTAGCTGAAATAAGCCATGAGTTGCTTTTCTGGAAAAATGGCAATATATAAAAACCTTTCAATCGATAGATTTGATGGAAATAATTTAAATGCTTCAGCGTTTTTCTTGTCCCATTGTCATACTGATCACATGGTTGGTCTTGACAGTGAACACTTAATTCATGGATTGAAACAAAAGCCAGCAACACGACTTTATGTTTCTGAAATTACTGAAATACTTTTGCTAAGTGACCCACGATATACTATTTTAAAGAAATACGTTCAAGTTCTCCCAGTTGAAGAACCTCAGGTAGGCCTATGCAGTAGAGTTTATAGCCCAGGGTGCATTCCATGCGACACATATTTTGAAAGACCTGTCTGTATTTCATAGCAGGATTCGCCAAGATCTCTGGTGTGCAGACTGGCTTAATCAGGTGTACAATGGCTAGCCAACTGTGCACTTATTTAATCTTTGTCCAGTGCATTTGTAGGCTAATACGCCGACTGGAAAGTACAACATTTTTAGATGGAAATTATCCATGCAAAGATGCAAATTTTGGTGTGATGTCGTGCACTGAAGCCTCAATTCTTAGTTTATTTATTTATTATAAATTGGCATTCAAACAACTACCTTTTCTGTGTTTGCTTATTATAAATCGACGTGGAATAAAAAAAATTGTGCGCATTGATAAACCTTCTGCATGCAGCTGTCACACTTTCCACTATGGACTAACACTTACAGATTAATCTTACACAATATAAAAAATCCTTTGGACTGGATAAATTTTCATAAATTCTAATCTTAGTTTGGCCAATCATAATGGTTGAATAGATGAAGCCAATTTTCAAGCCAGAATTTCATTCATCATTCTTCAATGATTCTAAACATTTTTGGGGTGGTTGTTTTGACTTTTTCAGTGGTATGATTATGTCTTTACTTCGTGTGGTGAAAACTCTTGCTGCTATTTTTCTTTCTGCCTCGCAATGCCTTGATTGGTTCTTGCTTTCTGTCTGTACGACGTTGATCAGTTTTAATAAGCGTAGTGTTGGTTGATCGTCTGGGAATCTTCCTAATGTGCTTAATGCTAATATTTTATTTACTTAAGTGTTATATAATTACAGTAACACCTTATGTAACTATTTATATGGCTTGTTTTAGGACAAGCACAATTCAGTTTAATAGAGCCTTCGTTACTTGTTGGCTCTATACTTAAGTTCCAAGGTTATGACACTTCGTGTTTTATGCAAGTCTTGCAAAGTGCTGTCCCCCTTGATACCGCTTTAAAAGATACCACAAACACTAAGTTTTTACATCTTACAACTTCTTCCTATTTGTCACTCTCCGAAAGGGGAGAAATAGTGTAGTGTCTCGCTTGACGCTACCACTTTAATAGGTACCACAAACGCAAGATTGCAGCTTGGAAGTATATATATATACAATTGGAAAAAATTACTTCTGAAAGGATAAATTTAGACTCTTTGGCGCCTATTTATTTTGGTCACAAGTTAAATTTCATCGAAAGTCAAATGTATTCGAAGTTTTTCTCAGATATGCAGTTGCCACAGAAAACGGAACGGCCAAAAGTCAGTTTGGTATGCATACAAGTATGCTAAAGAGGTTTTATGTCAACTGCAGTCTCTAAAAAATTAAGTAGACACTGTGCTCTTTTTTTTTTAAACAGGAGTAAATTTGCAGTTAACATGGTTCATTGCAGTTATACCAAGACATGACAATTTTCCCTACGCCTTGCCCCAGTCAACCGAGTTAACGCCGCTTGACTATAGGTCACGCCGAGGGTCTTTGGCATAACTCACATGGAATGCACCCGAGTTAATCAGCTTATGAGTAACTAATAACCTTGAACCAGTGTGTGTTGTACTTTTCGCAGGAAACTTTTGAAATGGTCTTTTTATAGTCAAAAGCTTGAAATATTGTTCCAATCAGTTATCTTTTACTTTCATTGGTTAACGTCACATTTAATCATTTTTGCTCTTTGTTGAAAGCACAGTCGCAAACAAATAGAAAGTATGAAGAAATGTGCTTGTCATGCAGCAAAAAATAACAACGATTAGAAGAGTAAACTCAGTCCGACTTTGTTTGTAATTGTAACATTAAAGTTTCGCCTGTTTGCAACTTGCAATGTATTTCTCAAACCTCAGTGTGGCCCTTCATGCTCGCAGTCTTGGACCACTCTAGCCCTAGCTCGTTAGTTTTTGGTGTAGACTAGCTATCATTCTTTATTATGTTTTATAATATCAAATCACAATTGTATTTTTTTTAATATTGCAGTTGATATCCTTCAGAGTTCAGTCTCATACTGAAGAGGTTACAGTCACACTATTGCCAGCTGCTCACTGTCCAGGATCTGTGATGTAAGATTTTTGGAGCACTTGTTTATTATTTAAATATATGTGATGTATGCCATAACTTCTGTTTCAAGATAATCTGTTATATG